>NC_090940.1:267518607-267832150 GCF_040938575.1 Ambystoma mexicanum
CAAGACGGTCAGCGGACGGGACAAAGAACCTCGTGGCATGGCCATTTTGGAGCCAGGCCACTCATTTGTGCCAAACACAGTAAGCGCGGATAACATGGCGAAAAAGGGTTCAAAACACAAGAGAGACGATAGCTGCCACCAGTCCCATCCGTGACACACTTGCACAGTTCATAATAAGCCCAGATAGAGTTTCTATAGCCTTTGGAATGACTAGAGACCCAAGAGCGCGGTAATCTAAGTTACGGTGCACTCTTGTTTCATGTTGCACAAAAGCTGCAACATGAGGAAAGTCTCCTAGTACTGACTGTCTTAAGGGCATGACAGTTTCCCCATAAGAATTGAGTGAAAGCCCAGAGGAGTGCGGCGGAAGGCTGCGCTTCTCTGGCAAAGTCTAGACCAGGGTGTAAAACAACAGCAAAAAGTTTGGGGGTTGCCACATGGAGGGAAAATTACATACAATTATGAAATCTTTCCTAACACCGATCACTATTATATTGAATTCTTTTCTTTGTATAGCACATAAGAGTGAGGCAGCTGGGTGCTGTACATCCAATCACCCAAATGAACATAAAACTGTAGCAAAGTTGGAATAGACTCATTATACAATCATATTCCTAAACAACCAGAAAATAGATGAGAAAAAAATAAACATAACAGGAACAGAACGATATGTCATTACAAAATATTAATCAACATATTAGAGGGTTATCATCTGTTTATTTTATTTATTTTTTGGTCACTTGTGGGCGCTTACACAATTCTGTACAAAAATCTGTAAGGACAAAAACGTATTTGTCAGAATAAAGTCAGGTAAATTGCGTGTCATAGTATAGATTTCTTTAAAGACTTCCCCTCTAAATTGGCGAGGCACCAACTTTCCCTCTCAATCCAGGCTAGAGTCTTATTAAGAAGAGTGTCTCAAAGTTCATGGTCTGAATGGGGTGGACCAATAGTGATAACAATAAAGCATTTTGAAATCGGTCATCTTGGGCATATCCTTAAAGTGTCTTACTATCGCTGATGTTGGTCTTAGAACATTAGGATATCTTGAATCTGTAAAAAGATACAAAATTAATGTTCTTTTAAATTCCATCAGACATGTGGTTGACAGATCGTACTTTAATATGTGCCTCTCATTGTACCCTTCTGCACCTAATGTAGTGCCTATTAGTTGGTAAATTATGGATCCAAATAATTACAAGCTAATCATTAAGTATTGACTAAATACATGTTGAACGAATGTGCTTTCTTGTTCCCTGGTGCTAATTGTACTTGTGCCTGTTGTGAGAAACCTGAAGGTGTCTCACCTGCTAGTCCCCAAGGATCTGTTATCTAGGTGGCCAGGACATGGCCATCACTTTTGGATCCAGTTTCTGCGGGTGGACCAGTGCAGGAGGATCACATGGATGAGGGGTCTTTGGGGAGTAGAAGTGGGACACCGGAGGGTAACACGCGGTATCCCCTTCCCTATAACACCTTTTCCCCATCCTACAAGGTAGGATGCCCAGGAACTCAACCCCCCTCCCCTTTTCCGACATGAACACTTTCTCACGGACAACCCACCGTGAGCGACAATGGAATAACACCAGAGCCATATACCTGACATGTCCCAACACCATGGTCAAGCAAGGTCAGGCAATTATGGATTATTACACACACCCGACTTCCATCACAGTTCCCCACACCGATAAAAGGTGGAGCATGATAGCACACTCTGAGCAAGGTAAAACACATGAGCAGACAGCATTACCAAGATGACAGTTTAATACAAGGAAACAGCGAGACTACAAAGGGTCGCAAGAGTGATGGGGAGGGAGTACTCTTGACCTCTAAAGACTGTTACTTTCGTGAGACTTGGAAAGTAAGAAACCAAAGACCAGGAACGAAGGCTGATCAAACCTGCAGTGTGTGTCGAAGGTACCCGGGGTTCTCCTGCATCGATAACCCAGGCGTGGAGGAACGATTGCTGCTTTGGTACTATCCTTGGTTCCTACAACAAAGCACCATCAGAAAAGACAGCACAGCTGGTAAGTCGGAGAGACCGATACTAAACCAGCTTGTGTTTTGAACAAAGGTTGCAAGCAGAAACTTTATATAAAGAGAACAGTATGTTAGGCATCTGCGATGAGTGATGCAAATATAATTGAAACCAACAGGAGTAACTGGACCTTGGGAGGGCCAAGCAAAGATATCATACATAGAGTGGTCAGGCACCACATGGGAAGTCATTAGAAAGTCTCTGTTAGGTATCCAACTGATGCTTAGTGTGTGAAAAAGGAATATTGAGATTGAAGTGGTCATGCAATGGGTCAAGCTAAACCCAGTGCACATTCGAAAGTCTTTGATAGTTTAATGTGCATAGCAATTGGTCAGAGCCCGGCTAATGGAGACTAATTGAGCGGGATACGAGCCCAGCTGAGGGGGATCCAGTGTGAACTGTGAGTCACTCGAGAAATAACTCTGACATTGGTGTGAAAGGGACCTGAGCTCGGCTGAGGGGGATGCAGGGTGAACACTATACTTGAATACAGGTGAAAGGAAAAGAACATTTACTTATTGTTTTTGTACAGCAGGCCCTCTGAGTCAAGAGACTTGAAAGAAGTAAAGCGACTTGGACACAGAAGGTCCTGAAGTGTGGAAATTGAACAGCATCCTCGGGCCTCAGAAGCCAGAGTGTGTGCTTTGCTCGAGTGACCTGCCTTGCCCATGCTGAAAACGTGGGGAAGGGAGGCCAACGGCCGGAGCATCCTGACATATCATTTTGTGAACACTTTCTTTTTCATGAACATTATCTCCACATTATTTGTAAATTAGGGGTAAGGATTGGCAATAGGTTTTTTAGTATAGGCCCTTTTTATTTGACAAGACTCAACAAGGACTGCATTAATATTATTTTATGGTCGTAGCTTGCTCCCATCTGTAGATCTAGATTTAGATATGCATACCATATGAAACTGTAGTCACTTGTGTCTGTCTTACTATTGCCACCATGCTTTCCTTACACTGTGAAGTTTATCTAATACACCCCCATATCAGAAAATGGATTTGAACAAACCCAATTCCCAACCTACTTGATAGACAAACAACCAAATCCTTAATTTCAGATAATTCCATTGGAAACATTGCCAGATTATCAAACATGCTGCTAATTATTGTGTTCAGATATGTACGTTTTTCGTGTCCAGTCAAAGGATCGAATGAAAAGGACCGGATGACAAAAGGTTCGAGTCAAAAGGACCACAAAAAGAAAGGTTGAATGCCTTTTTTAAAATGTATATATTTTTTTTGGCTTCCGTATAGGTAAAAAAAGTGGTTTTTAGACCAAAAAAAAAATAAAAAAATAAAAATTCAACCCCTTTTTTCGGTCCTTTTGACTCAAACCTTTTGTCATTCGATCCTTTTCATTCGATCCTTTAACCTATAACCTATGTTTTTATATTCATGAAAAGCCAGTGTATGTTTGAACATGTGCAATAAAGTGATCAGAAGCAATTTTCGAGACACATCTGTGCTAGTATTGTGCAGCTGTGCAAGGGACACTTTACCTGGTATAAACACTAGTGCAAAACATTGCCCATGCGCAAATAATACTATTTCAATGTATTTTTGCACCTGGACAAAGGGTGTCCTTTGGCTAACACGCCATTCAATAAAATTGTGCTTGCAGTGGTACAAAGGTTCTATGAAAGGGTCTCTGACACAGTATAAAAGAGCATTTTCAAAGGTGCAAATACAATTAGCACTGAGGCAGAAAACAATATTCCTTCAATGCATTTTTGAACCAGGGTAATGGTTGCCCTACTCTATTAAGTACCAGTGTGTAGTATGGCCCCAGAAGTACATGGTTTTGTCACATTCTAGTTTTGTGTCCAAATAGGGGGCTGAGAACGTGTGGACCCCTCTTACAATTATTACAAGTGTCTCCAGTGATATAACAGGCACTTTCATACTATAGCTTTGGGAATGTTTTAGATCAGTGTCAAACAACTTTGTGTAACTGAAAAGAAATGCAGGAATTCAATAACCCTCGAGGCGAAGGGTAATTTATACAAATCTCACCACACCTTTAAAATGACTGTTTGAAACTTTTCACACAATTCTGTTATGCACGTTAATTGGCAAAGCCATGGGTGCTAATAGAGAGTCCTTGTATGCGGTCGGGTGTGTGGTTCATGGATTGACCTGTCTATGGCCGTTGGGTGTTTGCTTTGTCAGTCATTTGTGCTGATGTACACTCTTCACTGCTGCATAGTGATTTCTTTGGAGATGAATGTTCCTGGCATCATGAGTGATGACCAGTGAGTGCCACACTATATTTCTAGCACCACCACCAATAAAATGTGCAACCATTTCCAGAGAAAGTGAATCCCTTTTAAAATGGACAATGGACCTCATTACAATGAGGGCGGCCGCGGAATGAACGGTGGCGGTAAGGGACCGGCACCGTTCATTCCGGGCCGCCACTTTACGAGGTCTGCAGCGGGTCCCACTCTGGACGCCGGGCCAGACCAGACGTGCAGAGAGGGACCCGCTAGCAGACCAGATGCTAACAATGGACCCGTCACTAATGGGCCTGTTGTTAGCATCCTCCCCATTCCCTATAAGGGCTCAAATGGGAATGGGGACGTACCGGGTCCGGGTCCCGAGAATGGGAATTAGGTCCCGAGAATGGGAATTACCGGGCCTGCTAAAGTCGGCATGGGCCAGTAATTCCCTATTTTTGGGACCCAGACCCGGTACCCAGTTTGGGGGTAGCCATGCCGCTAAGAATGGCATGGCTACCTCCAAACTCCTAATGAGGCCCAGGGTGTCATCAGTAATTTCCCCAAATAATTGCATAATTGAAGTCTTTCCTACATGCATTTGAAGGAAAAAGTGTCCTACAATGGTTGCATAATGGTGCATACAGTTCTGCTGTCTTAAAACACAGTAATTACCATTTCAACATCAAGCTTTATGGAGCTTACCTGTAACAAGGAAGCTGCATCGCCCGGCACCTGCTTCATTGATAATGCTGCAGTTGTAAATTCCATAGTTCTCCTTTGAAAATATGTTGACGGTGAACTCTGTATAGTCCTGGGAATCAAACTGGCCATTCTTCAGCAACTTGGTGCCTAATCTCCATTCATACATGAGCACCCGGTTGGGGTACGCCCGCAAAACCCTGCAACTCATGGTAAGACTTTGCCCCAAACCTTGCCTTATTTCCATAAATGTTGGTTCCACAGCCGGAGGATCTGAAGAAAAGAATTAAAATAAGTTGTCGTTTAGATCTTTTTCTTATATATATACACACAATGAAAATGTATGACAGATATGCAATCACCAGACACAGCAAAATGGCAGACATTTTGTGGTAAGCATACATTATATAGGGACTTTTGAAACGTTTATGATCACACAAAAATGTAAATACATCGGTATTTGATTGTAGCTGTAGCATCACATTAAAGTTGCTCATCTATATGTACAGATCAATGTATTGTGGACAATATATAGAAGGTTGGACAAGTGTGAGGTTAGCAAGGAGCTGATTACGAGTTTGGTGGTAAAACTAAATTACTATTAGCACACGTGGTAAGTATGAAGTAACATGTAGAGTCCATATGGTTTTGAGTCCTGCTTGGTTAGTTCCCATTTTGAAACCCCAAATAACTTCACGTGGCAATGCAGACTACTTGCAGACTGTCACATGTGTTTGTTGTGATTTAATTACTTTCACCCAAGAGCAGGGGAAATTAAGAGCAGTGGAAATTGAAGTTTGTGATAGATTAATTATTTTTTTTCATGTTGAAAAGCTATCAAATGTTCATATACTGCATGCTCGACTATGCCACCAAACTTGGAATTATTCCATGGATGTCATTTATGCTAAAGCATACTAAGTGCATTATTATTATCAGATGACATTCTATAAAAATGTCAACAGACTGAAATATGTAGTATCACAAAAGTTCTGCAATATGGATACTGTGATAATGCAGCGCCTGAAGACCATGATAACACCATGATGAACTATGCTATAATAGAATCAACATACTTGCAGAATAATCTCACTGTGTATGTTATTGATTCACAACACATGTTTCAACCACCACTGTGCTTGCAATGGAGACTAATTAGGAGAACTGTACACCCAGTGCCTCAACTCAATGCCAGGCCCCTTAAGGTACAAACATTCAAATGCAGCATTGCCCAAGGACACACCAGTATGCCCATTTGAGAAGGCAATTGTCTTGAACAAGACATCTGCCAAATCTACAAACAAGATCACCAAGACACAAGAGCTACTCACTAACCACACAGAAGCAGGGAAGTGGCAGAAATGCATAGGGAGCCCTTGGCTGTCTTTTATCCAATAGCACTTCGAATTTGGGAATTTTAGTTCTGCACTCCTGCTGAGAAATATTGGTTTGCAATACTAGAGCAATGCAGTTCCACATGCACACATAGCTCAGCTTCAAATGAGCACACTCAGATTTTCACATGCATCACATCGTGTCACACACATTCACTATAGCTTTTCACGTAATCAGTGATATTATCGAATAGGAAACAACTAATGGATGTTTAAACAAACCCAACACATCTATAATAAAACTCATTTAAAAATGTACATATGTGGTTGGGAATGGGAATAGTAGTTTTTTGGATGGGGGAAAAGCATACATTTATAGATGTTTTGCGTTGGTTCAAAATTCATTCTTTGTTTCATAATTCGATATAATCACATGTAACCCTTTTCACAATAACACACACACACAACACTATAGCCATTCATATGCATGCACACCTCTGCTTTTCACATGTGCGTAAATGGCCTTTCACTTGCATGTGCACAATGACCTTTTACATGCACAAATGACAGTCTATCCCTTCCAAGGACACTGCAGTCTGAGCGGCATGCAGAGCACAGAAGAATGGCGGGCAGAGGAGATGTAGAGAGGGGAAATAGAGGATAATTGATTTAGGAAAAAGAGAACAGGTGCGAGAAAAAAATAGATGAAAGAAGTGCCACTGAGAAGAGATATGGGGCGAACGAGGAAGATATAAGATTTAGGGAGAGGGATACAGAGAGAAAAGCGACCACAACGGGGGTATACAAGCAGCAAAGTGTTGCAAACATGAACAAATTAGAGGAAGGAAAATGCAAAGGAAAACAGTGGAGAAGAAGGAAGGTTAAGAGAGGGGCCAATTCATTTAGTTACAACCTGCCAGCTGCTGCTTTGCAATATTTATGTAGGACGGTCTTTACTTACAAGTAAGGAACAGTTGATAAAGACAGGCTCCCATACTCTTATGTTCAGTTTCCATCTGTCAGCATTTGAGGTTGGCCACCAGCCTGAGACTCTGCGTTTCTCTTTGTGCAGGCCCTGTGTACTGTCCTGGAACTTGGTAACCAGAATACAGCGTGTACCTAACTTCTCTGAAACCATGTTGCAGTTAGTGCTGCATGATTTACAAACTTAAAAGCAATTCATCATTATTGCATCATGAACTGTGATGCAATACTGTTTATTTGATGCCTAGTCATTAGTGGCATCAGGACAATCACAGGGTGTATCCAATAAGAGATTGCTGCATCAGATTACTGTGATGTGGGAGGATCAAGCCAAGTATAAAAAGTAATATTACTATTGGCAGAAACAAATATTATTTTATTCTTGCAACCTAACAGAACAGAAACCGAAGACGGATAAGGAGGTATCGTAAGTTACTTTCTTTATTCCTCACAAAGAGAACCTGAACTATCCCTACATCTAAGATTCTAGACTTAAGATAAGAAAAGGTGTCCAAAAGGGTGCTCACCAGGATGTCAATACCAAAACCAAGAAAGTATTCTCCCCAAACCTATCCTAACCTACACTCTGTATAACATAACTCAACATAAGATGCACTTAGGCCGTTGGCCCTTACACTGGAATGGTGGTTGGTTTCTGTCCGCCACCCATCTGTCTTTCTCTTCATAGGGATACTTGCCCTTGCCCTCGAGCCTCAGCTTCAGTGTCTTTTCCAGTCAGTCTTTCTTTTGGGTTGTTCCAACACATCTGTACAAGTGTCTCTCTTTATGTTTTGGTCCCTTTAGGGACCTTCTAATCTGTGTCCTTTCCAGGAGGAGGGTACCGCTGGTATCCTTTACCAGGCAAGCACCAGGTTTTCTGGCCTAGGCGGCAGCACTTTGAGTTCAGGTAGCCATGTGGTCTTGATTTTGTTCACCCCGCCTTGGAGAATGTGTTCTTTCACCCTGCCTTGGGCCCCACCCAGGGCTCAGATTTCGATCACCCATCCTTGGGTTTTGATTTCCCCTGCCCTGTCTTGGGGTCCTGCTTCTCATATCCTACTTTGGGATACAATGGGCCTCATTACGAGTCCGGCAGAAATTCCGGCAGGTTAGCGCCGGACTCGTATTACCATTCCGCCTCTGTGATTGCCGGAATCACTGGGGCATTACAACCCCAGTGACCCGGTAATTCCGGAGGCGGAATTCCATGGGAATGGGGAAGTGGAAACACTGGCACCATGCTGTAATGGTGCCAGTGTTTCCATGTCCGCCTGCAGGAGGGTGGCGTTAAAGCTGCCAGGTCAGACCTGGCGGGAGTGACACCTCCCTCCTGCAGGACTCTTAATCAGCCGGTCTGGAAAGAACGGTGGCAGAGGTTTTACCACCACCGTTCTTTTCGGGCCGGCAGGGTCGTAATGAGGCCCAATGACTCTTACCCTACCCTGTTGTTTGGATTTGTGCACCCTACCTTCAGGAATGGTTTCCTGCAGGCCACATTGAGTTCTGGCTTCTCACACCCCACCTAGGGCTATTATTGCTCTCACCCAGGGCTTGGGTATGTTTTTGTGCACCCCGCCTTGGGGTATAACATTTCCCAGTATGTTTTGGTCTCTTGCTCCTCCTAGGGGTATGCTTTCAGCCACCACACCCTAGGATATGGTTTCATGTACCTTGCCTTGGGGTATGTTTTCAGGCAGCCTGGCTTGCCCTCTGACTTCCTATGGATATGATGGCTCCCACCCTGCCATGGGGTATGGTTTTGTACATCTTACATCAGTGTATGTTTGGTCCTTGCCTCCCATATCCTCTGGAGCCACTGTATACCTTTAGCTCCATTCCTTGGTAAGACAGGGAAAATGGGTGTAGGCGTTGCTGGCTGCTTGGCATCTTTTGTGATCCTGCTCTTTCATCATTCTCATCACTCGGTGTCTCACTTTCCTCGGTCAGCCTGTGGTCACCCGGCTTGTGTTCCACACTGCTCCTGTCTGTACATTCCCAGATTCTCCTCCAGCAGGCTTGTCAGCGTTCTGCAGGCTCAGACTCAGTCTGGATTGCCACGCTTAGCCTGATGTCTCTTCTTCCTGCCCCTCCTCCCAGGGGGAGGATTCTGCATCTGTCCAGCTCTGCAGATGTCTAATTCAAGATTCTGCCATTCATTGGCTATTTATCCCCTATAGGGGGTGGGACGTTCCATGGCTTGCTCAATCCCAGTTGACCCTTTACCCACAGAGGATCAGAAACCACACCAACAATCCTTACAGTTACTTTCCTTACAGTTAACTCCTGCGTAACCAGCAAAGGTAGTATTGGAATCTTGGGGATAGGGAGGATAACTGCTGTCCATTCTTTGAAACCTCCTGTCCTCTAAAGGGGGGAGGTCCCCACAGTGGGAAACCTATTACCCTGTCCCATAGGGCGTTTTAAGCTGAGAGGGCTCAATTCCCTAGTCTCAAAGGGGTTGGCTCTCCGCTTGGGGAGAGCGGACACATTTCCTGGATTCATCACACAGCCCAGAATATTTGAGAGAATAAATTCATGGCAAATTGCAGACATGAGGCTCACACCTGAGTACAGGATAATTCCCCCAGAAGAGCTAGAATGGGACAGAGCTTGGAATACATGGGTTTCTGGATCCAGTGGCGGGAAGGGGACATTGATTACCTTGTGTCCAGTGATTTTGTGGTGCATCGAAGATTAAGGGTAAAAGCAGCAGCCTGTGGGACCAGAAAGATGCATTCCTGATGCTGACTTTTGTTAAATGGTTGCTAGTCAGCAATTTAGCAAAACAAGCCAACCAAAGCCCATTGTACTTCAGTGTCATAATCCATTCGAAATTGAAATAATTCTCCTGGTTTATTTCAGAAACAGGAGCCTCCTGGAATACTTGAACTGTGGAAGCATCATAATTCACAGATTGTAAAAGAATGTAAAAAGACACTATGACCTGTAACAGTCTGTCCTCTCACATACCAATTCTCAATTATTTCTGTTCACTTACATGCTATTTCAGGGCAAGCACAATTTGAAAGTGTTCCAATCCTGAAAACTATAGAAAATTACTGTTCATTTGATTTTCAGTTATTTCCTCACTCAGTTATCGACGTGCTCAGGTTTATAATCTAACTTTCTGTAAATGTAAGATTTTATATTGCTTTGCTCAAGTTTAATAATGTGAAATTATTTGGTAATGCGTCTCTTGTCATTAAAGTGAGAAAAATATTATGAACCCATTCTTAGTAAAGTCATTCACGTATGATTATTTATGGATAGATGCCAAGTGATATCCTTTCTCTATGTCATGGGTTATTTATATTTGATTCACAAGGCAAATGGCATGTCAGACTCTGGAAAGGAAGTAACAAGTGAAACGGAAGCAACGGTGGCAAACCAGAAGGCCAATAAGGGGTGAAAGCGGGAGAAGTGCACATTGGGAGATGTGCAGTCAAAGCACAAGGAAAGCAAAGAGACAGAGAATAGAGGAAGACTCTTTAGGCATGAGCATGTATTGAGACATCAAGAAGGAAGGTAAAAATGGGCTGGTGGGCAGTAGTGCCAGGACCCCAAAGCTTACTTAGGTCCCAGTGGTGGTAATTACTTAAAGGAATAGTGCGCTCAAAAATATTATTGTCCCAAAAGGTGGGCAATAATCCAAAACATGCATTAAACATAATTTTAACAAAAGTTCCTATGTAAACTTCTGAGCAAACGAGGCTCAAAGCGTTTAAATGGGAGCATCCATTTTGCCATTTCAGACAGCCTCCTCAGCTTATGTTAAACTCTGCCCTGGCGGCACTAAACAAGCCAGCCAGCCTTATTGCAGCCAGAGCAGAGCTCTGCATGAGCTGAGGAGGCTGCCTTCACTTTCATTTTACGTTTCCAGTGCTCCCCAATCCCAGGGAAGCACAGAAAACGTAAAATGAAAGGCAAAAAGCAAAGGCACAGCAATTATAAATACAACGTTACTGTATTTGTGATTGCCGTGGTTGGAAAACCACAGCAATCACAAATACAACAACGTTGTATTTCTGACTGCGGCGGCTTTCGCTTTGAGTCTACAGGGCTGCCCCCGTGTAGGGCGAACCCAGGAAACTCAAAGTGAAAGCCGCAGCAGTCAGAAATACAATGGTGTTGTATTTGTAAATGCTGTGGTATTTCCAAATACAACAACGTTGTATTTCTGAGTGCGGCGACTTTCGCTTTGAGTCTCCTGTGCTCCACCGAGTCGGGGGAACCCAGGAGACTCAAAGGGAAGGCTGCTGCAGTCAGAAATACAACGTTGTTTTATTTAAATATACTGCAGTTTCTTTCTACGTTTCTCAAACTCTGGGAAACTTAGAAAGAAAACCGCAGCATTTTAAAATGCGACAACGTTGTATTTAGGTTTGCAGTGGCTTCAGCTTTGAGTCCCCTGGGCTCCCCGGGGGAGCCCAGGAGACTCATAGCTGAAGACGCTGCAGTCAGAAATACGTTTTGTATTTAAATATGCTGTGGTTTTCTTTCTACGTTTCAAGGGCTCCGCCGACCTGGGGGAGCCCAGGAGACTCAAAGCGAAAGCCACAGCAAACATAAATGCAACATTATAAATGCTGCGGTTTTCTTTCTAAGTTAGAAAGAAAACCGCAGCGTTTATTTTGCAGTGCTTTCAAAAAAGAAATTTAAAGCACTTAACAGGTGCAGGTTGTGTTAATCCTGCTCACCGGCAATAATGAAGCATATATTTTTGATGATGGCCCATCTTTTGAGCCAATAACATTTTTGATGGCACTATCCCTTTAAGACCTAAGACTGTTTGGAGGTGATCTTCCCCACACCTACACAAGTCACACGCATGCAAGAAGACTACTGTAGAATTCTTCCTGCTAAAGTGAAATGTAAAGGGTCAATAGGAACCCCTAAAGTTTCTTGAGGAATGTTGTGTGCAATGTGTCATTTCTCCAAGTCTTCCCATCAATTATTTTGAGTGTACACATTTTTCTTTTGGATTTTTTAATAAAATTTTTTAATGAACCTCATTTAACTATGCACTTGTGTTGTGATTTTTTGTCGATCCACTCAGCTTTACGTCAGTTCCTAGACCAGAAAACAATCAGGATTCAGTTCCAAAGGCAGAACTGAAAATGCACTTTTAACACTAATGGATGGCATGCTTAAAGATGCATATGTGAACTGGCCTTTTCTTGCTATTCAGATAAACCTGTTGGCTGCTTTGTAAACAGTCAACAGTACATGTACTGGCAAGAAACTAGTGGGTAATTGGTGGGTCAGTGGTGTGATTAGGGCATGCATCATTCTTGGTTCCAGTCCTACCTAATGTAGAAACATAAGGGGTATGGTTAATTTATTATTGTCCCTCTTTGAGAGCTTCAAGTGTAGTCCACTTAGGGGTTTCCCAATTTCTTTTTTTTTGACAATATGTGTCTAATGTTTTTATTTATTTTTATATTTGTATAGCGCACTAAACCCTCAGGCATCAAGGCACTTTTCATGATTTGATACTGCAGGGCCTATGCTGTATTGGTTCCATGTCATTTCATCGTGGCATGTTTTTTTGCTGTGTTTTTTACCGTGAATATTTTATCAAAAAACCAATCAAACTTTTTAAAATTATTTTAATAAAACCCCCCATTCCTTTTAATGTTTTATGTATTCCCAAACACACACACTCCATATATATAATTTTCTACCCCCGCCTAAAAATATTTATTTTTTATAAAAAATTCACAGTAAAAAAAAACGCGAACACCCACACTGCGATGAAAGGATGTTGTAACGCTGTATTCATAGCTATATTCTTTGACATTGTTTTTGCTCTGTATATGTCTCCCCTAGAGAAAGCTAGGTTAGAATAATAATCTAAAAAGATGTCTATATGACATCCAACACAGTGTGGACACACCAGGGATAGTAACTGATCAATAGGAACAAAACTGAAGTCTTCCAATTGATTCCACTTGTGGCGTTTCTCCACAAGAATCTCTACTTGCCCCCAGCTGCTCAACATTCAGTAATGTGGTTGCAGTTCCAAAGAAGGGAGGTCTTTGCACACTCAGAACAGCAAATCAAACAGTAGAAGACATTTGTTTTTATACTGGTTTACATTCTGCTCCTAGAAGTATGGACCACAGCCAACCTATCGATGAATATCTTCTAAAGATATAGGCAGTTTATGTAGCATTCTGAACTCTTTCTCTGCCATGAATTCATTGCTTTACTTTGGAAATAAGGACATATATATATAGTAAAACTGAAAACCCCAGAAATGTACCATCACAAATTGCATTGATTACATCACTGATGATATCACAGGTGAAATTAATCTTTCTGAAAATCTTTGCAGTTTCTTCAAACAGCAACACAGTTATAACTGAAGTAAATCAATGAATTTAATACGCGTATGTTGTAACGAACATATGTTTATTGATAGAGAAGTACCCTGGAGGACCAACATCAGTGGCTGTTCATCTTCGTGTATGATTCCAGAACCAGGTTCTAGAATCATACACGATGCATGACACCGTTCTCTGAACTACGTACATAACATTGCATCAGGGTGTTAGACACATTATAACATCTCCTCCTACATAATCATTGTATAAACAAAACAAAGTAATGTTCATACAAACATAAATAATAAAATTAACAATACTAATGTATCTGCTCCAGGAGGAACAGTATATATCGTGAACTATGAACTTGTAAAAAGGATATGAAACTGGAAAACACTGGAATAATTGGTTGATTAATAACGTCTCCATCATGAAGATATGCTCCACCAGGTTCAATAGTATATGAAATCTTGTTTGTAATTTCTCACAATCCTTCTAGATCTAGAGGGCTCATATTCAGAAGACTTTTGCTTTAAATCAACATCATTTGTAGGTGCAGTATTGTATTCATCATCCCTCAGGAACATAGGATTGTCCACAGTCTTTTCTCCTGTAGCTTCTTGGTTCGTTACATGTCTCATTATCTCCCCTTTCCTTGCAAATACCACGTCATCACAAGACCATCTTTACCCTTCATCTAAAATTAATGATTTGTCTCAACATCCTGTTATCCTTTGTGGAGAGCGAAATCTTGATTCTCCCTTCATTACTTTCTTGGGTTTTCTAACCCTAACCCAGTCTCCTCTCTTAAACCTGCTATCCATTACATGTTTTTGCTTGTCATAGTAGTTTTTGTACTCGTTCTGTTTTTTCTTTACTCTCCTTACAATTTCTTCCAAATTAATTTCTTTATTCTTCTTTAATATAAGCCAAGCTGGTCTAAGCCTGTTAGTGGCAATTCTTCCTCTCATGAGAGTAAATGGTTCTTCTTCCGTCACCGAATGTGGAGTTACTCTATACTTGTTAAGTGCTTCTTTGAGTGTATCCTTCCACAGCAATTTATTGGCAATGGTTAATTGAATGACCCCCTTTATAAATCGGTTCATCCTCTCTACCAAACCGTTTCCCATGGGATGATATAACGCTGTGGTACTATGCTTAATGGCTCTCTCTTTTAGGAAATTGTGAACTTCCCAAGATAAGAACTGAACTCCATTATCCGATATAAGCTCTTGGGGTTCACCCTCTCTGATGAATACATCTTCAGGAAATTTCAAAACTTTCATAGCCGTCACAGATTCATCTATCACTCCACATTCCAGCCATTTGGATGTATAGTCCACCAACACCATGAAATAGACTTTTTAAAGTCCAAGCATCTCATAGGGACCAGTTATATCAATAGCTAATTTTGTACAAACTGAGCTAGGTACTTCTACAGGTTGTAACGGTGTGTTCCGTATTGTTTTTCCCTTATCACTTACTGCACACTTCCTTCCAATCACTTCCAATGGCCATCTTCAGATATTTTTGTTCAATATCCTCTTTCATGGCCTTGATTCAATCCTCTTTCGAAAAGCTAGGATGTATGTGTGCTATGATGCACTCTGCACCTTGATCTTCTGTCAATTTCTCAGCATTATCATATCCATCAACTTCAGTGTCATATGGCAATTGAGAGAAACAGTCAGCTACCACATTTGATACACCTGGTGTGTATTTTATTTTGATGTTATACTGCATGATGACCAAAGTCCATCTCCTGATACGTGGAGACGTCAAATGCGGGTTCTTTGAATTCAATATGTGTATGAGTGGTTTGTGGTCTGTCTTGAGATCTATGGGACTACCCCAAGGCTCTTGAAATGTTCTAAAATCCATTTTACCCCCAATGCCTCCCTTTCAATGGTTGAATAAATTTTCTCCGCTCCCTTTAATGTTCTGGAGCAAACGCAATAGGCACCATTAATCCACCCTGTATTTGTTCTAAAACACCTACCAATCCAATGATGCTGGCGTCAACCGATATCATGGTATTTGCGCTGCGGTCAAACATTTTAAGAGTGGGTGCTTTATTCATCAAGGACTTAATGATATTAAATTCTCTCTTGCATTCAGCTGACCAAAACAATCTTGTGCCTTTGGACATTAAGTTTCTCATGTGCCCCGTCTTGTCTGCATAATGGTCCACGAATTTGGAGTAGTATTCCGTAAGACCCAAAAAAGACCCAAAAAACTTTGAAGTTGGTCTTTGCTAGTCGGATCAGGAATTTTAAGGATAGTATCCACCAGTGTTTCCTTAGGCTTTATGCCTTCAGCATTAATGCAATGACCCAGGTAAGTTACTTCATTTTTTTTTATCCTACATTTTTCAATCTTGAGTGTGAGGCCCTTTTGTTGGATAACTTGTAGCACACCGAGTAGGTTTGCGTCATGATCGTCTTCAGACATAGCAGATATCAATATGTCATCTTGGAAATAATGTACCCCATTTAAAATATTAAATAGGAAATGCATCAGTCTCTGAAAAACAGCGGCTGCTGACGCCAGCCTGAAAGGCATCCTCTTATACCTAAAAGCACCAAATGGAGTGAAAAATGATGTTAGATATCTAGACTCTTCATCTAGCAATACCTGATGATATGCAGAAGACAGGTCTAATGTTGTAAAGAACCTTGCTGGCTTCATTGTGGTGAGCATTTCCCCAATATTTGGTAAAGGATGGCGATCCACCCATATGTTGTTGTTTAGGTCTCTCAAATCGACGCA
Source organism: Ambystoma mexicanum (assembly GCF_040938575.1). Taxonomy (NCBI): domain Eukaryota; kingdom Metazoa; phylum Chordata; class Amphibia; order Caudata; family Ambystomatidae; genus Ambystoma; species Ambystoma mexicanum. Next base: position 267,534,985 of record NC_090940.1, read on the forward strand.
CATCCTGATTGATCCATCTGTAGTTTCTCCACAATAACAATTGGGGATAGCCAATCAGAGCTCTCAATAGGTTCTATAATGTCTTGTTTGCACTATTTCTCCAATTCATTTTGCAAAGCTTCTCCGGTGCCAATCGGTATATTCATCACTTTGTGGACAACTGGCTTTGCTCCCTTTTTTAGTATAATACGGTGCTTAAATCCTTTCAGAATGCCAATATTATCATTGAACACTTTGGGAAAACTCTTGGATAGGTTTTCTGAGGTGTCACAGCTTTTGTCTGTAATACTTAAGATCAGTATATTTTCCCCAGGATGTATTCTGATTCTCAAGGAAGCTTGTTCCCACCAACCAACAATGGAAAATCCTTTCTCTACCACAAGGAATTTACAGTAATTTTTCCTTCCTTCAAAGTTCAAGTGTACCCATGTGTACCCTACAATGTTAATAGGTGACTTGCCGTAACCCGTCGCTCTCACTCTGGCCACTTGGAGATTCTCCTTCTTCCCTTTCAATATATTTAGGAAAGTTTCCATGTCCACCATAGTGAACGGTGACCCGGTGTCCACCATAAATTGTAAGGTTATGCCATTTATAGACATGGGTACCCAAGGACCGACAATGTTCTCGCCTTGGTTACATGCTAGAATTTACATTTCCTCTTCAAATCCATTGGTGATTGCTAGCAAACTACTCGGGCCACCTAACTCTTCCAAGGCCTTTATACTGGTCATGTTTCCTCTACCCAAACAACCAGGATTCCTCTGTGTATTGTTCATATAGCGGGAATTAAATCTTCCTCTCCCTCTGTTGCTCCGGCAGACTTTCCCAAAATGTCTCAACTGGCCACATCTGTAGCATTCTGCAGAGAATGCAGGACATTCTTTTTCCACATTTGTATGTCTATACCAGCCGCACTTGAAGCATCTCCCTTGCGACCTATTCGGTGCCTCTCTGTCTTGTTTCGGTATCAATACAAAATCTGACTTTACTATCTTCTTCACCATGGCAATAAGAGCCTCTTCCTCGGTTTTGTGGCTACCATCACAGGCATCCTGAACATATCGCACTTCATTACATTCTGACTTGCTCTGGATCTCCTTCATGCACATTTCACCCAGTTCCATTGACCTGGTAATCTCAAGAGCCTGTTCAAGCCTTGGATCTTTCCCCTGCCATAGACGCTGCTGAATGCGGGAGTCCACTACATGCAAAACAAGTTGATCTCTTAGATATTCCTCTGCTATGCCTGTGAAATTGCATGAGGAAATAAGACCCCTCAAAGCGGCCACATAGTCATCTACACTTTCAACTCTCAATTGTCTTCTGGAAAAGAACCTGTAAGGTTCCAGGACAATGTTTGTTTTATTACCAAAGTGCTTGTTCAATTTGATTAATGCAGTATCATACTTCCTGGCACTGCTTGCTGAGTCCCCTGACCCTTCTTCAGCATCAGTTAGCTCAGGTAGTGTCCAGAAAATCCTCAGTGCCTCTGCTCCAACACAAATTAGCAACATGGCCTCCTTCAAATCGTCATTAAATTTTGCCCCACCAATTGCCCTCAGGTAAACTTGGAAGCTGTCTTGCCATTGCTCCCAAGTACATACTGGGTTTCCAGGATGTGCCAAAAATGGAATTGAAGCTGCAATGTTCTGCATTTTGTAACAGAAAGTCTTTTACAAATATGCATTGACACTTGTGTGACTTGTGGCTTCCTGGCCCTCTCTATTAGTTCTTTACGTCGTATTTTCCTTCATAATTGAATTGGAAATGTGAATCCTGTTTGGGCTGTGCTTTGTAGAATTGTTCACTTCCTTAGATATCAGCTGTATATATTTGCAGCAGAACACACTCAAAGTTGCTGAATGGAATTCTCTTGAATGTTCAACTGTGCACACTTGGAGTTTGGCTGTTTATTTATTTTTGTCCTTTGTTTCTATGTACCACTCGTGTGATGTCCGTTTATTCTTTAAATGTCATTTCCTTTTTATTGTATGTAATTTTTTCTGTGTGCTCGTTTTGGGAGCCTGCCTGTATTCCTGTGCTTTAGTATCTGAATTTGAATTCACGCAATACGTGTCTATTAATATGCTTCCGTATGATCACGGCACATAAAACATCTTTGTGAAGCCGTAGTTATAGCAATCCTACTTTGTTTCAAAATGGTAGCACGCAAACAACGTTTCGGAAGGGTCTTTACTCTGAACTTTCTGTACGATGCAGGACGTCCTTATTTAATGTCACGCACTTGACGCCACTGGGTGCATTACTCTTATGTTGCATCCGTTGGTCCTCTCACCTCGCGCCAGACTCGTAAAATGCTCAATGCAATAAAATTCCTACTAAACAAAGTTCTTTCAAACTATGTCTTCCACTGGAGGCTCTGGGTGCCATCTCACCTTGAAATCTGATCTTTCCTCTCGTTTCCGTACGTTGATGCATGCGTGAATTCCAACGGCACATCAATCACCGCCTCTGCCGCGTCTTTCATGAACCGACAATTCTCCTTAATGGCTGGGGACTTCCCACGTAAGTACTCCTCGTCGCCATGTGAAGTAAATCAATGAATTTACTACACGTATGATGTAACGCACATATGTTTATTGATAGAGAAGTCCCCAGGAGGACCAACATCAGTGGCTGTTCATCTTCGTGTATGATTCCAGACTCAGGTTCTAGAATCATAAACGAGGCATGACGCCGTTCTCTGAACTACGTACATAACATTGCATCAGGGTGTTAGACACATTATAAAAATAACCCATCTAAAAATGTTGAAACTCCACTTTCATTTTGTCCCATCTTGACAAAATCACACCAAACTTTGACAAAACATTCAAATCTAGGTCTTAAAGATGTTTGCAAACATGTGTGCAGATTTGTCTAACTGCACCAAATGTATAAGCCTTTCAAATATTTTGGGACCCCCCCTCTAATTTTGAGAAACGGCTCCAAACTTTGCATAAACAATGAGGGTCCTGTCTAAAATTATACTTTAAGATTTCATGCAGTTTCTTTGGTGGCACCAAAGTTATAAGCCATCCAAAAACTTCTTTTCACCGACACTGTAATGCAGAAATAAGAAACTTTCACTTGATCAGTTACAATGTTCTCTTTGTTCAGCCTCTCTCTGGTCCATGTTGAGATGAAATAAAGACACCACATTCAGGAGGAACGAAGGGTGGGTGCAGAGCACCTCCTTGTCATGATGGAACGTGACATTGGGTTCCGAGGCCACAAGGGCCTGAATCTCGCTGATCCTATGCACTGAAGTAAGATCCACCAGAAGAGCTGTCTTAATTGTGACCAGCCTGATGTCGATGAATGTCATGGGCCTGAATGGTTTATGCGCCATGGCGCCCAGCACCACATTGAGGTCCCAGGAATGTGGACATTTGACAGGTTGGGGTACAACCTCGTCAGACCTGATAGATGCCTCTTGATTACAGGGTTGGAAGTGGAGAATGGGCTTTTCCGAATTTCAGTAAGCACCTATCGCTGCCAGGTAGGTATGGCACGTGTCGACCTGCAACCCTGACTCTGCCAGATGTGCAGAGAATGATAGCACCTTATGAACTGTGCACACAAATGGGTCTACATACCTTTCCTTAGCCCAGCAGCAGAACCAGGACCATTTCCTCTTTTATCTTCAGTCTGTCCTGAGACAGGTGAAGGTGCTGCAGGGTTAAGTGCTCAGGAACCAGGCTGCTAGGACTAATTTCTCCAGGGAGGGGTGAACCACTACCCGCCCTGCTGGGGGAGGAACGGGGTCCCCTGACTGGAAGAGGAACTGTGGCCTGCCTCAAGAGTGCTATGAGGTCGGAAAACCATGGTCTGGCCGGCCACTGCGGCACCAACAGAATTAAGCGTGTGTCGAGCTTCTCTATTCTTGCAGATGACCTTGTGGATTAGTGGTGTCGGGGGGAATGTGTAAGCCCACATCCCATTCCATTGCAGGAGTAGGGCATCCCCAAGTCAGCTTTGACCCCTGCACAGCTAGGAAGCAAACTTCTGGCATCGCCGGTTCTGCTTTGTGGCAAATAGGTCTATGTGGGGCTGGCACCACATCCTGAAGATCTCCATCAGGACTTGCGTGTTCAACTGCCACTCGTAGATGTCGACACCCAAACTGCTGAGCCTATCCACCTCTAGATTGGACTCTTCCAAAAAGGTGGATTGCAGAAAGCCATATTTTGTGGAATATATCTCATTTCCAGATTTCAATAGCCAGCATGGACAGGGGAGGCGATCTGGTGCCTCATTGCTTGTTAATATAGTACATGCGAGGGGAGCTGTCTATCTGATTGCAAACAAAGCTGTCCTCGATCACCGGTAGGAATGCCCTGACTCATGCATGTTGATGTGACTATTCCGGTCCTCCCTTATCCACAGACCATGTACACTGTGGTAGCCCAGAGTGGCTCCCCACAGGTCCAGGGAGCCCTTCACTCAGAACCGTAGGAAGGAGTGGTGGGGTTGCCATATTGGGATGTGTAGATATGCATTCTTCAGGTCCAGGGAGCAAATCCAGTCTCCCCCACACAAAGTCTCCATTATCAGGGCTGGCATAACCATCTCAAATTTTTGGATGGTTATAGAGAGGTTTTGGAAGGATAGATCGAGAATCACTCGCATGCCTGTCTGTTTCTTCTTCTGTATTGTGAAGATTTGCGAATAAAACCTCAGGCCTCTCTGAGAGAAGGGGACTTCTTCTACTGCCCCACTTAATACGTGTGTGCGGATCTCTGCAAGGAGAGCTGGAGTCCCAATCTGAGGTGAGAACGTGGGTTTAGAGGGAGAGGGAGGCGCAGCCCATGGGAGACCACTGATAGGATCCATGGATCTGCGAAGAGAGTACACCAGGACTGAAAGTTGAGAGTAAGCCTGCCTCCCACCGGAGAATTGTGGACCCTGATAACAGCTTCATTGCCTTTTTCCCTCCGAGGCAGGTGCCTGGGAGGGGGACTGGACGAAGCCTTTGTGGGAGGTTCTTTTTTGGTTGAGCCTGTGTTGGCTGGTGGACTTGTCAAGCTGCCTAGCTCTCTGCTCCTGGAAGCCCCTGAATCTGCTGAATGTTCTTCCCTTGTCGGATCGGGCTTGTCTCTGCCGATATGACTTGGATGCAGGCTTTGCCAGTATAGCCAATGACTTGGCGGTTTGAGAATGTTCTTTTTTTTGTTAAGTTCCTCTTCCGTGGATGAGTAGAATAAATCCTCCCTTCAATAGGGAGATCTAAAATGTGATCTTGGACGTCTGGGTTAAACCTGGTAGTTTTGAGCCATGCCATCCGTCTCATATCAATGGCCATGCAAATGGCCCTGTGGTCATGCCGATAGGAGCCACAGAAGATTCCATTATGTCCTCTGCCACTAGCCTGGCTTTGGCCAATCCCTCTTTGAAGGAGGCTTGTCTGTGTACTGGCAGATCTAGAAGGGAGTCTGTGATTTCCCTCCATAGCCTCTGATTTGCAGCAGGCAGCATTGCGTCTGTGTTAGCTTGCCACAGGTTTTTCCTTAAGCCTCCAGAGTTTTTGCCTCTTCGCCCAACAATGGCGTGGTAGAGAAGGATGATGTGGACGCCTGTGGTTTGGCATACATGGAAGCAGCTTCTTTCACTGAGGTATGAGGCTAAGGGTGGACCAATAGGAGGAGAGTATCCCCTTCTGCCTACCTATATTTTGCATCCAACTGCTTGTTGGTGGGGCTTGGAATGGCCCTTTTTTCCAGAGTGTCCACATCTTTTTTGGAGAGGAATGCCTGATCTGGTAGCTGATTTGATGGTCATGATGGACCCACACCTCTGGTTGTTCCCTCTGAGGCTGAGGGATGCCCAGAAATTCTGCCTATCTCGCTAGCCTGTCGTGGAAGGCCCTCGCAGAAGACAAGGTGTACGGATCCTCCTCTTCGTCTGTGTCCCCCTGGTCTGTGGTCCCCTGGGGCCTGGAGGATCAATGGGCAGCATTGCCATTGGACCTACCGTGGCCAGAGGCACCGCCGACGGCAGGGACAGGGCTGGGATGCAAGGCTGCATGGGAGCTGGTGTCGGTGTAGACGGGGAGGCGATCGGAACTATGGGTGGATCCAGCTGCAGCTGAACTGGAGCCCAATACTGTGGAGGCGTAGGTGGAAGTATCTCCTTATAATCCCCTTCAGGATACCCCTTGTATGCCCCCTCATTTGAGGAGCCTTCATCAAAGTGAGAAACTTCTCAAAGAATCATACCTTGCATGCTGTGAATGTGTGCTTACGTGTAGGCACAGCCGGCGTGACCGTGCCATGTCTGCCCTGTGTGAGGCACCAGAAGTAAGGAGACAGACACAGTCTTAAGTTGTTCACAATAATCTTTATTTAAATAATAAGATGGTTGGGGAAAAGGCCTCACTGTCGCTGACTCTATGAGGAGTTACCCAGACTCAATAAAACAAACTAATGGACCAGTCGTTGGCAGGGCGTACAAAATAATGTTCACTGTCCTGTGTCCCAAAACGTATTCTGACCCTCACCTCTAATACCACACTACCAAAAGGGAAAATAATATGTTGACTGTGTTCCTGCAACCTTTCTTCTCCCATTATTCTATCTTCAAGGAAGTGGTTTTCTTGGTGACCTAAAACGTCCACGGAGTGCCAAGGGGATGATCCTCATTGCTTCTCGTATAGTGCCAGGTGGACAAACCCCTTCCCAGGGCTTTACTGTCCAGTGTTAAATGCCAAGAGGGACAATCCACGTCCCCTGGTCTTGGTTTATTTTACTATCATGTATATGGCCCAAACTTGTGTCTGGGCTAGTCTTTTCCCCTGTCTGGTACAACTTTGTTAGGTGTCCTGCTTCCTTACTGGGGTTATTTAACCCTCAGCCTTGTTATACATTACCAATTGTTTGCTACCTTGTACATGCCTTGTGACAGAATTTGTCTTTTTCCTCCACCAATGGTTCTCATGATGGTTTCTCCATTTAATATCACTGGTACTAGAGTGGGGTGTGGCCAGGAGAGAGGTTTGCGCTGGAGAGAGGTTTGACACTTTTGCCTTACCTTTATATTCATTGGATCTTTTGTGGGAATGACAAAGGCTTATATCCCCATCAGCATCGCAGCCTGATTTTCTTTTGACTACACTGACAGACTGCACTGACAGTGCCGTCTTCTGTGTTGCCCCTTTATGGTTGTTTGGGAAAAAGCGGTCCTCTTGATTTTGCAGCGGTCTCGGTCTGCGGCGCTGCTCACACCACTCAGCAAAGCCCCGGTTTTGCCCCTATGTCACTGGCTCTCCTTCTAGAGCATGGCGAACACTACCCGAGTTCAGTTGCTGCTCTTGCTGTGGTCCCTATCTGATGGATCGGCCATCTCTGTGAATTTGACAAGGATGCAGCACACTGTTGCCAAGCGCAGCATTCCGAACTCCCGTCCCCACGAGCCAGGGCTTTTGCCAACTGGCACTTACCATTCCAGGTATATTCTGGGTAAGCAAGTCCAGCCCGTCTGTCGCTTTCTTGGTGGCAGGTCGGTTTCCACAGTGTAGCAACTCATGGCAGTAGATGCACTTTCCCCTTATTACAAGACTCAAATGGCTCGTGCAGGTTACATCTGCGTTGCACTTAGACTCCCCAACGCACATAGTAGTTCCAAAAGGGCTTCTGAGACGGTGCCGCTGTTCAGAGCCGTGGTTTTGGCTGGCTCTTGGTGCCTCACATCGGTCTTCCGTCAGTCCCCTCCTTTCTAAAACAACTTGGTTTTCTTCTTTCTCCACTCTGTCTTCCATGTCTACAACTTCCTCTGATTCTGCCGCCACTCTCAACTCTTTTTTCAACAGAACTTTTACCCTCGGTCTCCACTGCTACTATGACGGCTTCCACTGCCACTATTACACTGCAAGTCATTGGGCTCGACTCCTCTTTTAAGGGAAAGAGTGTCTTTTTTTACAATATAACTTTTAGTATCAAACTTATTACAAATCTCATCATTATTTACATTTTTTTTGTAAATTATAATCAATCATACAATTTCCAGAATAATACAAAACAATCAAACAAATGTAGTTACACAGAGGTGAAAAAGGAAAAACAAGGAAAAGATTTTGCTATTTGCTTTCTACAAATTGACTGTTCTACAATTGTAAAGCAGTCAAGTAGTTGGCAGTAGCTATTCTAATGCTTACTAACTGAGCAGAAACTCTGGACAAACACTAGACCGCTGTGGATAATTTCACAGCCCCTCCATCAGTAGCCTCCTTGTCCCAGTACTACAGATATTCGTTATTGGTGTAATTTTGTTTTAACCCATGTATTGACGTGTCCTTTGTGTTGTAGAATGAGGGAAAGGGTAGAGAATGGTTGTATTACGTTGTGTTTTAAGGATAGGAGTGATCTTCGTTTGGGGGATAAAGGGAACGTAACCTCTGGGTTCATCATATCTGCGAGTAACTCGCCTCAGTGTAGCGCCACGACAATGAGGACACCGGGTGGGCTGTGCACCACAGTACCTGTGGCGTAAACATGGTAGAGCATTCCACCCTGGGAGTGAAGTCCTGTGCTTGGGGTTCATTTGAGTCGTGTGCATCCACATGCAGCACAATTTTGTCAGCCTGAGCAGCCACTTTATCCTGGACCGACAAGAGCAGAATCTGCATCTTCATCGAGGTACTGGCTCTGGCCTCTACCTGTTTGCTTGCCAGTGTAGGTTTGGGCCTCCTCTGCACCTCAGGCATGGACCTGGTAGGCTTAACCCCCTTGGACATGGAGTCGGCAGTGCTGCTGCGTGCAGGTGCCCCTCAGGCCTAGGCCTGGTATTAGGGCAGATCCCCTGAGGAGACTTCCCGGTACAAGATCCGTCTGGCCCCTCAGTGCTGCGACCTGGAAGATCCATGGATCCCTCGGCCATTGGGCCGGTAGCTCAATGAGCCTCTGTACCCTGACTGGTGAAAGGACCGGAGTGGCCGTTCCCGCTTGACTGCTTCCTGGGAACGGGATAACCTTTGCGGGGTGCTTTTAAAAAGAGAACACTTACTTTGGCCTTCGTTTTCCTGTGCACGTACTCCTTGATGTACTCAGGCGGAGATCTAGAGAACAACTCCCATCACCTTGCGAGATGGTTTTTCAGTGACCGAGGAGTAAGGGCGGTACACGCCGAATAGCCGTCCCATCGTTATCTTCGCTGAGACAGTAGAGGCAGAATGTGTGCGGTTCTGACGTCAGAAAGGATCCCTCACAGAAAGGGCACCTACTATAGCCTACCGTGGAGGGGCGATGCATCAGTGTATGCCAAAGTACTTGAGAATATGCAAATATAAGAACAAAAAAACAGTGGGACCACCGTCCCAGAGGAAGAAAGAAATGCTTGGAATTAGGAGGGAAAAAGGCCTTAAAAACAGTGCAGGTGGAGCAGGTACGCTTCCCGGCGAGAAGGAGAAGACTGAGGTGTGGCACGGGACAGGGGAGTCAGGACAGCACAAGCTCCCGGGACCATGCCCCTGCGCGCAACTAAATTTAAAGGGGAAAATACTTTTTTGGGTGAAAAGGTTCTGTTCCTGTCCCTAGCGAAGGATGTTTGGGCTTAGTTTTATAACCATTTTAAATTAAGTTATTTTTCTAGCCCAAATATGCTTTGTGACCAACACCACTGAACAACACTTGGCATACATTCAAAATAATACTAATTTAGGTGCTACAGTGAGACCCCTACAATAATAGTACCAAAGGACGTTAACGCTATATTCTGAGATTATAGGATGTGTTAAGATTGTGAGAGTGAGGGGATTCGTAGCATAAAATATTGTACAATGTAGCCCAGATAAACTGGGCAATATGATCTTTTTGCCTGTGCAATATAACTTTTCTAGTGGAAATAGATCTTTCAGAATTGAGCATTTTTAAGTACATCACATATAAGAGTGTGATCACAACCCTCTCACAATTTTAGTGGATGTAACTTTTCATCACAAATCTGAATCTTGGCACCTAGCAGTCTACTCTCATAATATTACTAGCTACTGCAGGAAAGGTGTCAGATAGACAGTTCAACTCAGATGAAATTACCAAATGCTTAACATATTTATCACTTTCACCCCTAGAAACCTTTCTTGGATAAGTCTCCTCCCATTCATATATGCTTATTGTTTAGGACAGCTGAGAATGGGCTTAATCTCTTGCACAAAGAAAGATGGTCCCCAGAATAAACCACCACACAAAAAAAGACAGTATATGCATTGGTTTGATGTTGAATGCAGAAAATACAAATGAATGTTACTTTAATCGAGCAGAGCCCCCAACACAGAGTTATGCCTTCTATAGGCTTGATCTAGATCGAAAACCCCAATTAAAATTTAAAAATAAATGTGTATGGCCAATACCTGGTCTTCCTTAATGGGTGGAATTTAGTTCCACTGGAACATTCCGGAAAAGTGTTGCAAGTGGATGTAGGCGGCACCTCTAATAATAAAGCTTTTTGTCCAACCTCTACAATATTTAAGGCTATGGTGTTTGTAATAGCAATAATAAGGCTGAAATAAAAAAAAGACCACCGGTCCAGAATATATTCAGCAGAGGCCCATAAACATCCTGGAGAATGTGGCTCCTCTTCTGACAATGGGTTCGAAAGAGACTGTCATAGCTCTTCTATGGTCCCAGGGCATGGAGACAAGCTATCATCACCACCATATTGGCAAAGGGGACATTCCTTTCCTTGGCATGATGTAAGCCAATTTCATTGTAGGACCCCCAACTCAAACTGCTTAGCAGAGTCAAGTGTGAGCATCTAACAGACTGAGTAGATTCTACTAATTAAATCTGACTTTTTCAATACGGATGGCACACAATAAAACTACGTTTGATACATCTATGAATCATAAATGATTCTGGACAGAGATTTGTAGAACAAACATGCCACTATTTAGATAGCATGAGTGGACTTGTATAGTTCATTCAATAATATAAACAGATGAAAACTGTGCTATATTTATGCCCGGGGGAGTATAGGATGGTCTCCCAAATCTTATAGAATAACATTGTGACATAAGTAACATATGAAAAAAGGTTGCTCTGCCCCAAATTGACAATTAAAAAAAAGGTTCACCAGGGCTATGTGTTAGCTGCCCTACATGTCTTTCTAATTCAGCTCCATTTGGATAGTTCCAATACTGTTCAAACGGATATCAAAACAGTTCTCACATTTATGAGCAACATATTTTCAGTATATACTAGGTTTTGTCAGCCAGATTTAGCCTCCTAAATCCTTCCTCTATTAACTACAAACATTCGCCTTCCTATTCCAAGTATTTAATAGTCCAAACTCAGCCCATGAACTGGGAAATCTGGAGTTTGACCTGCGATAAAAGTTAAAGGTAGGATTGAGCAAATAAGCCACGAAATATTGTAGGGTTGCTCAAGCACATCTCAAGCCCCTCAGAAATTCAATTATTACATAGTGCTCACATTTTCAGATTTTCTAAAACTACCTTGTAGCAGATTCCAAATAATCCCATACAAATTAGGATACATCCAGCTTTTACACATCATAAATTATCTGGTCCACCTTCGAAGAATTACACTTATGCTAACGTGAAACATTCCTCTGGCTTTAGGTCACCCTACTTTTGTCTGTGGTACTTGTCAATTTTCTTTACCCTGCTCCTTATCCAAGTTCAAGTTGAAAGAGCTTTATGTTTGCCAAAGCTATGCAAGCAGCAAATACAATAACATTTACTAAGACATCAGTCAACAGTAAAAGCCAACATTTAAAATCCATCAAAAAATACATCGATCTTCCACTTTATAAATGAACTTATATAACAATTAAAAAATAATAGTTTGGAACAAATCGTTGTTCAATAGACTATTCTTAAAGATGTTTATCATATGTGTGTGCAAAATCGAAAAAACATAACTGAAAATTGTACATAGGCAAAACTATTTGATTATCAACAAGACGACGCATTTACAACTCATAAAATATTAAATGAATCAGACACTAATCTGATTGGCCTCGGGATAATACAATGACAACTCAAAACACATAGCTAGTCTAGCATCTTCAGGGCTAGTGGTATTCTTATACAAGGTCATAGAGTTAAACAGAAGATGTAACAATAGCTAGGTCACCTTAAAATGTCTATTTTTCATGTGTTTGATTGCTAAAATTTCGGCCTTGTCTGCCATGCACCCAGAGGAAATGTGGTTATTGCACTGAAAAATGGGAAGGTTAATATCACACATTGGGCCTCATTACAAGTTTGGCGGTAGCCTTGCCGGTAACACCAGCAGGCTGCCGCCAGATTTGCGAATTTTACCGGTGCCCGGGAATGGGCAATTATCGGGTCATTACGGCCCAGCCAGACCCGGTATTTGCCCATTCCCGGGCGCCAGTAAAAATGCTCCACATTCCCATTGAGCCCCACAGGGCTCAATGGAAATGGGGAGGCCAGATGCACCAGCACCATTCAGAATGCTGCCGTGCATCTGACATGCTCTGCTCTGCTCGCGGGTGCTGCAAAGTAGTTTTCCGGTCTGGTAACTATGGTACCGGCAAACTTACCGGTGCCGTAGTTACCGGACCAGGAAACTTGTAATGAAGCCCATTGTGTAAATGTGGTTATTATTTGAGTTTTCTAGAGTCACTCACATATGTTACAGATGGCTCAAGAACACCCAAAGACAGGTTTTTATTTGTTCACTTTTCAAGGGACTCTCCAAGGGTGGTCTATATTATATATATATATATATGTATGTAACGTGAACCTTTTACCCCCTTACATGGGTTTGGAAAGTATTGAATCAGATATTTCTTAAGTAATTTGGACAATGTGATTTTCCCACAGATGAAGGCAGCTGGATTTCATCAAGATGTGAACTTTGTGCTTTGTTATTCTCTTGCTTGATTTTCTATCAGCACCTTGGTTCATGTCCAACAGACCACATTTTTGACAGCTTAATGTTTGTGAAAAATAGAGATCGGCTATGTATTTTAAGGCTGATGTGCAGTACATGGTAATGGAAACATAAATCAAATAGTGGGACATAAGACCTTGACCACATCCCATCTTGCTGTATGGCTTCTCGTGGTAAATGACACAGTTGATACTGCTGTATTTAAGTGAGCTGCATTAAACAATTATGGTTTTAAATTATTTCAATTAACTTATACTATTGCTTTATTTAAATGGTGTCAAACCATAATTATTAGTGTTCTAATTATGCATAAAAGTGAGGAGTGGGATGACTGGTTCACTCTATGGTTACTGAAAGGAACATTGGTGCATGCATTGTTCATATTTCACCGAAGAAAAGATTTAGAACATATATTCACTTCTGTGTTCTCAGCAATTATTAATTACTTTGAATTTAAAAGCCAAACATAAGAATGCGGAATGTTCATGGGCGCAACCTACACGCTTCCAGTGTGGTGCCTACAAAGAGGGAGAACAGTTTGATTGCTTGGTTGCATTCCCAGTGTCGGGTGGCATTTTTGGCTGACAACTCCCTACACATATTGTCATTGAAACAACAACAGGCAGATCTGACAACAATTTGTAGGCAGCTGATCTTGGCAGCGAATGCCTTTACTTCAACTCACTTTGTTCCCACCAAAGGACTGATCTGAACATTTATGTGTTATGGTTTTTAAAATAAAGGTAATTTGCTTGATGAGTTGTTTTAGAAGATGTTGTTCGGGTAGATGTCAGGCAACAAGAATACAACGCAAATTAGATAAGGGGTCGATGGACTGCAGTTAAAATGTGGGAAACAGCAGTAGGAGAACGTAGTTAAGAGTAAAACACATAGTATCAGAGTGTAATAGTCAGGTTCTATAATAGTGAATATACATCAATAATATGCACAGGCGGCTATCTACTTTGCATGGTAAATAGGGTCTTCGCTCTTAGTTTAGATGCTCTAAATGTCATAGGACAATATGAACAAGCAATATATGATATAAGTCATTTATAATGTGCCTGTACACACGTGTTTCTAGGCAAGACAAGGAAGGGAAGACAGAAGGAGGCCAAAACAAAGATCTTACTAGGCATTGTGTCATTCAGTGCAGAGGGGGAAAATAGAGTCAACTGGCATGTTATAAAGGTTATCAGTAAAGGTTTTAGCACCAGAAGGTATCAGTGAGAATTTAGAAAAATAATAACTTGCCACTGAGCAGGCTGAGTTCTGCAGGCTCTTGAGAAGAAAATACCATCCAAAAAGAGCTAGGATAACCTTCTACAATAAAGAATGAACAGAAACAGCCCCCATAAGTGTGAGTTGAATGGTTTTCCCTGCCAAAGGTAAGGTCACAGCTAACATGCTTGGATGGCCACACAAGTAGGAAACAGTATCAAGAAGCTAAGCAAACTCCACATTGGATTTAACTCATAGGATAGAGTCAAACAGGATGGTTCAAGATTATATACAGAGATTGGCAATTTAATGTTGGTAAGAATGGCAAACACACAGATTTCTTGCTTTAAAAGGTTCCCCAAAAGCAATTCCGTGCCTTTGCCGAGTGTCACACACAGCTATTAGATACAACGTTGCTTAGACATGTGTATTCCTGGTTGTTAGTGGGCCTTCACAGGGAGAGCAGCTTTGGAGATGTATGTGCTCTTGTTGAAGTTCTTAGGTCACTTCGGATCTTGGAGACTCTGCAAGACGTACAGCATCTCCAAGATGTGAGGTTCGCTAAAATTGCCTGGTTTTGGTATAAGTTAAACTCCTTGATCCATGGTCTTGCTTCCACTGAAATCCAACCCTTTCTCACTTTGGTCTTCACAGCTCACTCATGCTTGTGGGCCGGACCATAAATCTTGGCTCTGTCCCTCGAGCTTGATTTCAACTAACCTCCTTCACATTCTGCAACAAACTTTTACCTCCTCCTACTCTTCGCTGACAACTGTGAGGATTGCATTTTTTTCTGGAACTGAAGCTTGGCTGTAGTTGGTCTTGAAGATTGTGGATGTCTAAGAAATGTGTAAGATGGTTGAACACAATGCGTTCAAGCACTTTAGAGCATTGCGGAAGGAAAGACTGAAGACGAAAGTTAGCTGGTATGTTCCAGTTAGATCCTTGCTATTTTGGGAGAGGCACAACCATGCCATTTTGAAAATAGAGGCAAAGCAAGCAGATTTGGAGGACAGGTTGAAGAGTTCAGCGAGGTGAGAGGCCACTACCTGAGGTGCAAGAGGATCTGATGGGGCACACGAGGGGTTAGCCTTCAACAGTAGAGATAGCAATTCTTCAATATCAGTGTGACTAAAGTGGGAGATAGAGGCAGAGGATGATGGCAGAGTGTAGAATGCAGGAGGAGGGAGTGTGAGGAAGGTCAAGAGAGAGTCTCCAATTTTGGAAATGTTTGCAGAGTGGGGTTGATAGTCGTATGTTTAGGAAAAGTGGGGAGCGTGTTTAGGGTGCCCTGTAGCTGGAGAGGATGGTTGGAGTGAATCAGGGTGATGTAGAATTCCCTTTTTGCTCTATAAAGGGAGTTGTAGGCCCTCATACGAGTGGATACACCGACATTTACTCAGCAGCCGATGCATGTCGGCCTGGATAGAGCATATAAATAGGGTGACCCATGGTTGAGGACACTGACTTAGGGGTTAAAGTTAGCACTTGGAAGTGAGAGGAGAACGATTCATACATAAAGGGTTGGACGCTGGAGAAGGCAGTGTTAGTGGAAGAAACATCAGGTGTGAAGAAGTCGAGTGAGAACTGTAAATCGGAGAAAAGGGGAGGATTGGGAGAAGGTTTCAGTTTCATTTTTAATAATATGTGAGGCAAGTGATGCAGAGAGGGTGTTATGGAGATGGTGGTGGAAACAATGGAGTGATCAGATTGGGATGGTGTGGAATTGTATTAGTGGCGAGAGAGAGAGAGCTGGAGATGAAGAGATCCAAAGAGTTACCCAAGTGTGGGTTGGTAGTTCATGGATAGAGTGTAGAGCGTGGTCATTAAGAAAAGACTGAAGCTCAGAATTCTGAGAAGTGGCTGGAGAGGGAAGGTTAAAGTCACCTAAGAGAATGAGGTAATATCTAGTGGAAAAGAGAATCAAGGAGTTGCCCAAGCACATCAAAGAATGGTCAAGTACGCCCACGCGTGAGATAGATGGAGCGAAAGCTGGCCTCATTCTCTTCATTTGCATGTAGAATGAAGATTGATGAACCCCAACGCAAGCTGTTGCTTCTAGCATAGTGGAAATGGTTAGCAATGACTGTGTCCACTTTGTGCATGAATAGTACATTCCCAGATCAGACGTCATCTTTTCAATATATTTGGCACCATGATCAAATGGATACTATTGATGTACTTGAAACACTTGTTTATAGGCACATTATAAATGCCATATCATATCACCCCATTCCAAATCACAAGGAAAGATAGGAAAGCCCAGTTGGCCCCCTCCTCCCACAGACTGAAAAAGTGTGCAGTGTTCACATTGCACTTTGAAATGATAATTGAAAAATGCACTGTCACATGTATGCATTGTGTAATTGGAATTTACAGTGACAAAAACCCGATATTTGCATTGCATTTGTCTTGGGAAGGCAGAATCACTTTGATCATTGGGCCTTAAATGTGCTGCGGTTAAGTACTAGTAACCAATGTTTGCCATTTGTGGAAGACTTCTTGAAATGTGGGGATAATAGAGGCGTGTTCAAGTCTTCTATTTATGAATATATATATTGATAAATACTTCACCAGGGATGTGCAGGGGATCACAGTGGGCTAGTGGTTTTGGTATCTTTTCTCGTCCCCTTCTTGTGGAAGGGAAGTGTGATTGTAGCCTTTCATGACAATAAGATGATACCCTACACAAGGGTCATGGTTAGCATCTGTTGGATGATCTTTACCTACCAGTTGGCTTTGCTGATAATGGTTTTATGGTTTGAATTATGGCCTAAATCTTTGACCCGTTCGAGGTATTTCTGGATTTCTTCATGCAAGCTGTGCATGGAGAGCACCTCACCAATAGGATCACCTTGACCACAATGTTGTGTTGATAAAGAAGCATTGCATTGAAGAAAGCTCCCTAGTAAGCAACTAGGATAGAGTATATTTCATCATAGAATAAACTCAAACACATTGGGACAAGGGACTGCAATGCCTGGGGGTCATTCGTATTAATGAGTAGAGGCATTTCTTAGCACTTGGGTTTTTCGTAGCCTTACTTTTCAATTAGTCTGAAGGTTTGATCCTCATGTTTGTGAACATAAGAAAACCTAGAGGATGGATTGTATGGAGGACAGTTTGGTGGCAGAGCATGTGTGTACTGTGGCAGGGTCAGAGGTCTGGCTCTGTCAAGGGGGGATGGGGTTCACTCTCAAACTGGGCAGGAGACCTACCTGTTTGTTTGCCAGAGTCAGTCTTGCCCCAGTGGTGGGTTGACAGAGTTGAGTGTGATCTATTCCTTGTTCCGCACACATGTGCCTGGTTCCAATTTTAAAGGCCCACTGACAATCACACTAAACCTACCTTAACTGATGCTAATCAGTGTTTCTTTTCTTCAAAATTTAGAACTACCAACCCCAGAAGTTCTTGAAGTGAAGAAAATATTAGTCAACCCACCGAGGAGGGATTTGGTGATGAACCCTCAGCCTACGGAAGGAAGCAGCTTAAAAAGGAAGCGAAGAGGGCTTAGAATAATAATAGTGAAGCCCATTTAGAAACACAAAAGAATATTGAACCACCAGAGGATCAAAGAATTGTGTGTGTCAGTATCAGATCAATAATTTACCTAAAGAAATTGGAAAATCTTGAAAAGTGGTAACTGTTTTTCTAATGAACCTATTAAGTATAAGAGATATACTGATTAAGAATGATATTGGAGCAAACATAATAGAAGACCCCACTTAGAATCAATCGTGGGGATTGGAAGATGGAGTTGGACATTCGCCTTGAAGCAATTGCATTACGTGTGAACAAACCATTGCAGCTATAGAGGTAAATTTAGTCTTGAAAAAGGCCTACAATGTGAACAATCTAACAAACTGTAATATCAAGATGGATAGTTAACTTATAAATTGCCCTCGTGGACTGAAATGTATAGGTATAACAGAGTGAGAGAACTGTAAAAATAAGGATGATCGAACATAAAAGCTGTATGCACAAACATGCAGACACAACCCCGCTTGTTAAGCATTTTCAAAGAAACGTAGCCCAGATGAGTTTAAAATATGGTATTTTACAACATCTGAAGGGTCTCCCTGCTAAAATGTTATTTTCAGATTGTTTTTATAGGATTGGTAATGAATGTTAAATAGACTTGCTCTTACAATAATTATTCCACCAAGTAAAAAAATGAAACAATAGAAAATATGTTCTAAAAAAATGAACTATTTTTAAAGGAATGGTTTGGTCAAAAAATATTATTGTCCCTATGGGTTGGCCATGTGCTTTTAATCATAATTCGATCGATCGTACAAACATTTCCTATGCACCTTACCCGAGTTTTCGTCTCTTGAACACAAACAAAATCAGGCAGCAGGGCGTGGCCATTTTGTGATAATCCTATCACTTGCCGCATCGCCCTGGGTGACCTGCGTTTGCGGCACTAAATCATATCCCCCGCCCCTGAGCCTGACATCACTAGACGCGTACTGCCCATTTCACAATGCCAACACATGTCTCGTGTCAACATTCTCTGTGCCTCAGCTAATGACGTGTCGCCATGGAAACGGCAGGAAGCCTCTTTTCTCGACAAGTATAAACAGAGCGTTTCACAACACACAACAGCAGATTTTCTTTTCCATTCCTCTCGCTGTATTTCTTTGAGTATTCTATGTTTCGTTTCTGTGCTCTGGTCAGCTACCTTCGTTGCTTGTAGCCTGTGTGAACAGATACCAGTACGACCGCCATAAACTATTTTTGTTTCTTTACCACACAATGGCAACAATAATGCCCTACCTGAACGAGCCCGAGTATTCTGAGGAGGAATTACTGGAAAGAGCAAGCTCTGTAGACGATGGGGATTTGGACAACAGTTGGGAGGACGTTTCAACAGATGAAGAGCCTGGGCCTCGTCGCATGGACAGTGTTTCCACCTGGTGTACCTGCAATCAGTGCGCGCTAATGCCAACCGAGGTGGAGAAAGGCTGCTGCCGAGAAAACGCTGGATGCTTGTCCTACATATCGCAAGGCGATCCACAGCCGCAATGCATTACCGAGCTGCCAGACTTCACGGCAGTCTGTCTCACAAGGTCTGTGTTGAGGATTTTGATGGTGCTTATGCACGAACTTTGCGCAACAGTTCGCCCTCGTAATCCAAGTAACGAGTAAGTGTAGTCTGGTTGTGATGTCAGTTAGGCCACTACTATTTCTTGGTTGTCCCCTATATTCTCATAACTTCAACATATCATTGTCATATCCGTTTAGTCTTGCAATCCTTTAGTAATAGTCGCATAAAAGTCGGTCAATATTGTGCAGTGTCTAGTTAGCATTTTTCATGGCAAAAGTGCCATTGCATGCAAGAATTGTCATTGACAGCTAAGGTTTAATACACTTATCTTGGTCATTTAAAAACAGATTGTCTCTTTCTCTTTCATAGGTGGTACCGGCTGGTGGCCTATCGTTCGTACACATGGTGGCTTCATGGGAGGCTTGGACATTGCGCTCAACGAGTAATACCCGCCTGTTTCGTTGGCGCCATTAGACAAACTTTCCCCAGCGACAGTGGTCAGTACAGGGGATTTTCCCTCACTGAGCTGCAACCAGACCTTTACAATGTCTAGTATTATTGTGGCATCAAAATAAGAAACCAAATAAAACGCAACATATTTTTTATCAATGGTTGTTTCAGTTTTTAAGTGATTCAAGTGTGTCTCCATTCAGCAGTGTTCCGGTGCCTTGTCTGCACGCCTCCCGACCCATCCATCCCACCCCCCACTATCAAAGGCAGTTCTCACCAGTGGATATGTGCTTCCATGGGGGCCTGTCAGGGGCGCGAACGGCCAAGGTGCCAAACAACAAGTACACTTCAAAAGGTAGCCTACGCCCAGGGGCCATTGCTCACATGGCCTCCTCAGACCCCGTGTCTCCAGGCAGGCCTCCCCTGAAGCAGCTGTGCCCCTGCAATCCACATAAGTGTGTCTCCATTCAGCAGTGTTCCGGTGCCTTGTCTGCACGCCTCCCGGCCTATCCATTCCACCCCCCACTATCAAAGGCAGTTCGCACCAGTAGATGTGCGCTGCCATGGGGGCCTGTCAGGGGCGCGAACGGCCAAGGTGCCATAATACCACGAGATTTACAAGTCATTCATTCACAAACACACCCCTTTATGTTATTCTTTATAAACCACTGGATATTTACATTGAGAACATCTTTGAGCACAGCAAGTCAACTCGTGAACGTGCTACTCTGTGACCGCTTCGAGTGAACTCGTCAGTGTGCTACCTGTGAACATCTCTCTGTTCTCCTGCCACTAATTACTCTGCTTGCTGAATCCAACTGTTTGTTGGTCAAGGTAAGGGCATGTATCCTAATCATATCTCCTTCATTTGTAAATTTATATCTATTCCGAAGTATCTAACTCCGTACTGCTATGTTAATTTGTATCATTGCTATTGACTTGAGTTTATTTTGCTATGTTATCGATATATATCAATTTTTATCAGTGTCAATTGGCATCGTATTGCATCCTTCGTGGACCGTGTCTATAGTATAAGCATGTTTCCTTTTCGTGCATGATAGAACATTCAAGGGACAAGTAACATGTTCTGATTTTCAACACATCAATGAATCGTTTGTGAAATGTATCCTATAATACAGTCGCACACGCTGCACTGGTTTTGCTGTGGTGCCCAAAAGAAAGCGTGCAATGAACAATGTATGGTCCAATTCATTTTTTCTCACATGCTTATACAAAATATTATTTTAATAATGTTGACATTTATTTTGCAGAATTTACAACAATGCCTGCATGTTCTATTTTCGGTTGCCCTTCGAAGACCCATGACAAATCCAAAGGCATTACAATGCATGTATTCCCTAAGACTGTTGATCGAATAGGAGAATGGGTCATACGTTGCGGATATCCACCGGAAGACCTTGAAAGTAGAGTCAAACAAGTCTTGGAGGACAAGAGGGGTCATCGATACTGCATCTGCAGCCTGCACTTCTCCCCGGATATATACAACACATCCTTGTACACAAAGAGGAATCAAATGAGAACAACTCGGAAATTGCTCCCAAGCGCTATTCCGACTTTACTCGTGAAAATGCCGCCACATGTGAGTCACTCTTCCAGATTTACCTTTACGCCTGTATTTTTGGTGTAAATGCCACTTATAGTACTTTCCATATTTATGTCATTGAATAGTTGTTGAAATAATGACTCTTTTGCTAAACATCAGTCCTTGTTTTGTAGAACCCACATAGAAAAATGATTTATGGGGACGGATAACTATGCTATATTATGCATTTCAATAAGTGTAATTTTCTCGTACTCAGTCTCCTTACATGCCATTTTGTAATGTTGGAATTTCTAAATCGAATAATACTTTCCCTTTACCACTCCATGACTATCCACCGAATATGAAGGAACAAGATTCAACATCCATGTCTTGCCTGGAGCCATCAACCACTTGGAGCGCGTATCAGGTAATGTTACCTAGCTATTCTGATCCAGACTGGTTTTATGCACGGAATTCTAGATAATGTGATCATATTTTTGCAACGTATCATTGCATTACACAATGTTTCATTCCTACTTTACTATTGATATGTACCTTTGTCGTCTTTCCAAATTGTGTGTCCCGTTTCCAATCTTTTCGTCCTTACTAATGCAAGTACTGTGTTTCAGGGAGATGCTGAAGCGTCCACTACAATCCGAACACCCCTCCTAGCGGATCCGGTGTCAGAGGTATGGGTCTTCATAGCTCAATAGGACGAGATAATCTGATAATATTTTCATATCGTGTAATTGTTTCGCACAATGTTTCATTCCTACTTTACTATTGATATGTACCTTTGTCGTCTTTACAAATTGTGTGTCCCGTTTCCAATCTTTTCGTCCTTACTAATGCAAGTACTGTGTTTCAGGGAGATGCTGCAGCGTCCTCTACAATTACATTATCCATTGTGGTTGTTCCGGAACCAGACCTTACAGTTGATCTGGACCCAGAGTTATGCGCACTGACAGTACCATCGAATGAAAGAAAGTCGGTCTAATTAGATGTGTAATGCCAATGACTTATTTTAAATGGATACTTTTTTTTGTAGGGATGTATACAAGATCCGTATATTGACCCGGAGGAACGTGTATCTGAGTCGGTGCGCCAATTTGCTGATGTTAGAGTAAAGAAAGTTTCAAAGAAAAGAAATAAAAATAAGGTTAGTTATAAACACTTTCTATTGTTGGCAATAGTTTTGTGCTAAGGCCTTCATTATATGCTTTTTTGAATGTCAATTGTACAACACTGTATGTTGGATTTACACTGAACATCCCTTTTCCTATCTCTCCTGTAGTTGCCCGATGGAGTACGTACTATGCAGACACAAACAGCGATACAAATGACAGCTGCTGCTTGCCAAATATTTTTCACCATGGAGGAACTATTCATTGAAGCGCGCCGTGTTCACACTCGAGATGCCTATGTCCAATGGCCAGAAAATGAATTTAATAAGACCGGCGATTCCAGCAAAGTGTTCTTGGACCATTGCTACAATGCGCCCGCTCCGCCAGAGGAAGGTGACATTTAATTTATAGATGATAGTTTAACATTATTAGATAAGCACTTGACACAATGTACACCCGCCAAAAAAATGCCCCCCAAATAACTGTCCACATTGGTCTTTTCTCCTATCCATCGTCAAGTAACAGATGTTGAAATGACAGAAACTGAAGCATCAACACTATTGACCGACGAAACAGAAAAAGATATCGACTATAGTATGTCAGGTTTGGCTGATATGTCCACAACGGTTCACTCCGAAACCACAGTGTTGCCAGATGACAGTATAATAAAAGAGGCCAAATACATACTATTCGACAGCAGCTTGATGGAGATTATACAGATGCTGAAATGTGTGCATTCAATGGGAGGGGAAGTATGTGGAAAGCCATTGGTGAGCGTGACTCGTCTAACACAAGGCAGTAACCTCAAAATACATGCCACCTGTGAACCGTCACATAAAGCATTTTCATGGTCCGCTCAACCGATGCTGGGGAAACTGCCAGCTGGCAACATACTGTGTGCAGCAGCTTTACTTTTCAGTGGCTCCAGTTTCATGAAGTTATCCAGTTTCTTTCAGTTTGTGGGACTCCATTTCATTTCTAAAACGCAATACTACAAATACCAACGTGATTATTTATTCCCTGCCATTAGTGATGCTTGGAGAATTGAACAATTGGCTATTCAAAGTACATTCCCCGAAAAACGGTTCAGGCTAGCCGGCGATGGACAGTGCGACAGCCCTGGATGATCTGCTCAGTACTGCACCTACCGTCTTCAGGACATGGAAAGTAAGAAAATTGTTGAGTTTGGTGGTTCTGCAGGTGTCCCAATGTAAATCCTCGGTGGCCATGGAGAAACTTAGTTTTATAAAATCACTGGAAGATCTACAATCGAGGGGAATGCAAATCAACCTCATTGCCATGGACAGACACGTTTCAATAGCCAAGACAATGAGAGCGCAGTATCCAAATATTAAACATCAATTTAATGTATGGCATGTTGCCAAATCAATCAATAAAACCATCTCAGCTGCAGGGAAAAAAAAGGTTTGGAAAGTATTTCGCAATGGTCCCAGTATTTCAGCAACCATCTTTGGTGGAGCTCAAAAACATGTGAGGGGTCTGTGGAAATTCTACGGGAAAAATGGCGGTCACTAATGCACCACTGTTCCAACGTTCACCACTGGACAGAAAACCAACATTTCCACCAATGTGAACATGGCCCTTTGTCCCCAGAGCAGGCACGGAAGAAGAAGTGGTTGATCCCATCTTCACCTCCACACAAAGCCCTTGAGAAGATTGTGTTTGTTAAAACACTATCAAGAGATCTTAAGGGACTCACAGAATTCTGTCAAACAGGAGATTTGGAGGTGTTCCACAACATGTGCCTAAAGTACAGGCCAAAGAGATTGCATTTTGGCATCCAGGGGATGAAATGTCGGACTTTACTTGCGGTATTAGCGCATAACGAGAATGTCGGCTGGGAACAATCTAGGACTGCAGGAAATTTAGGGATGCTTCGCTACACTATGGCCTTTACGAAAAGAAGCAAAAAATGGGTTTTCAAACCAGTATATGAGAAAATGGAATTTGATTTTGTGAAAGATCTTATTGTTAATGTCGTCGAGATGCATACTCATGGAATTGCGCACAAATCTGTTCAGAACACACATACATTGCCACAAAACATTGCCAGCGTGCCATGACCACCCAAAGCAGAGCTTGTTAAATCATTCCAATCCCGGTTGAAATGATTACCGCCTGTTTTTATTTTTGCAAAAAATGTTTCTATAAACTGTACAAATAAAGTGTGCATTTTGTCTTTTGAAATCTTTCCTCTCAGTCCTTTTCTTAAAAATATATTACAATTATTACGATTGCTTTCACATTTCACAGTTTAGTTGAGATACTGTGGGACCTTCATTTTTCGTGTTAATGACCAATGGGTAAGAGTGTGTAAGAATATTTGGGTTTTGGAAGTTGACTTGCAATAAAGTTCCGCAAAAAGCTGAATAACTGCTGGACCTACAAAAGGGATTAGACCTAGGCCACAAAACATTCTAGGCACGCAAGAAGTACTGACTGTGAAAACATGCCATGGGGTAGGAGGCCATGAGATAAGCAGAGGTGGCCCTATTATTAGACACATTTTGACTCAGTTTTTGTGTTACACCGACTATAATTTGGGAATAGGGGGCATTCTGTCATTGGCAAATTTCATCTACAGCTGAGCAGCGCCACAAACAACGAGCAGTGATAGCCCCCAATGTTCTGTGCCTGTGCTTCAAAATTCATGTTCTCATGGACGCGTTGACACGGGATGTTGCAAAGTAAGTATGTATGTTCATTTTGAGTGAAGGTCACCAGCTTTGAATTTTTGCTTGGGAGCTGGGAGGCCCATGCGTCCCACGCACATTACAAGGTTCTATAGTTTTTTGACCTTGAGAAGCAGGGACCATTCCGAAAGGGATTGAATTGAAGGGGGGGGGTAATAACGTATGATATGATAAGGTTGCCCATTCCAAAACTGCACCTAGTTACATGTATGTTCAGTTTATGAGAAAACGTTGACACGAACGGAGGAGTCTGCATTACGGTCCGCATTACGCCTAGAGAATGGAAATGCCGAATATAATGTAAGTTTCTCTTTAGACGATTTCATACCAGAACTAATCGAAATACGAATAGCTGACCGTTACTGCTGGGTGACATTGTACTTGTTCGTTCTGTTTGGCATATTGCAATAAAGTGCTAGTACAACCTTTGTGTGCAGGGCTATCTACCGGGCACATGGGCAGGCCAGCATCGAGACGCATGTAGACCACCACTCGTTTCTCCCTGGCTCTATGCTAATAAATCATTACATTGTTTTTGCACCTCAAATTCTTGCCCCAGTTTACGCATTACGTTTAGAGCTCAACATTCTCATTCGCACTATCCGTGGAAGCAAATCGCAGAGTACTTTGATATTCCACGTTGTATTCACTCGGTTCACATTGTGTCACTCTGCGCTAATAAAGGAAATTATTAATTGTAATAAAGATTGGCTACTGAGACACTTTTCGATTTTTATCTTTTGAAAACAGGTTCATCGTGCCGTTCTGCGATTGTCATCTATTCCAGACCCCGACCGA
This sequence comes from Ambystoma mexicanum, assembly GCF_040938575.1. Lineage (NCBI taxonomy): Eukaryota > Metazoa > Chordata > Amphibia > Caudata > Ambystomatidae > Ambystoma > Ambystoma mexicanum. Next base: position 267,560,763 of record NC_090940.1, read on the forward strand.
TGGCTTCTTCAACCACCAGCTGCAGCTACATGTCAATCACTGGATCTACTTGACCGTATTTTGGGATGACAGACAAGGTCCAATCTGTCCGTACGCAGTACCGGCGATTAGGAGCAACATAACCTTTACGGTGGTCTAGTGCCAAGTTGAAGCACCAGCCTTGCCATTCACTGTGTGACCGAAGTGCTTCGTTTACCCAAAACGAACACCCTGTGTACCCAAAAGGAACAGCGCGTGACTCACGATAAACATTTGCGGATTTATGAAACGAGAGCAAAGAAAAAAAGTTTAATTTTAATTTATTTGGTCACACGCCGAATGTTATCGAAACATTTAATGTGAAATAAATGTACTTTACCAATTGTACAGTCTTGTTGTTTCCTTTTAAAGTACAGTTTCATATTCGTAATTGTGATGCGCCGCGCTGTGAGACGATGTTTGTTGTTTTCCGGGTTCCACGTCTAGTCGCGTAGGTGACGACTGGGTGCGTTTGGCCACGCTGCCCAGCAACGTCACGGAGAGAGGCGGATAATATAAATGATTTGGTGATGTCAGGCTCAGGGGCGGGGGATATGATTTAGTGCCGCAAACGCAGATCACCCAGGGCGATGCTGCAAGTGATAAGATTATCACAAGATGGCCGCGCCCTGCTGCCTGATTTTACTTGTGTTCATGAGATGAAAACTCAGGTAAGGTGCATATGAAATGTTTATTCGATCGATTGAATTATGGTTAAAAGCACATGGCCGAACCATAGGGACAATAATATTTCTGACCGAACTATTCCTTTAATAGTAATATTCTTCTGCATATAAAGCAGTGGTTTATAAAAACTGGAACATATGCAATCCTAAACTGCTTACTTAAACTAAATATATGATTCACATAGGTATGCTCCTGCGCTAAATGCTGTTAAAAAGAAACAATATTAAGTGTGGTAAGATGAAATATCTTGTCAGCTTTTACGCAAGTGTGCGAGAATGAATCCGATATTGGGTGTTTTTTTTTTTAACATCTGTGTTGGTAAGTGAAAATAAAAACTACATATCACAGGGGTTTTGTAGTCTTTAGAAATGCACAATTCAGTTTTGTCATGTGAGGGTGGCTTATTCCCCGCACAGTTCACTGTCTTTTTCTTTTTATATATTTTTATCGTGAGCAAGAGTTACATCGCCCAACCAGCCTAAGCAAAAAGTCAACCAAAACACTTTACATATTGACCAATGTAGTCACATAGAGAACGTTTTCTAGTTTTCAAAAAGTGAGCAGACGAAAGGAAAAGAGACCCATTCCTCCATAGAACTTAGACATAGGGATAAAGGGAGGACTGAGAAAGATTAATCAGAAAGAAGCAAGTATAAAAGAGAAAGATAAAGAGGACAGAAAGCCTAATTCCCACCCCCACCCCCTCTCTTTTCCTTCCCCAGCCTTTTTGCAAGAGTCAGTGATCAAGTTACTGAAAATGGTGGAATCCGACGTGCATCAGAGATGTGTGGCTGCATCATCGATGGAGAGCGTTGGCCTATCACGTGGTGATGTATAGTGGAGGCTCAGTCTCTTATGTTGGCGTTAGGCATTATGCTTTTCCAAGATGGTCTGGGGTCAATCTTCTGTCCCCGAGGTTTGTTTCGTGGTGCACTCAATTAAGAACGTGACATGGACCAAAAAGTTAGTGGGAGAAGCGTATATCCATCTTCATTTTCCTCCACTCCGAAAAGTACCAGAAGGGGGGTAAGGACCCTTTGTATGCCCTCGACTTCGTGTATCCACCCCAGGATTTCCTTCCAGAACAGCTGGATCCGGGGGCAAGCCCACCATTGATGCCAATACGTGCAAACTTGTGTGCATCTGTGCCAATAATAGGGGGTTACACCATGATACATTTTTGCCATACGTTGGGGAGTAAGATGCCATTGTACTAATATCCTGCAGTTATGCATCTTGTATTGCATCGCTATTGAGGATTTCCACACCGCTTTGTAGATAGCGTCCCACCCCTCCTGGTTGTCCTCCCACCCCAGTTCCTTGTCCCATTTTGCTTTGGTTTTGGGCTCAGGGAGGTGTCCTCTCTCTAGGAGTGCTTTATACATGCTTGATATGACGCCCTTGGAACCCGTGTGCTTATTCAATATATTTTCAAATGCAGTCAAGGGGCGCTGTATCTGGTCTTTACATTTGCGGTCTGTGAGGACACCCTTTAGCTGAAGGTATGGAAGGGACCCGATGGTTAAGGCCTGCGTTTCCGCTAGTTCTTCCTTGGTTAGAAAGGAACCCTCCCTCCACATTTGTCCCACTATAACCAAACCCTGCTCATACTGAGGTTGGAAGTGAAGGGGGTCTATTATGGCGTCTCTGATTGGGGGAGCCCAAATGCAGCTAAGCGGCGATGGCCAGGTCGTCACTCCCCTCATACCATGATTTTTTTTGTTCCACAGGGACCAGATGGATGACGAGACAGGATGCTCCCTCACCCTACGTGGTATGGTCCTTACAGGTGCCCAAAGCCATTCGCCCATAGTTACAGGAGTGAAAATGCCATTTTCCAAGGCTACCCACTGCTTGCTCTTCGACTCCCTAATGTGGTCGACCAAAACACGAAGCACCGCTGCCGCATAATAGGAGGAAAAGTCTGGAAAGGCAAGGCCCCCCTTGTCTTTTGCTAGGATCACTGTTTTGTATGCAATATGGGGTCTGCCTTTGTCCCATAAAAATGATAACAGTGCATTCTTGATCTCTTTTAAGAACGTACGCGGGAGGACAATTGGCAATGACTGAAAAAGAAAAAGGAGTCGCAGGAGGACATTCATTTTAATCGCCGTCAGTTTTCCAGCCCATGACAACTTGAGTTTACTCCAGTTGCCCAGATCTTTTAGGATTGTGGCCCATAGCGTTTTGTAGTTTGCTTGGAACAGGTTTTGGAGATCTCTGGTTATTATGATTCCTAAGTATTTCAGGTTAGCTTAGGACATTTGGAGGCCCCATGTCTGGGGATTGGCTGCGGACGGTGAACTTGGTTCCTTAAGAGGGAGGACAACTGTTTTGTGTCGATTTATGCTAAACCCAGAATGCGCCCCATAAACCTTTATTTCAAACAGCAAAGCTGGTATCGACTGGTCTGGGGAGGTGATGTATGCCAACATATCGTCCGCAAATAACGCAAGCTTATATTCGGTTCCATATCTACTAAAGCCTTTAATATGGGGGTTTTGCCTAACGTTCTGAGCCAACGGTTCCATGACAAGAATGTACACTAAGCCCTGTCTTGTCCCTCTAGTCAACTCAAATTCAAGCGATGCAATACCGTTCACCACGATTTTTGCTCGGGTGTTTTGGTATAAGGCTTTAGCTCCTCTGAACCAATCCAGCCACAAGCCCGCTTTTTTAAGAACGTCCGTCATGAATCTCCCCTCCACGCGGTCAAATGCCTTTTCAGCGTCGAGACCGACATGGGCTCGATTTCGGTGGTGGGAGAGAAGGCCATGAGGTCTAATGTTTTCTAAACATTGTCTGAGCCATGGCGGTTTAGAACATATCTCGTCTGGTAGCTGTGAACCAGCTGGGGCAGGACCCCGCTCAGTCGCTTAGCCAGGATAATGGCGAACACCTTTGCGTCAACATTTAAAAGCGAAATCGGCTGGTAAGATCCACATTCCAACCTTTCTTTCCCTTCCTTTGGGAGGACTATAATTCTAGCTTCCGTGAACGAGGGAGGGGCCACCCCAGTCTCTATAATGCTATTGAAAAGCAGCGTGAGGAATGGGGTTAAGGCACCCTTAAATCTTTTATAAAAAGCTTGGGTGAAGCCATCTGCGCCGGGTGCTGAGCCCGCGTTCAAGGAGCCAATTGCACTTTCGACCTCTTCCGATGTGACAGGGCCGTTCAATATTTCCCTGTCCTCATCTGTAAGCGGGGGAAAGTCTATTTGAGACATACACCACCATCCTCTGAAAGAACCGCAAAATGTATCAGCCGCATAAAGTTGTTCATAAAATTGGGCAAACCGTGTTGTGATGTCCACTGGGTTTGTTAGAATCAGGTTGGAGGATGACTTCACCTTAAGGACTGCTCTTTCCGCTCTTTCTTTCCTGAGTCTCGCTGCAAGCAGTGTGTGGGCCTTGTCTCCCATTTCAAAGTACTTCTGTTTGGTGAATCTGAGGCTGGACAAGGCCCTGCCTATCCAGATGTCCCTCAATTCCTGTCTTAAGACTTTAATTTCTGCTCTGACCTCTGATGTACCTCCCTTTTCCTCTATCAGGAATCGTTCTTTTTTAATTATCAGTTGCTTGACCCGGGTTTCCTCTAACATTTTCAATCTTTTGATTAAGGCTCCCTTCGCTATTATGAGCCCTTGTATGGTCACTTTTGCAGCTTCCCAAACTGTACACCTATGGATGTCGCCAGTGTCATTCCTAATGAAGAATTCCCATAGTTCCTCTTCTAGACTTTCTCGGTACAATATGTCTTTACACAATGTATCATTGCACGTCCATCGGCTCCCTATCGGCCTATGACCACCCAGATTCGGGTCGACCGTCACCATATCGTGGTCAGACCAGCCTACTATTTCAATGTCTGCTTTAGTGATCAGGTATTCCAGGCTAGAATCTAGTAGCACATAATCAATTCGTGTATAGGTCTGGTGGGGAAGTGAATAAAATGTAAATGCTTTCTTGGTCGTGTGTATGGCGCGGCAAGCGTCAACGTGGTGCTCAGAAATTAGTGATTGGAACTGTGTGTTGTCGGGGGGGGGCGGGCTCCAGGGCACAATGATAGCCAATCTAGGGATGAGGCAATTATTTGGTTGAAATCTTCCCGGCAGATAAGTGGGCCCACTCTTTCAGCTTCCAAGACCGCCAGTAGGTGTTTGCTGTAGGATAGTTGTTGCACATTTGGTGCATATGCTGAGCACAGTGTGACTGCCATGGCTTCCAACATGCCTTGTATGATCATAAATGCTCCATTTGTGGACATGTGTAATTTGGAGACCCAGGGTAGAGCGATATAGTATGCCCACTCCTCCCTTCTTTTCTGGTCCAGATGCCCATAGCGATCCTCCTATGTTATCTCCCTTTAGGTCAAATTCCCCGGATTGTTTATAATTTGATTCTTGGACAAACAGAATATCCAGGTTGGTTTGGTGGAATGCTCGCCTCACCATTGATCTTTTCTGTGGTCAGTTTAGGCCTTTTACATTTAATGATCCCACTCTGATCGTTCTACCCTCCATCGATGTCGTTGTTGCAAATCATTGCTTGTGCCCTGATGTTATTTTTTAATAGCCATGTTTCTACTGGCTGGATAGGCATATTATAACCCTCCCCCACCCTACCCCCTAAGAAGTGTGAAAAGTGAATAAAAAAGAAGAAAAGTGGCGGTAGAGACGCCCCAAGTCTGAACATAGGGCCACCAACGGGTGTCGCTTTCGGGACCTTCTATTCTACTATATTATTTTCCTGCTTCTTGTTAGTGAATGCATAATAACTACTGGTTTTAAATGCCCAGCCCGGCTGCTTCTTTAGGAAATGCTGTGCGTTATTTTCTACCGGGTCATGGGGTGTTTAGTCTCTTGAATTTTCTGCCGCCTCTGGACTTGCTCTTCTGTCTCCACGGACCGGCAGGTGCCCGCTCCGATTGTGACGAGGATGGCACTTCTTCCCCGTCCACTCTAATCGGGTCCATTTGCACACCTTTTAGTACTCCTTCCGCTTTTTCCCCAGAAGTTACTCTGAACTCTTCATTGTCGTATGTGAAGACCAGTGCAAATGGGTGGTTCCACTGGTATCGAATGCCTTTGTCACGCAGCCAGGCAGTAAGGGGGCGACATGCTCTTTTTTGCGCAAGGGTAGCTGCAGACACATCCTGAAAGATTTTGACCCTAGAAACCTCAAACTCTATGGTATCTAGTTCCCTTGGTTTTTGGAGGATCTCCACTTTGTGTCTATAGTGGTGGCATCTTGCCAGCACCGATCTAGGGCCCCCTGGTGGGCCTCCCGCTCTGTGAACTCTTTCGAACTCCAATTGGGGTATGATCGGATTGGGCAGGATGGCGGTGATAAGGTCTCTGACCCTCCTTTCAAGCGAGGCAGGCGTCTCCCCGGGCGATTCTTTCAAACCTTGTATCCGAACATTTGCTCTGCGTTCTCCGTTTTCTAGGTCATCGACCTTTGCTTCTAAGTCTCCATTTTTCTGCTCCAATTCCTGGAATCGGCCATCCGTTCTCATTTCTACTATAGCTGCTGATTGCGGATAGTTCTCCAAGGCCTCCACCTTGTCCTCGATCTTATGAACTTTATCTTGTAAGACGCTGACCGTCGAGGTCATACTTGTTCTGAAGGCACATATTTCTTCAAAGAGGAGGCGGATATCTGCTTTGGTGGATATATCTTGATCTCCTCCTGAAATCGGCGGGGCTTCTTGGGGGGCGGAGACGGCCAGTTGTGTGTGGTCTCTCCTGTATTTTTGTAGCTTTTCCAATGAGGGAGCAGCTGTGGTCGGCTGCATACAGGGTCACAGTTCGGGTTACCCTGGCCCTGGCCGTTAATTAACCTTTGTGTGCTGCTTATTTCGCCAGATATTCCTGTACACACCGAGGTAGGTGTGTAGTTTAATTCTGTTTCTTGTCGCGTGGTTGCACTTAGGGTAGAATAGTGGCAGGTTTATACTTCTTCTGCAGCCTTTTTTTCGATTCCCAGTACGCGGTGATGCGGAGGCAGAGGCCCGTTTTTAGTGAGCCCTTCTCCGATTGTGCTCAGGCTTTGATAGGGAGGTTGTTGGACCTTTCCTCTTCCTTAATGGCGTTGTGGAGTTGCTCGCGGCATGGGCATTCCTTCACTTTTTCACCACTTCTTGGAAGGTACTCGAGGGATTTCATGCTGCTTGCACCCGCTGGTGGTCTCTTCACTGTCTTTTTAGTGGCTTCCTTCTGTAGCCTCTTGTATACAACTTTAATAAATGTGCTTCCACCTCATGGTATTGGTTATGTAAGGGAGGCATGGTATCAAGAATAGACTGACAGACGTGATTACAGTTCAAGAATGTTTATTAAACTGTATATGTAGGGTGGAAAAACACCTAATCTAAATCTAAGATGGCAGCAAGCTACGACGATCAAATCAAAATAAGGCAGTTTTAGGGCGTCTTGTCAAATAAAAAAAGGCCAATACTAAGAAAAACATATTGCCAATCATGACGCTAAATACAAAAGAGTGTGGGATAGTGTTCATAAGAAATAAATAAGTGTTCACAACCAATATGCCAGGATGCGGTAGTAGTGGTCTCCCTTCCCCACGTTTTGAGCACGGGACAAGGCGTGACTCTGGAGCACAGCAAATGCAGAGCCTTCCAAGCACGAGACGACAGTCTGTTTTCAGATATCATGATCTTCCATGGCCAAGTCTCTTACTCTATAAAAAGTATCTTGCCTTCGAGGGCCTGATGCGTTCAAAATAACAAGAAAGGTTCCACTCTGCCTGCATGTTGGGTGATGCTTTCGCAGACCCCTCAAACAGTTCCTATAAATATCAAGCTCTTTGGATGTTGTCTCTCCTGCATCTGAGGATCTGACAGTTCAAATAATCAACCAAAAAGTTATTTCATATTGCGCTTGGGGTGACAATTATTCACCCTTGGGTCCCTCTCTTCCAGGCACAGTCCCTTCTGTGGTCTTCATACATTTTAATGTCTTTTCAAACTGTTTAATGTGCTTGCCGGGTTGACTCTAGCCCACACACACTGATCCTTTGGGACTTCAGACTTTGCTCCTTTTCGTCGGCATCCCTCCTTCACGTTCACTCAATCTCACGGTTCCTTTTTACTTTCTTATGATGTGGGGTTCACTTCCCTTATTCACGATCATTTGCCGGTCAAAGACTTTCAACTGTACAGAGGATTTTACTGGACCCCCGTATGACCACTTTGACCCTCATCTCGCCTTTCCTAAGGCCTTCTGGTAATAGTAGTAGTAGCGGTCTTATAATTAATTCTACTGAAGTCTCACTGGCCTTGGATGGAAAAGGCAAGGTTGCTTCTCTCCTTGTCACCCTCTCGGTTCACGCTATCTTTCTCCTCCTATCTTTCTCCTCCTCTTGAACTGCCATGCCTGGATAGCTGACTCGTCATGCGGTCTGCCTTGCTCGTATGTTGCTCTCGTGCTCAACTTTTTATCCCTGTGGGGAAGGGAAATGGCTGGCAGGTGTGTGCAATTCAGGTAAATTGCCTGTCTCTGCCTGGCCCCTGCGTTGGGACACATCAGGTAAACGGCTCTGGTTCGTTTATCGTCCTTCACGATGTGCAAAAGTGGTAGTGTTGGAAAAGGGGGGGTAGAGTGTTTGAATATCCTACGGGGAAGGATGGGTAAAAAGTGTTATAAGAAGGGGGATACCGCGTCTCAACCGTCGGTGTCCCACTTCCACTCTCCGAGGACCCCCCATCCAGGTGATCCTGCCTCACTTGTCCACACTCAGGAACTGGATCCAATAGCGATGCCCGTGTACTGGCTACCTGGATGACAGATCCCCTTCTTAATCTAAGAAACTGTTCGAAAGGTAATACTTTTTTAATGTGCTGACTCATTTTATGCAGGAGTGCATTACATTCAGTAGGTTTAGTGAAAGTTTTCATCTTCAGAAACCCTTTGGTTTCATAGACCGTCAAATGCAAGAAATGAAAAATCTTATTACTAATACTGGAGGTGAATTTCAAAAAGCTATTTTTTACATTAATCCACTCTATAAAATGTTCTGATGCAGTCTTTGCATTTCTTCCCTATTCTGGGATTGTTCTTAAAATAATTACTCTTATTAACAATGACATTCTGTTGGAAACTGTAAACATAAAGATTGGCACCACTTGGAGCCATTGTAGACCCCATCGCAGTGCCCTCAATTTGTTTACAGAGCATATCCTGAAATTGGAAAATATTCTCAGTTAGAACTTGTTTGGCCCACCAATTGACAAATTCTCTCTGAATATATTCCAAACCATCATAGGGTTCCAATTCCGATTTTCTCACATTTAAGGTGGCAACTTGAGACATTTTCTTATACAACAAGACTATACCCAGACCAATAAGATAACTAACCTCACAATTAAATGGCTTACCTTCCAACATATTGAAGATAGGAGTAGAATCTCTAATATGTGAATGCATCCACAATATGAATTTCTTAAGAAAGAAAGCAGCAAAATTGTGACTGGTTGAAGGACCGAAGATACCACTGAAACAATCGGTCAATCCTGGGGTTAACCTGACTTAAGTATTTTGGGCAGTATAAATATTACTGAAGTACTGGGATCTATCTGCATCAGAAAACCAGCCTCCATTTAACAAATCCATCCACTGTCCTTAGCTTGAATTATCTGATTTTGCATCATCTCTTTTAAATTCTGAGTAGGATCTACACTTAAAAGGCAATAAGCCCCTTTATCAGCTAATTGTAAGAGTTCATCAATGTATGCTTGCTTCTCAAGAAGTGCATTGGCCCCTCCTTTGTTTGGCCACGCATAATAATCAATGGGTTTTAGCCAGCTCTATTACTGCCTCTTTTTCTCTGTTACCAATATTATAGAAAGATTTTGTTTATGATGTTTCCAATGTCACTATCTAAGAGCTTTATTATGACATACTTCTGCTTCCACTGTACATGCATAAATAGGGGGGGTGAAGTTTGAAGGTGTTTTAAAACCCATAGCATTCTCCATTTGTACATGATCTCTATTCTCGAAGAATTGCTGTAAACAAATCTTCTTCATAAAGAACTTACATTCTATCCTCAAAGATAAAGGATCAAGTTGCTTCCTTAAAACATATCCTAATCCTTTATTGAGTACCTTCTGTTCTATGGAGCTAAGTGTACACTATGATAAATTAACTGCAAGGGTTGACACTACTTGTTGTTCTGGGACTCTGTCTGCCGCCTGCCTCTTTCCAAAAAAGGACACAGTTTTCTAGGTCAGCTAACTCTTCCTCGTGCTCTTTAACTACCTCTTTCATTTTGTACTAGATTTTCATCTTCTCGCTTAGATGTGCGTTCTTCTACATCTCTCACTTCTCCTTCACTCCCACCTTCGCTACTACAGTAGTGTTGGGTGTCTTGACCCACATTCAAGTTATTATGCTGCCACATTTGGTGCTATGGGCTTAGAAAATCCAAAATGGCCGATAAGCCCACATTTGCGCCAGAATCCAGGAAAACCGCGCAGTTTTGTGTACACCAAAATGGTCGCCTGACCTACCACCCACCAGTGCGAGCGTGATGGGCCAGAAGCGCCATGAGTGAAACGTGGTGCCAAAGGAAAAACAGCAGTGCCTGTTAGCTCAAAAGCGCTTTGAAATCACCTTTGTTTCTCTGAAATGCAAGCTAAAAATGCCTATTTTAAACATGGCAAGATATTCAAAAATCTCACTGAACACCAGCAGACATTTGGCAGAATGTAGTCTTGTGTGCATTCAAAATCTGGAAAGATGAAGAGCCTAAAACAATGTTTATAACCAAACTGGCTGAGCTGTGGATGTCAGCAGCTGAAGTGAAATTGGACTTAAAGCCACTAAAATCGAAATGTTTAAAATAAATGAGTGACCTACTTTGAGTGTCACATAGGTTGCAACAGTTTAAAGGTCATAGTTTTGAACTTAAAATCAGCGTTCTAGCTGCATGTGTAGAAATTGTAAGTTTGATTTGAATGAAGAAAAACTGGGAACAAAAGTGACATTTAGCTGAAGCCTGGCTTGAAGAGATTGAATTCTGCCTGGCAACTACCCCCGACAGGAGTTGCAACTTGCTCAGCCACTGCATTCGCAGGCCTGGCTGCCATCGCTGTTCCCACCAAAAGGAGATTACACCTCTCTGATTGAATCAGGGGACAAGAACCTAGGAGCAGGGAAACAGAACAATGAGCCTTCCTTGGCTCAGGCAAATGTTAAATTAGGGGGGGGGGGTCATAAATGGCTTCCTCCTGGGAGAAACTGGGAGGAGCAGTGCCTCTGTGAGCAACCTAAGTTGGAAGAAGTGGATAAACCAGAAATTCCACCATGTGCTTAGGGAAACCACACCCATTTGGGCCAGAGCATAATTAAAAAAAAAAAGGTGGATAATTCATAGTACGGACTTGGCAAAATTATATAATTAATAACATTATTCTTGTGATTTTTCTGTGCACATTTTAAGAGGTGTTAGGATTCTGTGGTATGTTCTGGGGGGTAGTAGCGGAAAATAAGGTATTACTCCGAATGTCTGTCTGTTAAAAAGCTGACACTTTATCATCTGATGCCCATATTCCTTGTGCATGTTTGTGTAAATTCTGGAAAAGTTTAGAGGTTGTGATCTTGATTAAAGGGCAGAATTCTGCCATAATTGGACACATCTTACAAAGACAGGGATCGGATGGTTTGGTGCTACATAAAATATGTTAACTGGACATATAATATTAGAAAAATGGTACATAGATAAATATGTATTTGGATCAAAAATAGATTTGTGTGCAAATTGACAAGGGGAGTGTTCTTTCTGTATGCCATAAAATTAATGCCTGATGACACTCCATTCCTTCCCCCAATCAAGGGAGAGAGGAGAGCTTGGCCAATGATAAGTTGTTAGGGGCAGGCTTAGTTATGCCCACACACACACCCATTTTCAAAACACATAAATAGAGACTGCTTTGGACAGGCAAGACATTCACTTTCCACTTTCTTGCAGAGCATTTTGACGGACGACTTCACATCCAGATTCCAGACTTTACATCCAGAGATCCAGAACTTAACTCCAGAACTTAAAGCAGAGAGGCCTGGACCACCAGCTAAATCCTTTTTCTGCAGGCCTCAAAGTCATTTGCAAATTATTCAAACAGCCGGGCTGAGCTGTCTGATTCTGGCTAGAACCGTGTGCCAGAAACACCCAGAAAGCAGAGCTGTATCCAGAACAAGAGACCAGACCGCTGTGCAGTGCCAAGAACCTTTGCCAGAGCCAGAGACCAGACCAGTGTGAAGTGCTGCTAGCAGACCCAGACCAGATCGCTGTGAGCAGAACCAGTACCAGAGAGAGCGAACTTGACCAGACCCTGACGGCCTATTTCAAATTTACAGTGTGAGTACTCAGCCAGAACTGTGTAAAACCAATCTCTTAGTTTAAGATAATCTAATTCAAACTATTTTAACCTATTAGAACTGCATCATAAGGAATCGTGTGTCCATCCTGTTGATTCAAACCTTCCAAGCGCATCTGTCATTCTGAAACTGTAATTTCATTTCTGAATATCTACCTCCACTAAATTGTCCGTATCTCTAGAACCGTTTGTGCTAGAAGCGAGTTTTAACTTTCATTTTAAAGCTAAGATTCCAGGCTTTCAATCAAGCCTGGAATTACTCCTAATACTTTTCCCGTAATTGCGCTCAACACACTCAGAAAAAAGTGCCACAAATTGACAGTTTGCTTCATTTCAACCACGTGTAAAAATATCTGTCTTTTGCTTCCATTACTGAATCCAGTTTTCAACCTGATAACCATCCCTGAATCATTGGTAGGGCTGACCTGAACTGATTTAAAGTATCTCTCACTCACCCTGAACCTCTAGAGGGAATTAAAAGCATTTTCAGCATATTTTTCACTTCATTGCCACCACATTTAAAAGGATCTTGCCTGCTTTAAAATCATACCTGTTTTCCTCTAAGCTTGCTGGGGGGAACTGGAAATTTGTATTGCATTTTGTATTCCTGACAATTGTGTGCTCTCCTTCCATCTCCTTATCGTGCATAGGGGGGTGGGAATTGTCGAAGAAAAAGTGATCATATTATCTTTTGTTGAAATCATATCAAGTTTATTTCTGTGCTGCATTTTTCCCTCATTGCTTTTCCTTGAAACCATAAAAGTATTTTCTGCTACCTTATCCTTCCTATACTAACTCCTCAGTGATTGTAAAGAAGGGTGCTAGTGTCAGATTATCTATTGTTGATCAACATTATATTCATAAGGGTGCTATTAAATATTAATTTATTATAAAAGTGTGATATATATAGATTGTTTAATTTTTCCAATAAATCTTTTAAATTGCAAAATAAACCTACTTCTTGGCTCAGTGAGATCAGGGGGATTCATAGAGAGGGGTGTTATACAAGGGTTTATCATCCAGGGTATAACTTGCTATAAAAATATATAAATAAGGGCTTCCCTTGAGCAATCCCAGACAAGTCACTGACTTAGTGGGAGTGCTTGATTGGAGTCACTTAACAGATGGAAGTGTTTCTAAAATGTATCTCCCCCTTCTTGTTTCACCAATATCTCTGGAATCATAGTTTTCCTTGTCTTGGATTATAACCATCTTTTATATTGGGGAACATTCTTTCATGAGCAACGTTTGTTAAATATTTTTTGAAACACTTAATACATTAGTTAGTCATGCAGATGTTAAATTCATCCATCTCCTTGTACAAATCATCCAGTCTTTTTTTGAAAAAATCTGATGGAATCACCTTTTTCAAATCATCCTCTGCTTTTAACAAATCATCCTGTACTTGCTATATTTACAATCAATATAAAAACAATCTAACCCACACTTATTAGCAATGCAGCTCCATTTCAACTTCAACATTTCTTACCAATAGGCCCATGGGCAAGATCTTCCTTCTCTGATATTCCAAAATATGTATTTATTTTATTGTTTGCTTGTTAAGTGCTTATACAGCAAATACATTCTGTTTCAAAGCACCAACAGGGAGGAACATGGGATTGAAGTACAATTCAAAACACACAATATAATGCAGTGGGGGAAGGAATGGATAAACCTACTATGCCTTGTGAGTATTCAAAACGTGCAAGTGCAGCAAGTAAGAGGGTAGTGGGATAGGTGCTGGGATGTCCATGCTTGAGGGTGAGCCACAGATGAAGTGCAGGGTAAGTAATATGAGGCCAGGAGTCTTGTTGGGTGTAAAAGTGCAAGTCTCCAGGGCGGAGGGAGTGCCGAAGCAAGTACTGAGGTAAACAGAAGCTGGCGATTGGGTGCGAGTGGTCAGAGGCCCTGAGCATGCAAAGGGTCCAAGACACCAATCAGAGCAACTATGAGATTAACAGAGGAGGGAAGAAGGGAAGGAGGAGGAAAAAAAGGAAAGTCTTGAGGTGCTTTCGGAACTTAAGAAGGTCCTGCTCAAGAGGCGGGGGCTGTTCCATCGGAGGGATCCAGCTGAGGAAGGTGAACATCCTCCTGCTATCTGTTTATTGAAACACTTTACACATAGGGAGCTGGTGCCAGAGGAACATAGAGGTCTAGAAGGAGACTATTTTGTAAGAGAGTTGCAGATAGTGTGTACCCCATGTAATTCAGTCCTGATTAACCATTTCCTGTGTCACTTCATCCCAGTCACAGACTACTAGCATTTGAAGTACCTTCTGTATCAGTCCGTTTTGAAGGGGTTGACAAATGTTCTAACATACGATCAGACTAAGCCATACATCTTTCATCCTCTATATTAACACTTGTGAGACAATGTTATGCCCTTAAGGAGGATTCCAAAGAACACCTGCTGGAAAGTTAGCAAAAAAAGGTAAGTAAATAAATAGCCTGCAACTAACAATGCCACTTATCAGAAAATTACCAAGGAAGGACAGTTGGATGTATATGCCGTAGCTGTTGTGGGAGTTTTCCTAAATTCTACTTGGGGTAATACTTCATAACACTATGCCAACAGGTCCCAACTCCTAGTATCAGTCTGTACTACTCATAGAACCTTGGTGGAGTGGCAGAGCATTCAGGCTTATCATAAGAGAAAGATGTGAGCTCTCGGTAAGTATACTGAACCCAGTTAGTACAGTAGTCCAAAGAAACACATCAATAGGGTTATATTAAATTGTATATTTATTATATGTACACAAGAAATGTCTTAAAATACTTAGGTCATATAACCAACACACAGGATTTCAAAGGTAGTTGGTAGTTGCTTGCAGTACAATTGTTACAGAGTTTGACACTAGTGACAGATCTACCGTATTATCTGCACAACCGCACACTCGCGCACAGACAAAGATATACAGTAATTTTATTTAGTTAGGTGTAGAACATGAGATAAAGTCTTTTAGGAAGGAAAAGAACAAGTTACTCTCTTACCTGGTAACGTTCTTTCGATGGGTTGGTCCGACGACGTATTCCATATCTATGACAGCAAGCCTGTGCTGCTTTGGAAAATGTTCGGCATCTGCGTCCTGCGATACACTGTCCTCGACGGCCTCCGAAGTCCCTGGATGTTATAAGTAGGATTCACGACGCCCGTAGCCTCAGTTGTAGAGAATCGAGGTAGTAGTGACGTACAAAAGTATGGACCGAAGCCCAAGTGGCTGCATCACAGATGTTACGAACAGGAACACCCCTCTGCAGGGCAGTAGAGGCAGCCATACCCCTAGTAGAATGGGCCCGTAAACCTACCGGAGGGTCCTTACCCGCCAAGCGGTAACATTCAGAAATTGCCAAGATAATCCATCTAGACAAAGTCTGCTTAGTCACAGCTTGTCCCAAACGCCTTCCAGCATAACCAATAAAGAGCTGATCATCCACTCTGACCCGGGACATGTGAGAAATGTAGAAACTTTAAGCTCTCCTAGGATCCAACCTATGGAGCCTCTCCTCGTCCTTACCAGGATGTGGAGGAGGATAAAATGCCGGAAGAATAACCTTCTGGCTCAAATAAAATTCCGACACCACCTTTGGAAGAAAGGAAGGACGTACTCTAAGGACAACCCTGTCCTTATGAAACACAGTGAAGGGTGGCTTAACTGAAAGTGCCTGCAACTCACTCTGCGAGCGGAAGTGACCACAACTAAAAACACAGTTTTAAGGGTTAACAGCCTCAAAGGACAAGAATGTAAAGGCTAAAACGGAGCACCCATAAGGAATTTCAGAACAAGGTTCAAATCCCAACCAGGCACCTGGAAAGGTGACGGCGGAAACACAATAGTAAGTCCTTTGAGAAACTGAGAAATTAAAGGAATTTTGAAATAAGAACACTCCTCAGACGAGCGCTTAAATATAGACAGCACCACCAGGTAACCTTTAACAGTACCCACTTGCAGGCCCGTGTGGGCCAACGAAAGCAAAAAAGACAGAACCACAGGAATGTCACATGAAAAAGGATCCACATTCTTAACCCTGCACCAGTCGCAGAACTTTCTTCAACGGCAACGGTACAGGGACTTTGTTGCCAGTCGTCTGGCCGAAAGCAACACCTCCATCACGTCTTCAGGAAGGTCCCAATCCTTATACCTCAACCTTTCAGAAGCCAAGCGTGAAGGTTGAGGGATCTGAGCTCTGATTGGAGAACCTGACCCCCCTCCCGTGAGAGCAGGCGTCTCGGTAGGGAAGACGCCGTGGGGGGCAGATGGACAAGTCGAGAAGGTCCGGGTACCACGTCCTCCGAGCCCAAGCCGGAGCAATGAGGATCATCCGGGAACCGAACCTCTGTAACCTCCGCAGCACTTGCAGGATGACGGGGACTGGAGGAAACACTTACAGCAGTGGGAAGGACCACTCCACCACGAACACGTCTCCTAGGGCTCCTTTGGGAGGAAATTCCCGCGAGCAGAACTTTTCGCACTTCCGGTTGACACTGGAGGCGAAGAGATCCACCTGAGGGGTCCCCAAAGGGCGAAGATCTCCAGGAGAATCTCCTGAGCCAGCTCTCACTCGTGATAGATTGCGCTCTGCCTGCTCAGATCGTCCGCCGTCTCGTTTTCGTCTCCGGCCAGATGAACTGCCGAGATCAAAACTTCCTGCTTGGTGGCCCAGAACCAGAGCTGCATCACCTCCCTGCACAGAGGAAGTGACCCTGCCCCCACCCCCTTTTTGTTGAGGTAGTACATGGCCACTGTGTTGTCCGTCAGAATCAGGACATTCTTTCCTCGCACAGTCGGCAGAAAAGCCTTCAGGGCAAGCCTGACGGCCCTCAGCTCCAACAGATTGATATGGAGTCTGGACTCCGACGGAGACCAACGACCACCGACTGTCAACTCATTGGCATGAGCTCCCCATCCCGTGAGGGATGCGTCCGTTACGATCGTCACCTCCGGCCAGGGTAGTCAAAACGGAGCCCCCTTCATCAGATTGCCTTCGACGGCCCACCACAGAAGGTCCTGGGTGACCGAGGCTGGCACCTGAACGGGGTCCGACATCCTGCCGGAGGACTGCGACCACTGCATCTTGAGGGCCCAATGCAGAGATCTCATCCACAACCTGGCCTCCGGCACCAGAAGAATGCAGGATGCCATGAGGCCGAGCAACCTCCAGAACTCGAACGCCGGGAGACAAAATCTGCTGAATGTGATGAGCCCTCACCTGGCGAGGAAAAGACTGCCCCAGGGATGTGTCGAGCACTGCTCCGATGTACTGGAGCCGCTGGGTTGGCGTCAAATGGGACTTCTTGAAGTTGAGGGAGAAGCCCAGCTTGTGAAAGGAGTGGCAGGTGACAGACAGATGATGCAGGACTTGCTTGGGAGAGCGTGCCCTGATCAATCCATCGTCCAGGTAGGGGTAGACGTGAATCACCCCTTTCCTGAGATACACTGCCACCACCACCATGAGCTTGGTGAAGACCCTCGGGCGGAGGTCAATCCGAACGGCAGGACCTGAAACTGAAAGTGCAAGTCGCCAACCGCGAACCTCAGGTACTTCTTGTGCTTTGGATGAATCAGCACATGAAAATAAGCGTCCTTGAGGTCGAAAGACACCAACCAGTCCTGAAGTTGAAGGGTCTGGAGGACTTGAGAAAGAGTATCTTGAACTAGTCCTTCCTGAGGAGCTTGTTCAAACCACGCAAGTCCATGATGGGTCTCAATCCCCCGTCTTTCTTCGAAATCAAAAAATAAGGGGAATACCATCCCTTGTTCCTCTCCGCTACAGGCACCAGTTCTGTGGTGCCTTTCTCCAGCAGGGATTGAATTTCCTGCGCAAGGAGCAGATCTGGACTCTTCAAAGAGAGATTCCCTGGTGGATTGTCGTGAGGCCTCTGCCGGAAAGGAAGACAGTAGCCGTGGGCTATGATCTCCAGAACCCACACATCTGAAGTAATGGCACGCCACTCTACAAGATGATGCACCAGCCTTCCCCCAACCGGCGAACCATGGGACATGGCCTCATGACTGAGCAGAAGTGGCTGCAGCAGTGCCTGAGGGCAAAGAGGCAACTGCCCGAGCGGCCTTGGCACCTCAAGTACCCTGTTTTCCACCTCTGGGACTCCTACGGTGGCGCCTTTGACTTGCAGCTCCTCTCGATTTACTAAAGGATGAGTAATAACGAAAGGAACCTCCCCGCCATTGCTGTCCCCGAGGACGAAAAGGCGGAGGTAGGCGAACTGCAGCGCTCAACAACTTTGCTGCAGCTTTGGAGGTCTGCAACCTCTCAAGGCTCTCATCAGCCTTGCTGCCAAAAAGATGTTCACCATCAAAGGGCATGTTGAGGAGCCAGGCCTGTACATCAGGAACAAACCCCGGCTTCTGCAACCACGCAAACCTGCGTATTACGGTGCTCGCCGGCATGGACCGGCTGACACAATCTGCCATGTCCAAACTCGACTGAACGGTCTCACACATGGCATCCTTGCCATCATGTACAATTGCAAGAAAACCATCCCGTTCCTCCCCTTCGGGAATATGTTCAGCCGCCAAAGAAATACAGTTCCACAGAGTGTGCATGAAAAGTGACAAGGCACACACAGAGTTGGCTGCCTGTAAAGCCATACCCCCTGAAGAAAACACTTTCTTCGCCCAGCCATCAAAACGCTTGTCGTCCCTATCAGGAGGGATGGTAGGGTACGATGCCTGCTTTGCTGGGGCCGTGGTCGCCTGCACCACCAAACTCTCCGGAGTGGGGTGCGTGGTCAAGTAGCAGGGGTCTCTACTGGCTGGGTGATATTTTCGCAGCAAGGACTTGCTCACTGCCGGGAGAATCTCCGGAGCTGTCCAAGTTGGAGCCACCCTTCTTTGCAAAGCCATATGGAATGGCAGTTCGGGTCAGTTGGAGGACCTTGGTCGAGGATTTCCATCAGGTCATCCTGCAGAAAATCCACAGGTGGCGCAGACCACCCCAAGTATTCCGTAACCCTCGACATAAGGCGCCGGTACGAGGACTCGGCATGGGTGCCAGGCTCAGGCCGACAGAACTCCACCTCCGGAGAGGTGTCCGGACCACTGGCGTCGTGCAGTGATTGACGCAGGTCTTCAATCTGGCTGTGACCAGACAAAATCTCGTCAGGCACCAAACCTTCCTCAGATCCCTCATCCCCCTCAGGAATAAAATCCAGATGGCAGAAAGAGGGCACAGAAAAAGGGACAAAGACATGCTTAGCCTTGGCCAGAGCCTTTCTGGGGGGTTCCACCGTGCCACGGGGTACCTCCGACAAACCAGCCTCAAAAGGCGTTGAGGGCATCGACGGAATCGGCGTCGACGTCGAGCGAGGCGCCGACAACTTCGACGGCGTTGACACAGGCCTCGAGGGCAGAGCCCCGAGCGTGTCCTTCGACAGCCTGGGCGCCGACGACTTCCTCGGAGGCCGAGCCTTGAGAGAGTCCCTCGACGACCTCGGCGCCGCAGGCGTCGATGTCTTCCTCGAAGACTTCACAGGCTCACGCGGTCTCGAGGGTGTCGAGGACCGGGACCTGCAACGGGCATGTCTAGAGCGACCATCCTTGTCCGACCGGGACCTCGAAGGCGCCCGGTGGTCGCGACGACCGCTCGAGCCCAAAGACGTACAAACGGTGTCTCTAGCACGGTCACGGCCGGCGTCCTTAAACAGCGCGGACGGACCGGAGCCCTGCGATTGAACAATCGCCATCATCTCCTTTCGGAAGGAATCCCATTCCTCAGGAATGGAATGCTTGTTGGGACAAGCAACCCGCCGACGGGCAGAGTCCTCGGATGAGGACGGGGAAGACGGCCTGTGACGGCGCTTGCGTGAGTGCCTCGAAGAGGCAGAGGAATGGCGAGACTGACTCCTGGACCGAGACCCCCCGGACTCACGACGACGATGCGGAGAGTCGCCCCTCGAATCGTCCATCGAAAGTCCAGTGGATCGCGACTTCCGGGGCTTGGCCACCTTACCCACCGACAGCTTCTTCTTACGCTCCCGCAAGGCCTTCTATGCAAGCGACTGGCAGTCGACACAGTCATCCGTATCGTGGTCCTCCCCGAGGCACCAGAGGCAAGCGTCGTGCGTGTCCGTCAACGACATCTTGGACCTGCACACCCGCCACTTCTTAAAACCCGACCGTGGGGTGGAAGAAGCCATCATTTCAAGTACACAAATGAACAGGTTCGAAGAACCGAAAGAACATGATTCAGTAGAACTGAGGAGCGCCGAGATCTCCGAAGCGAACACGTTCGCGGAAAAAACGGAACTGAGGCTACGGGCGTCGTGCGTCCTACTTATAACTTCCGGTGACGTCAGCTCGACGGAGGCCCTTGAGGACAGCGTATCGACATCATTGATGCAGGACGCAGACGCCGAAAATTTTCCGAAGCAGCACAGCTGTGGTGATTACTGTCATAGATATGGAATACATCGGAGGACCCAATCCCCTCGAAACTTTGGTTAATCATACAGTAGCAGAGCTTAAGATTCAAGAGGCGGTTTCTGAACAAACAAAATCTTTAAAAGTCTGATCCCTAATTCTATGCAAAAGTCAGTTCTGAGAGGGCTCAAAGACTTACAAAGCAGCAGAACAGCAAAAGTTGCTGTTGATACTTTCAGTTCCTAGCATAAGATACTACAAGAATTCACACAATGATGGAGACCCTGTTGAGGCACTCACAAAAGGGACACAAGCCAGCAGCGTGGGTCAGAGCTAAGAGTGGACACCTTGGACACCTTTTCGTGCACTCCAACACTCTGGAGCGACTTCTTGGTTGAAGGTAAGCAATATCTTTTCACCCCACAGTAACATAGGATAGAAGACATTTTTGTGGCTGGATTCTCATATGTGCAGCAGTGACAGACCCGGTCTCTGTATTCCTTGGTCTGGTGACGAAAAGGCAGGACTCTGAACGGGATGTCTCAGCAGTAGTCGTGAGAGAGGACCTGTGGCACATATTTTTAGAGGTTGTCTGGTCAGTCTGTGGTTTTAGCTCCTTTTCTGCAGCACCAAAAAAGGACACAATTCGCCCAGTCAATCTTCTTTGATTCCTGGAGTCCTGCACTCTGTTGAGTGGACTTGGATGAGTTGGATTGTGTGTCTGGAGGTTCAGCTGGAGCTCAGCAAAGACTTGGATGGATTTGGCCTTGGCAAGATATTGCACTACAAATGGGTTGTAGGTCTCCTGGTATTTGCGGTCTGCAGCTCTGGAAAGGCACAGTACCTCAGGAGATCGCACAGATTGCATTTCATCTAAGGGCTGCTTGGTCCCACCAGCCAAAAGGAAGGAGTATCCCTCTTCGGAGCTCCTCTGTCGCATAGAAAATGGGATCAAGACAGCAGTGGTCACTTCACAGTGTTGCAATGGGTCTGCAGGCATCTCTGGTTGTCTTTTTCTTCAGTTACCAGTGGTCGACTTGCCTTTCACCTCAGGAACTTTACCAATATATAGTTTAAGCACACATACCTCTACAATCTCTCACAGCAGTTTACAGAAAGGGGCGGGTGGCTGTCCAATCAGGACAGCCAGACCCCCATTGGGTATTGGTTCCATTTAGGCTCCCAAGCAGACAAACAGCATGGGAGTGAAAAACTGTGCGCAGTGCTTGTGTTCCCACTGCGGCGGGTGCCTGTTTCCCCGCAGCAGGTACTTGTGTTCCCGCTGTGGCAGGCTCTTGCATTCCCTGCTGCAGCGGGTGCCTATTTCCCTGCAGCTGGGCACATGTGCTCCCGCCATGGCGGCTACTGCTTCGTCAGTTGAAGGCAAAGTGTGGTGTTCCCCACAAACCCCCACAAATCAAGCACTGAAAGGGAGGCAAAGCTGCACACTTTTAATGAACATCTAAAGGAGAGCCGTATAGGTAACTGGCATTTACAAAAATCCACATCTGATAAAATGTGCATTGATATCAGCATCCTTTCATATTTTTTGTAAATCATAAATTGATTGCCAGAGACCTGTTATCAGCTACAAACTGCAATGTACTTATTATAATGTGTTCATTATAAAAATAAGAAAATGTAATACTTTGGAATGTTAGCAGTGCTAGCATTTCAATTCTTTAATGATTCCTGATACATTTAATTAGGTTCTGCTATCCTAATCCAATATTGGTAGATTGATTGCTAGATAATGAAATGGCCATCTCCCTTCATTCTTCATCTATACAGAAAAATCCTTACAGTAAAGTTTGGGTCTATTTCTGGAAAAACACATTGATTATGGATCAAACTCATTCATACATTTTTATGTTAGACTTTGCCTGTGCTCCTCTCTACTTCACTCCTACAGAATGTTTGGTAAGCCAATGGCAATTGAGTAATGTTAGACGCAAGCTCCTTTCCTTAACTGGGTTCTCAGTATACGCTTTATGAACATAATTGGCAAACATTTGATTGATTTACATATTCATTGTTTTTGTAGATACGTTGTCTTTAACAGAGGACAAAAAGAAAAGGGTGGTGATTGGCATGAAGCGAGTACAGTTTGTAAGAGTAGAGACTATGGGCCTCATTACATGTTTGGCTATATTCCGTTAGTAAATTTGCTGAAACTCTATCAAAGGTAATTAACTACCTGCCACTTGGTTTGGCGGTTTTACCGCCAGATTACAAGTGGTGGTATGGGGGCATTAGTCTCCATCTATAGGGATTTAGTTGGAATTGCCACCATGATCTTAATTCTGCCAATTTGGACTTTTTTTGGCAGCAAAGCGGTGGAATTACCTCCAGCATTTTGATGTATGCGTTTCCTCTGCCTCACCACCAAAGTTGTAGCATGATGGTGTGCTTATGTGGCGCAACATTGTGTTAACGGAGTTACCAAAGCACTACCGCAGTTTTTTCCTGCAACGGCGTACTCGTAATGAGGGCCATGTCTGTGACAGTTCATTTTCAGCCATTTGGATACTGCATGTTGCCAGATGTGTGATACGACCACTGTGCATGCTCCACTGATTAGAGGGTAATGGATGAAGGAATTGTCCCCAACAACATATGCACCTCACTGGTCGGAAGGATATTTTGTTAGGGGGGGGAGTACATAAAGGCATCTCATTGGCTGGTAGCAGGGCACCAGCCTCTTTGTTGGGGAAGTTAGTTCTTCTCCAATGTAAGACATTGGGCCTCATTATATGTTTGCCGGTCCAGAAACAAGGGTGCAGGTAAGCTCACCGGCACCCTTGTTTCCGGAGCGGCATATTACAAGTCTGCCTGCCGGAGCCACTGTGCCCAACAGGTCTGACCCTGCCGGGCGCAGCAGCCACGGTAGACCGACTTGTCACGGGAGCACCTGCAGCCTTGTTAACAGTGCCGGTGCTCCTGTGCCCCCACTCCCCTAGAGTCCCATAGAACGCTATGGGAATGGGGATTAACAAAATTACTGGCGCCTGACTTCCCGGCCGCTGGACTTGCAAGAGCCCGGTGGCACCGGGAAGTCAGGCTCCAGTAATTATTACGGGTCCAGTGGCATCACGCCGGTAGCACCGGCAGGGTTACTGCCAGACCCGTAATAAGGCCCATTGTGTACAAAACATCGGGTTTTGAATGCTCAAAACTCTGTTTTTCTAAAAACATACTATAAAATGTTCCTAATTTGAAATGATATTGAGACAATAATATTGACAAAAATGCCTTAACATGTAGAAAACCGGTGTTAAAAATGTGTATAGTTTACAGGTAAACCTACATAGCAGTAATTAGAGTAGCATGTTATTGTATTTCATGTCACTGGAATGTATCCTGCACACAACTGCCATTTACATGGACTGCATATAAAAAGAGTGAAATGTTGCTGAATTGAAAGAGCAACTACGAGAGCAAATCTCTCCAAAGCGTTCCCAGCGTGATGGGTGAAACAGAGGTCAGATGTTACATTTAGCAAATACAACGATTTATGTTGACTAGCTCATTGGTGTTGATCTGAGTTCATTGCACCAGACAAGTTGATCAATTAACAGACAACCGCTTTGAAAAACCATAGCATAACGAGTCACGTATGCAATTTCTTCTGTAGGAGAGTACACATCCTTAATACACATGTAAAGATAACATGCAGGATTTTTCTCTACCTCTTTTTTTTTTTAAAGCAAGCAGTGAACTTTCTTGTGCGATCAACCGCCCTCCCCCCCCATGTAATTTATGAAATCCACAAAAAAAAAAATTGTTTGACAATTGAAACACTGAGATGTAGTGGTCACAAACAAGACACTTCAGCAGGCATATTAAAAGTAAAATGAAAAAAAAGGAACGTACCTATGAGAATAAATGTAAGAACATATTCTCCAATCAATAGTAATCTCTCAAAATCTCTCGGGAAATCAGCAGAAAATGAAACAGTGCCTCCTCTTAATGAAAGGAAATCATCTTCGAATTACACGGACTAGAGAAATGCTGCAGAGAACTCTGCCGTCAAATGCTCGTTTTCTGTGACTGGTGTGTGTGAGGAAGTAACAGTTGGAAATGCAATCGGAGTGGAAGTGAATTATTATCATATTCAAGGACTATGTATATGTCTGTGACAACAACGAACTTTGAAACTAGATGGCACGGAGAACCAAGGAAGGATGTATAGAGTACAATGTTGAAGCAATAAGCCCCGAGCCGGTATGCAGTGTGTGCGGTGTGCGGGGGGAGGGGCATGACCACGTTCAGGAAATGCCCTGGAGCCCATACTTACAGCTAACAAAGGGCCCGGGGAATTAACTGACGTGGTAATAGCCCCCCCCCACCAGATGAGTGGCTTGTTGCTATTAGAACCCCAGCCTGCTAGACCGGTGTACTAATAGTGCCTTTTTTAAAGTTGCGTGATGCGTTCGACTTTGCGCAACTAAAGAAAAAAAAAAATGTCCGCCACGGAACAGGGAGAAGGATTATAGGTAGTCCCTTCTCCCTTTGCATGGCGGCCATTGAAAAAAGTCAACAAAAAAGATGACCACAAGGGATCGGGGAGAAGGGACTACGTGAGAAGAGACTACACATAGTCCCTTTTCTCTCTCTGTTGTGGCCAGGGCGTGGCTTTGAGTGGTGCCACAACAAAGGCTTTGTCTGGCTGGTAAGGACCAGCGGGGGTCCAATGGCTCACTTCTTGCAAGTCATTGTCCCTCGCCGGCGTCTCTATCATCAATAGAGACCTTGGGGTCGATTCTCAACAAAGCAGCTTTGACTTACCAATGATTTAAACTTGAAGAGGGTCAACAAAAAAGTTAGCAGAAGAAGATCTGACTGACTCAAATTGACCTCTCAAGGTTTGAATCTGGGGCGAGTCAGAGTGAAAGGCAGTAACTTCTTCCTGAATTCAATCGACAGCTTCATGTTTCAGGTTTAGGTCGAGGGTAAGTCAGAGTTAAGCATGGGCGTTGCTAGGGGGGGGGCTAAGGGGGCTATAGCCCCTGATCTTTTGGTTGTAGCCCCTGATAGAATCTCAGAAGCTGCAGCCAAAAGACTAGCTAGCCCCCAGTCCCAACAGTTCCAACATCAGCTTAGCCCCTGGTCTTTTCCAGACCTAGCAACTCCCCTGGAGTTAAGCATAATAACCTTGCGATCGGCCACATCATCCTCATGCTGATCAATACACAGGAACTCAATCAAATAGAAATGAGCCTCAGAAAGAATGTTGAACAATATTTCCTTTGTTTAAAGTAGCTGGGTAGGCAACAAGAGTTCTACATTAAGTAGCACAATGTTAACTGCTTCAAAGAAAATCCAGATGTTGGAGAACACAAAGACCTTATACAAGTGTTATGATAACATTCATGTGAAAACGATATTCCAGGTCATAAGAACTGTCCCGCTTCATTGTTCTGTGTACTTTTATATATAGTATGTTTTATATGTCTGTTTATAAATGCTCCTCCGTTTCCTTGGTGTAAAGGACAAGAATCAGACCGCTTCAATGTTGCCCCAGTGCAAAATTATTTATGTAAAATGGACTGGGAGAAAGCCTTTTGCTTGACTCTGTATTGGACAAGCAGAGATATTGAAAACAAGCATTGGCTAAGCCAATGGTTTAGGCTTGTGTGGAGGCATGGGATAGATATTTTGCAAGACACTGCCTGGTCATATGATGTCAATAGCTAGAAAATTGTGTGTGTATCTGGGCATATGATAGAGGTGCCTGGCAAATACTGATCTAATACCTCTAAACATGAAAACACGTTTGGCTTTGCCAGTGCGCTTTACCAGTGCCTGGTTTTAACAGGCCTTCTGTGGGAGGAACAGATGGGATGAAACACATACTTATAAATCGAGATGCTAAAGACATATTAGTTTAAATCATTTTTATGACAACCGTAGCACAACTGCATCTGCAACTAAACTAACTCTCAGAATGGAGCTTAAGTAACACATGCAGACCCTATGCTGAACACACAATATGTTATGGGCGAGGGGGTGGGGAGAGGCAGCTAGTGGCTGGAAACAGCCTTAGAGATTAGCATGGCCATGGGCAGTGCGCAGGAGGGTAAATAACCAAACACCCAAAACTTTTTTGGCCCTCCACACATCCCATCTCCTACCTACCTAGACTTCAATTCTATGGTTTCGACTTATACCTACCACCTATTAACAAAAACTAAAATTCATCAGCATTGTGAAGTTCTTGTAATTTTAACCAAACACAATTATTCACCCCCTCCAAGCTGGCAGAAAATAGTTACTATAACAACATTTATGAAAATTGAAACTAATGTTTGTTGAAAAAATTGAATTTGTGCGCAATAATTCCCTACCCGTTGGGCCAGATTGGGTGGTAATCACCTGGGGCCAAAGTTACAGGCCCGAGCACAGCGAGTGCCATAGCAGTTGGACTCGGTGCCGGATCACCGGATAGGGTATTACTTCTATTAGCAGCCGGGTCTGCAACCCGGAAACCCAGGGTGCTGACAACATTGATATTTGTATAAATGAACATTCATACAAAATACTTAACTAAGATGGCCACCATGGAGCTGGAAGATGGGGCTCCAAGCCCATCTTCCATTTCTATGGTGGTCCGGGAGGAGCAGTTGAGCTGCCGCCAAAACAATAACGTGAGTGGGTTAGGGAGTGTAGATGGGAAGGGAACGGTGACCGAGGGATGGTAAGGGACGGGTGAGGGGAAGATGACGGAGCAGGGGAGCAGCCATCCAATTGCTTGGAATGCGGGCTTGGATCGTGGGAGTCACCTAGCAATTCGAGAAACCTGATTGGTTGCCTCCGCCTGCCCCAGGGGCTAATCCAACATAAGTACGTAACCGAGTGCAAGTCAATGCGACAATGCATTTAGAGAAAGGCGACTTGGAGTTATGAGTACCTGGACTAAAATGGAAGATGTAACTTTTGAAGATTATTGATTGCTTTTATATAAACAGCAACATTGAAAGCACATGTTTGTACCTACAGTTCATGATGCTGCTCTATTGTTGGAATCTTTTTGTTTGGCTATTATCTAAACCCTTGTTTTCTCTCCTGACCAATACCTTATTTTTCTTCTCCTATCCGATCACAGATACGTGTTGAGGTCTACATATATATATAGATTTTAATTTAAAAATTGAAAACAAAGAAATTGAAGCACAAAAAATAAATGGTTTATTTCACAGGCACATAGATTTTATGAGGATACATTCTTAATTTTCAAGTAATTTTTCATTTTTGATCATTCTTTGCTTAACAATTTTAATGAGCATTTGCATCAGTGAATCAAATGTGGTTATCTGTTTTCTCAGCCATTTGCTTAACCCAATTCGTAAAACATTTTTGATCTGAAGGTGTGGCTTTTTAAAGAAATGGCCATATTACATTTAACTGCTACCAGTCGAAAGGTAGACAAGCCCGAGGATGAAAACTGGTTTTGTGAACAAGGCTGAAGAGGCTGGAGGAAGCAGAGACAAGGCAGCTGACGTCAGAGATGGAACTCAAAGAGCACTCATACATTCTTGCACAGCTACATCTGACTTGGCATTCCCCTATCCAGTGGCCTTTTGTATGTGTTACTTTACAGAGAGTTAACTTGTAATCAACTTCACATTCTTGTTCATCTCTACATGCCTGTGGACATTCTATACGTTGTGTTTCAAAGTTCTTTATGTTTTACATTTCGAAACTGGCACATAAGGTTTCCATATCTCAAGCTTGGAACAAGTCACACATTAAACGGAGAGTACAATTAAAATGATGTCACATCAACAATGTTATGGTTGCAGACAAAGAGCGTGAGTTGCCTCTTTATTTATTGTGTCCTGGAAAAAAGCAACATGATGTTCATGAACAAGAGGAGGTCTCATCACTGGCACAGGCATCACCATCTTCATCACATGAGTACTCAATACAGAAAATGGATGCCTCTTCTTGTCTAGAACTACGGGACTCTTCTGCATTTCATGCAACCTTTCCTGGAGGAATTGAACCTGAGAGCACTGCTAGGTCTGTAGTTTGCAAGCAAGATGCGATGGTAGCAAGGCAGGTCGCCAAGTCACACAGGGAGGAGAGCTTGTGTATTTTGTTTAGTGTGATCTATGTGGCAACTCTAGCAATGTTCTTTGTTACTAGATGCCTTCATGCAGCTTGGAGAAGTGCTAACAAACGTATGGTACCATTCACAATCCAACAGTTCTAAACACTTTTGAAAACAGCTATTTTGGCTGACTCTTTCTGGATGCCTCCTGCGTCAGATGATGGGACATCCTCAGCTTTTACACATTGAGTGCACTATTAAGTGAGCTCAAAGTCTGGGTGGAGATGACTTAGCCAACACAGTCTCTCCACTACAGCATCATCATTCTCCTCGATCTGACCTCTGCTTTTGACATAGTAAACCAGACCATCATCATAAATCGACAGCGTGATACCCTGGGCAACACAGATTTGGCACTGGATTGTTTAACCTCTTTCCCCTCAAATCGGCCTTCCCAAGGTCAGCTGGGCTCCTTTCTCTCCTCTACCTGACTCAACTTGCAGCGTCCCTCAGGGCTCTATCCTCTGCCCGTAGCTTTTCAACATTTACCTTACCCCTCTGAAGGATAAATGCATATTCACAAAATTTGTTGGGGGGCTGTTCAGGGACGCTTGTCTCCGGGCCATTAAGAAGTACCTGCCTTGCATTGCCCACAGTGAGTAAGTATACACAGAACACCGGCAAGACCACCCGCAAGTGAAGAAATCACTGCAAGCCTGGCTAAAGTCATAGAGCCAATACTTTTCCACTCCTTTATTCCTGTATCAGGGGACAGCCACAGTGGCCCAGCAGCACCTCCAAGGGCTGTCAATTTTGAGATTATTTGCATTTGTGGTCTTGAAGTGGTGTGTACTTGCCTATGGAGAATCACAAATCGAAATAAACTTTAAAAGACATAAATAACTTCTGAGAGCCAAGCATTCCATAAATGCAGCATTGGGAACTGCAATGCTCAGTGATTTGGTGGAGATTTACAGAGTGGGCAGTGATCACAAGTCCTTGATCACCTGGTTATTTGTTTGGTAGCTTTTCCTAAATTAGTTTGTGAGTAGTTCATTTGCTAAATGGAAAGTGTCTAGTTTTCAAAAAAAAAAAAAACACTACAACCACTGAACAAGCATTGGCAATGCCACATGTTTTAACTTTTGTGTAAGATAGGGATAGACATGTACTGCTGAAATGGTACTAAGTGGCAATTATTGGCAGCTGCTGTAAACTGATATGAGTACTTGGGCGCATAACAGTATTGACTGGCAAAATATTATTTAATATCTACAAGCAGGACAAACTTGCTGGCTTTGGCAATGCTTGCTTTTAACAGAACTTCAGTGAAGGACATGTACACTGCGTATAAATCAAGTGGCTGAAGACAACCTTGGTTAAGACATTTTTATTACACCAGTAGTGCATGTAAATATCCAACAAAGTCATTAATGCGCAGAAGACTCCATTGAAATAACACAGGCATTTCAACCAAAGGTTAATACTACTTCTTGATGAAGCTAGCTCAAAGAGATCCCAAGATAATTTGCTTATAGTGGGTAGAGGCAGAAAGTGTGGGGATTGGCCATTGGAATTAGCATTGTCATGGCAGTTAATGGGTGGACAAATGAATAAATAACACCCACACATTTTGTGTCCCTCAACACATCCCATCACCCTCCTAGCTGTACTCCAAAGCATTTGTTTTATCGTATAGGTGATGCTTAGGATCACCTACTAGGAAAAACTAAAAATGCCAATGCCTTCTCTATTGGCACACCAATAAGCAAACCCTGTGGCCTAAATAAGCTCATTTTCAACTAACCTGAACGTTTTTGCACTTTGGTGCATCGGTGCAGAGGGTCTTCTAGGAAGAATGTCACTCCATTTTCCTGTCCTCTCGATCTGCCACTGCTTGCAAGCGCAAGATCCAGAACCACCATCCACACCTACAGTTGAGGTGTGTGCTACACAATTACAGTATTCACTGTGGTGCCTTATCAGCTGTTTCCATCAACTACATTATAAATGCAATCCTGATTTTTCCACAGTCAGTTTCCGAGTGTAATGGCAGGAGGAGGGATGACTCTTGATCACATATACCTTTAATACATTTATGCTGCTGCTATGCAAAATATGGTGCCCCATTAAAGGCCAGCAGGCTGGTGCCTCAGAGTGGGTGCACCACGCCTGGGAAAAGACTGGCCAAGGGTGGCTCCCTCCATAATCAATGTGGTGCCAGCTCCCACTCTGCCACTGTTGTGATGAGGTGCTGGTTGCTAGAGTGTTTAATTGTGTTATATTTTGATCTTTCCTGTATCTTTTATTAGATATTGTGCCCCCTTGTGCCTGTCGCTTTTATCTTTATGGGTATGTCAGAGGGATGCAATAGAGGGTATTGGCCCTTGCAAATGGTGGGAAGAGTGGTAATGTGGTACCCTGTGCTGGGAAAGACCTCCGTCCTCACATGTCTCTCTGGAAGGTTGTGATTTATTGGTCTGATTTTGGCACCCATTGCCACTATGAACTCATTGGCCATCCCATAGCCAGGCATGGGGCTCTGGACCTCACCGTAGCACTTGGGTATCAGGGGTATTATGACAGGGCTGTTCAGTGTGGTCATGTTTCCCACAGAATTGCCTTGGGTGATTTTGGCTTGTTGGTGGCTGACCCCTCAGATGTTGTGACAACAGCTGTAATTCATAGTGTGGGTCTTATGCCAGTCTCTTTATAGTTCTGACTTACACCAGATGCAATGCAAATTAGTTGATGGGTCTCAGGTTCACTGTATCTGACATGAGAGAGTTATGGAGATGACTTGGTTCTACTGAGCACATACATCGACACATTATTCCTCCTTTACCTTGGAGGACACACTCCATGACAACAGAATGATGTGTGGTCTTGTACTTTGTGCTGGCGTCACCTTTATGGGCCACCTCTAGAAGCTTTGCCTGTAAATGATTCTGTCACTTCTCCGGTATTCCAGTGTCCTGAAAATGTCGAGACATGAATTCTGACAGAAGAATCCTTGCAGCTGTAGGACACAGAATGACGGTGACCTTATATTTAGAAAAGGTGTCATAAATGCACGGATTCCAGTGTGTGGGCAGAGTAGGTCAACCTGAGGACATCCTTCACAATGAGGACTTGAAGATGGTGTTGGCCTCAAGGTTCATCCTGGTTAGCCCTCCACCATCTCATTATTAGTTTTGGCTATTAGGTGGAACTGAAAGATGGGATCCGGGGAGGAAGATATTTTGGTACTTGCAATATGTGGAGGTACACACAATAAAATGGTTATCTTTTTGAAGATAGTGACATGTTCTTAACATTAACATATGCAACAAAAGTGCATAACAAGGAGCTGGAAGTTTGTGACACAATCTCCATACCTTACTTAGGTTATTACACAACTTCTTTCAGTGTGTGTGAAAGTGGTGTAAGTACAGTGGTGCTAAAAGGAATTGTTTCAGACTCGTATTATTTAGCATTCTGGGAATATATATATGAACCTACAAATTGAAAACTTAAAATATTTGTACCAAATAAATCTTTGCAGGTGTGTAGCCACGTGCTTAAAAGCAGAGTGGGTTAAAATCACTGCTTCACTTTTTACCCAAAGTGTGTGACCCTGGACAATCAATTTAATCTCCCTCTGACATAACTGTGCACAGGTGTCTAGAATGTATTACCAAAATCGTTTTCCTACTGCCTGTATTGGCTAGATATAATTTACAGAATGGATTAGGTCCACATGCTCAGCATTACATTTGTTGTTGCTATAGTATCATTGACTTGATTAATGAACCTGTATTTATGAAACAAAGAGCCTTTAATTTGACTTCTGAAACCTAACACCCTGAGTAGATGTGAGGGTAAGGAACGTGAAAAGGGGTCCAACCACAGCATAAGACGTGAGCAATGTGTTACGTGGAGCTAATGGGTTTGTGGCAATCAGTAACAAAATAAGGATGGTTGGCTGAGAACAGTTAGGATCTGGAGTGGAGTGGGGCCGTGGAGGAAATCGGACAGGTTGCCTATCGTGGCAAAATTCCTTTCACCGGCCCAAACAACGGAACCCATGGGACTGGATAATTTTGGCCAGAGGCTGAATGTAAACATTGAACAGAGAGGGGATAAGTCAATCTCTGGGGGACACCACAACAGATAGGAACAGGGATAGAGTAAAAAGGACAAGAAAGTGTTTGTCAAAGACTAGAAACAAAAGACCTAAACCAAGCAAGGACTGTGCCAGAAATACTGCAATGGACAGTCAGTGGAGAAAGGTGGAGTAGTCAATGGTGTCAAAGCCAGCGGACAGGCCTAACAGAATCAGCGCACCCACCCGACTGTGGTCTAAAGCCATACAAGGTCATCAACAACTGAGACAAGAACCGACTCAGTCCCCCTGACCCAGATGAATTTCTGACTGGAATGGATCAATAAACGAAGAAAGCAAGGGAGTGATTCCAAAGGTTTCATCAAGAAAGTTAGTAAGGAAAAAGGCCATTAGTTAGCAGGCACCAAAGGATCTAGAGTGGGTTTTTTTTAAATTAGGAATCACCATAGCATGTTTAAGAATCGTGGGTATCAACGCAGAAGAAAAAGGACGGATTAACCGCTTCAATGACTGCAAAAGCAATGGTAGGCATCATGCATTTCATCAGCGATGAAGGGATGCGATCTAGCGGAAAGGCTGATCGCCTCTTCTGAATAGCGCTAACAATATCAGTCGGGAGGAAGTGTGGAAAGGCCGACCAAGAGGAGCCCTCCTTGTTAGCTGACAAGACAGGCTCCTCCAGAAGAGTAGGCATGTAAGTAGATAAAATTTGCTGACAAATAGCCAAAATTGTATCTACAAAGTAGAGCGATAACAAGTCAGACAGAGGCTGAGATGGAGCTGCTCCGTTGTCAACAGTGGAAGTAGAGGCTAATGATCTAATGTGCAGTGTCTCTAGCATCCAGTTCCTCCTATGATGCAGCAAAGCTCGGCTGGTTTGTGTGGCTCCTCCCCTTCCTGATGTCCTCATGTCTGAGGCTTGCCTGGGTGTTGGGTTTCTGCTCCTCCACTCAAAGGTTGTTGGCCCTTTTTTCTTGGTCCGGTATTCTGAAGGGGCGTATTATTCACCACAGGTTGTCAATTATGTGGAACGTTCAACATTACCGTAAGCCAAACACATAGTTGTATTGTCAGTATTTCTTACTCCCATATAAGCAGATAATACCTTGTGCATAGGGAGTTTCCCATGGGAATGGGAGTCATTTTTCCCTAAAGGGGAGTCACTGCAAGTGAGGTTGTGCTTTGCCAAAACCCAGAGGGAGAGTTTTGTTGAGCGGACTCAACTCGTTAGACTCAAAGCGGGTAGCTTCCCCTAGGGAAGAAGGGAGGCAGTCTCCAGATGTGTCAAATAACTCAAGCTCAAGGAGCTTCTAGAGTTTGATAGATGTGGTCAAAATGACTGATGTTGATGATTAGTACAGCTGCTCCATGTTTCACTGCCTTCAGCGGCATGTGATCTGAGGTGGGGCGAGTCTCCGTAACAGGAGTATGCCCCCACCACCACCATCATACAGATATTCAAAAAAGTAAGCCATGCCCTCATTCACCTCAATGGTATGGTGTGTCTCATTCAGTGGACCCCATAAACTTTGTGAATTTGAGTTATGCATCATGTTACTGCTTTCCTCCCTTCATTGCCCTCTGACTCCACCCACTGTAATGTGACACTACACGTGTGATTGAAGTTGTTAGAGTGCCGTTATGGTATTCCAATTAGTTTAATTCAATGATAGGTTACTTTCTAATCTGTGGTTAATTTTAAGTTTTGTGAATTTGAGTTATGCATCGTGTTACTGCTTTCCTCCCTTTATTGCCCTTGGCTCCACCCACTGTAATGTGATACTACAAGTGTCATTGAAGTTGTTACTAGAGTAACAAGTTAGGGTATTCCAATTAGTTTAATTCAATGATAGTTTACTTTCTAATCTATGGTTGATTTTAAGTTTGCAGAGTTCTTTGATTACTGCAGCGAGACCGGTGGGACTGTGGCAGTGTCAGCAGACTCATCTGATTTACGCTGGGAGCTCGCTACCATACAATAAAGGCATGTGCACATGCACAATTTTATTTATGCCAGTAAACAAGTAAGTAGCCCTATGGAAGTTGTGTTGGCTTCCTTTGACAGCCACTACTTTTTAAGTCTGCACGCATTACCTATAAGGCAACTACCACTCACACACATGCATTCCTAGCTGTAAAGCACTCATTCAGGTGTGTCACGCTCCACCTGGAGCCATGTCATCTTTAGGCTGAACACGAAACTGGCACACGCTGAAAGAAACAGGAGACCAGGAAACAGCCCTTCGCTAGCTACACCACGGCCTACTGGAACGCCATCCCGTTGGCAAACCGGACTACATCAAAGCACTTGTAGCTCAGTAAGGAACTCAAGACCTCATTGTTCAGTCAATACCTAGGTGAACATCCATGGCACTTATTCTAACCCCCCTTACCTCATATGTTACCGTGAACATGTACAGCAGTCTGTTGCTTCATAACTAGATTCGCACTACCTAAAACCGACAGGCATACAATACATTTGTACTGGCGATAATGCAATTGTCCATGCACAAACCTTGCTGTGCATGGGCAAAATACAGTCACACTGCCACAAATGCACATTAATAAGGCACCCAGCCAACAGCGACCCTGTACTATCAGCAAATTTCCCCGTGCTGTGACGAATAGCTGTGTCAATCAACACAGCGTCATTACGCATCTTTCTTAGCCCATCCCCCTACCCTTACCCTGGGGTCATCATTATAGCGGGAAGACACAGTCGAGCAAACCATATTGCTCAAACAAAGCATGTTTACAGCCAACTGTGTTTTAATTATGGAAGTAGCTCAATTATTTACCCTTTCGCATTGGCAAATTGCTAGATTGAAGAGTGACACTATAATAACGTGTTTCCTGAATGAAAATACAGCAACGCAATTTGTAAGTAATGCTTTTCACAGGCGGTAGGGCCCACCCCCTTGTATTTGTTTTGCAGGATGGCCGATTTTGTCGCACGAATTGCCTTTATTTCTTAGCGAATCTGCATGCATGTGCCAGACTAGAGTTCTTAACGCGCCATCTTCTTGCAGGCTGTCCATCTTGTGGCGCAGTCAACTGAAAACGAGGCGGCTCCAGCAATTATTTTCTGCCTTGCACTTTGGCTAATAGGCTCGCCTAATGAATAGAGGGATGCAAATGGTGTCACATGCGATGGCAGAGGAATGCATAATTCTGCACCGACTGAATGAAAATGAAATGGGGGGATAAAAATAGCCACATGGATTGTTGCTGATGATCTGTGTGACATGCACATGGCTGATTAATGGGGCTGTGATATACCGCCCTGGAATTAATCAGTTATCTATCAGTTTCTATTGATAAAGGCGAAGAGAGTCAAGGAAAAATGTCTCCAACTGGAGGAGCAGTTGCTGTTGGAATACTAATCGCTGGGCCGGTGTTCACAGTGCTTTAGAGTACTTTACCTTAAGCACTGCTTCATTGAATACTAATGTGTGTTTTGCAGTTCTGTGTTAGCTTTCTACTTTTAGGGAGTGTGCATGTACAACTAGACTGACAGACCAGGGCATTTACAGACAGAGCACAATCTCATTAACGGGAAAATGGCTTTCTAGATGAGGAAAACAGAGCAAGGTGTGGGTTAATCTCACTATAAGGTTGGATTTCAATAACAAATTTATCCTTACAGTTATACAATTACCATTCTCGGTATTGAAAAAGCTTTGCTCCAATGCAAGTGCAATAAGCAAACCCTTCTTTCAATGCATGTTTGCAGCAGGGCAATGTTTGGCCTAGTACTAGTCCTTTGCCTTAGTGCAAACATGCATTGAAAGAATGTGTTTTTGGACTATGACAAAGAGCTGAAGGCAGTGAGTGGCCATGTAGCAGCAGATGGCTCAAAGGCAACTGGAGATGCTCCAGAGCTGGTGAGTTGTGAAGGAAGGGGTGAGGATTTCAGTGTCAGCAGCGAAAAGGAGTCAAAGAAAGAAAAAGAGAAGACGAGATTGCTGAGATATTCAGGATCCCGATTCTGATCCAGGCGCAGCGAGCGTGCTAAACAGCAGGCTTCACTGCGCCTTTCCCCGACGCACCGGCGCAACGCCTAAGCTGAAGAGGGCCTGGGCATCAAAAAACACAAATACATTTTTGAAACCGTTACATTTCAAAGTAAATCTTTGGAGAAGGAAAAAGAGAAAGAACAAAGAAAAAAACAAGTCATTTAAAAAGTGTTGTTTCAGCATCTATTTTACATATATGTCCCCTCAAGGCCAAGAGAGTCCAGAAATGCTACCACTGCATTGACTGTAGAAGTAACATTACCAGACAAGCAGCACTGCCAGATTAATTCAATTCTCTCACACCTCATCCCATTGGATTTGTGCAAATATTTCATCAGCGTTTGTAACAAAGCTGGACATTCCAACAGCAGATGTTGGGTTGTTTCTTTAACCATGCAATTCTTACAAAATCTGCAAAAAGACTCTGCCTCCGTAGCCAGGCCGTATCTCTTATTAGATTTAACTGGAATCTCAAGAAAGTAGAGCGTGCTGCCCTACTGACATAAATTGACAGATAGGGGGCCAAACAGCCTTGCTTTTTGTGGTCGAAAACAAGATGACCAACAACAGGGTATGCACGAAATTCCGCTACTGTGTGCGTCCAGTCAGCCTTAAATAATAGTCTTTTCACCCTGTCTGGGTTGTCAATCAGATCCTTCTCTGAACAACCAACCTCGGGCAATGACAAGTGGGTGAGCTCTTTTCATTTAGCCAAGGCAAGTGGGCACCGCCCGACTGATGCCTTGCCGAACATCTCCCAGAGTGAATCTGGAGTCGGGACAAGTGTCTTCCTAAAGAATGATGTGTATTGTCTCAATGCTCTGGCCTGCAGGGAGACAAGTCCAAATTTGTACCTGATACTTGAATGGGAAACAGACAAAGGGAGGCGCAACACTCTTTGTCAAATGAGGGTTTCCAAAGTCGGCAGGTATTCAACCAAAGCGGGATTAAAAATCTCAATCCCATATATTAGTTTTGGGATCATTTTACCTTTGTTATATTGCATACCAGGTAGAAGGGAAAACTTGCCAAATTTGGCATCCACTTGTTGCAACTGTGTTGAAAGTTTTACCGCTATGGAGTGTAGCCATGCACAAATGGGAGTAAGAGAGGGTTTAGCTGAAATGTGAAAACCCAAATAGATAAAAGAGTCGATCCTCTCCACTGGTGTGTCTTGCGTATGCCATTTATAAGGTACACACCTGCGCCTATTAGAGATTTTCAATACTTTAGTCTTAGCATGGTTAACCTTCAAGGCATTCTTACTGACAAATGTACTAAACACATTCAAAACCCTCTGCAGGCCAACAGGAGTAGTGTCAAAGATGAGAAAAGTCATCAGTGTACCCTGGCCACACCACCTTATTTTGTGCGATCTTCAGCGATGTTATGGCATCCGCTTGTAAGTGGGGGCCTATATCTGCCATATATAGGTTGTAAAGACAGGGGGCTAAGATGCACTCCTGTCTTACTCCTCAAAATGTTCTTATTGGGGGTATAAGTTATGATTAAGGCAAACTGGTATAG
Source organism: Ambystoma mexicanum (assembly GCF_040938575.1). Taxonomy (NCBI): domain Eukaryota; kingdom Metazoa; phylum Chordata; class Amphibia; order Caudata; family Ambystomatidae; genus Ambystoma; species Ambystoma mexicanum. The sequence continues at coordinate 267,598,941 of NC_090940.1, forward strand.
ATGATTCTATATGAAGCCCAATAAGTAGTCCTAGGAGCCCCGAAGTAATTCCCCATCGTTGTAACTTATTCCAAAGGTGAGTTCCATGCACAACATCGAAGGCCGTGGACAGATCTATTGAGGCCAAATAGACCAGACGAGACCCCTTTGCCCATGCCATGCCTTGTGTACATTTGACCAGCATGCCGTTTAAAGGTGTCCCCACCCACTTCCTAAAGACTGTCTGCCATTTTGTCAAAAGATGGTCGCTATTGGCCATGCTTCCAGATGCTCCAACAATAAAGTGGAAAACATTTTAGAGTCAGAATCGAGGATGGCAATGGGCCAATAGTTCTTCGGGTTATCGCTGTCCCCTTGTTTGTAGATGGAAAAAATGTTAGCGCTATCCCAAGTAGGGGGAAATAGCGGGGTTCCAGCAATATCTGTAAATAGATAGTGTAATATTTCGACCCACAATGGAGGGTTAGTTTTAAAGAGACGATTTGAAAGACCATTGGGAACTGGCGCATTGGAGTTACAACATCTAGTTATTACGCCTGTCAGGTTGAGATCCGAAATGTCCAGCAAAAGACCCGTCTCCTCAACAAAAGCACCACGCCTGCTCACCGCAGGCCTAGGAGGGGAGATGCATAAAGAAGTTCAAAGTGCTCGACCCATTTAGCTTCCCCAACAGCATTGACCAGAGTTCCTACCGGCCCATTTCCTCTAGATCGCAACCAATTCTTGTGGCTCAGTTGAATCTTTCTGATCATTTCTTGTGGCCCTGTTGAATCTTTCTGATCGTTTCATGATTTAAACAGGGTGTGAGGAGAGCGTACAAAATATATATGACTGCAATCAGACCTGGGCATTTGCAGCAGGTGAAACTATGGGGAGAGATTGTGACCGATGTTGTTTAAAGTAATACACACATAATAGATAACACCTAAGATGCAGGTGGCAAAGGAAGCATAAGTCCTCTAGAGACAGAATGGCAGCTCAGAGCAATACAGAGACATTGACCTGTGTGTTGATCAGGTCCCAGCAGATCGAGAGCAGGTGCAAGTGGATCTAGGTCACCTGGCCTAAGCCCCGCCCACCTGGTGCCTTCCTGCTTGCCCCTCTTTTTCACCACTTCGCAAGCCATGCCCATCTGGTGCCTTCCTGCTTGCCGCTCTGTTTCCCTACTTAAGGAGCCCTCCAGCTTCTTTTCCTTTGCAGATGGGGAGCAGGTGCAAGTGGATCTAGGTCACCCGGCCTAAGCCCCGCCCACCTGGTACCTTCCTGCCTGTTGCTCTTTTTCACCACTTAGCAGCCCCACCCACCTGGTGCCTTCCTTCACCATCACTGTCTTGTGGCCAATGCTGGATTTGACTTTTATGGACTTCATTCATTCACAGTGTGTCACTCTTTCTCAACTCTCATGCTGGACTTCCTTTGCATTTTGTACTCATGGTGGCCCTGAATCATGCTGTTCCCATCTTCATCTTGTATCCTGGCTTGCAACATTATCGCTCTCCCATCTTGCTTCTCCTCTCTTTTTGTCTGCTTACTCTCTTTTCTCTCCTCCTCCCTTTTCCTATCTCATCCCCTTACTCTCTTCTATGCACTTACTCTATCAAATTGTCCCTGGACCTAATATGACAGCAACCTCGTCCGTTTCCTCCACCCTCCCATTACTGTTTTTTTCCTCCCCACCATCCCTCCAGCACTATCTGAAATGTCGTCAGGCCTAGTATGATAGTCGCTTGTTTTGTTCCTCCCCTCTCTTTCTGCACCCCTCTCCCTCACCTTTTGTTTTTCTCCGGCTCTACCAGAAATGTCGTCAGGCCTAGTACAGTAGTCGCCTGTCTGTTTCCATTTCCTTCCCACTCTCCCCCTCCCTTCCTTATCTATGTCTTAGCTCTTGCACTATCTGAAATGTCGTCAGGCCGAGTACGATAGCTAATTTCACATCCTTACTGTTCATGGCCTGCAAGTATGTGGTTGTATTTTCCCTTGTTCCCTCCCTTGCCTTGAAGCGCTTTGAAACACATTGTGTATAGGTGCTATATAAATAAACGATCATATCATATCACATATATTCAATTAATAAGTACAAGCATACATCACTTTCTCTTTGGCAATGGATGTAAAACCGATCTAAGGTGCTCACACTCACCTCCTTATGTGACACTCATAGGCTGGAAGTTATAGGGTAAATGAGAAAAATATGCCTAAGGATGTAAATTCACTTAAAGTATACAGATCAGTGGATTAGTATAGAAGTTTGCCTCGGGTAGCCATAGTCGTATTTGTGCTGCAGGATGTATTCCTTCTATGTTTTCTTTTTGAATTCAAGGATGCTTCTAAATTAAATAAATATCTAATGTCCGTCTGTAGAGATAAACAGTGCATGATATGGCAAAGGGTAAAAAGTATTGGAGGACAGATATTTTACATCTCCTTCTACCATGCAATCTATTGCACATATCTGTAGCTTCAACTGAAAAATGGGTTTCGTCTGCAGTTTCAGGTGCGTGAAGCATCTTGAGAAAAAGGGTGTGCAATTCAGGGAATTTGTCCTCTCTCCCCAAAAAGGAGTCACCCCCTTTGAGGAAAGGCAGTTAAGCCTAGTAAGCTTAACACCCCCCTAGGGGACAGAGTAAGCAGGATCACAGTGGGGATGACCCCGCCCCCTAAACTTAGAGAACATGTCATATTTGTTATCCTCCCTTATCCCTAGAAGATAAAACCTCTGTGGCTATATGGGAATTGAATGGTGCACTGACTCACAATTGCCTTCACGCGTGATTGACTGGCTTTCTGACCCCTTTCAGACACCGTCTGTGTTTGAGGGAAAGAGTGGAGAACCAACATGTCCCTTTGCTGGATAGAACAGAAAGGTGTGATCAACGCGGAGGAGAGGAGAGTGAGTCACCTCCAGAACGGAAGATGCAGGGGGGTCCTCCTTCTGGAAGGCATGTCCAAGTAAACGGAGAGGGAAATGGAATGCTGAGATGCCAACAGAAGAGGAATCCGGGCAGCCTAGAGGGTCTCAACCAGAGAAACGGATGGTGGATCGAAGCAGAAGAACCTACAAACACCGAGGGGACCGTGAGAGAAATGTCTCAATGTTGACTGTGGCTGAGAGGAGAGATGCTGCAGAGGAGCCAACGCCAACCACAAACCCAACCACTAAGCCCCTGTCTGTCTGAGAAGGACCCCCTGAGAGACCTGGGTGGGGAAGGCCAGCCGTAGCCTAATGCAGGCTGCCAGACACCATACCCCAAGACAGAGTGCTGTAAGGAATGCATGGTATCGAAGACAGACACGAGTGACCACAGTTCAATGGTGTTTATTGAAATTTCACAAGGGGGTGAAAAATGCCTTTCTAAAACTAAATCTACAGATGGGAGTAAGCTACGGCCATCAAATAATAATAATGCAGCCCTAGTGGAGTCTTATGAAAATAAAAGGGCCTATACCAAAAGAAAACTATTACCAATCCTTACCGCTAATTTACAAATATAGTGGGGGAGTGTTCATGCAAAAGAAAGAAGTGTTCACAAAATGATAAGTCAGGATGTTCGGGCCATTGGCCTCCCTTCCCCATGTTTTCAGCATGGGGCAAGGCGGTTCACTTGAGCCAAGCACACACACTGGCTTCCTCGACACGAGGATATAGTTCCAATTCGGGCATCAGGGCCTTCTGTACCCAAGTCTCTTTTCTCATTAAAGTTGCTTGATTCACAGGGCCTGATTTACAGAACAAAAATAGCAAGTTATTTTCTTCTGATACATATGTGATTCGGGTGTCCCTCACTGGATACCCCTCTGCCAGGCTCAGATCCCTTTATTTGAAGGTTCCAAAAATATTCTTGGGTAACTCACGGTTCACCCCAGATCCCCCTCAGCCAGGCCCAGATCCCTTTTCCACTTTCAATTAGTCTCCCTCAACCGGGCTCGGGCCAATTGCAGTTCACTTTCTACTTATCGAAGACTTTTGAATGTGCACAGGGTCTAGCTTGATCTGTCGCAGGACCTCTTTGATACAAAGTTCCTTTCATACAATGCAGTTGCCATTCAGTTGGATACCTAACAGAGACCTTCGAATGAGCACCCACGTGATGCCGGACCACTCTGTAAACGGTATCTTATTTGGCTTATTCAAAGTACATTCACTCCTTTAGTTTCCACTTGTTTGCGCCTCTTCTTACATGCACTTCAAACACTGTCCTTTGTGGATTTCTTCATGCCATGTTGCTGCTTGCAGCCTTGGTTCAAACACAAGCTGATTTTGTATGCATTTCTCTGACACACCGACTGTGCTGCTTTTACTGGCACTGCTTTCTTACAGGAGCCAAGGACAGTACCACGGCGGCAATCGCTCCTCCAGGTCTGGGTTATCGACACGGGAGCATGCCCCGGATACCTTTGATGCAGAGTGTAGGATTGTTCAGCTTCAGTTCCCGGACTTAGGCTTCTCACTTGCCAAGGCTCGTGAAAATAATGGTTTCTAGAGGTCAAGGGTTCTTCCCACCTTGTAACCCCTCTCCGGTCTCACTGCCTTTCTTCTTGTGTTAAACTGCCATCTTGGAACTACTGCTCCCTTGTGTGTTTTTCCTCGCTCAGAGTGTATTTTCGTGCTGCACCTTTTATCCCTGTGGGGAAGCTTGATGGGAGTCAGGTATGTGTAATGATCAGTAATTGCCTGACCTTGCATGACCATGGTGTTGGGACATGTCAGGTATACTGCTCTGGTATTAGTCCGTTGTCGCTCACGATGAACTGACCATCAGAAAGTGTTTGTGTCGGGAAAGGAGGTCAGGGGGTTGGGCTTCTAGGTATCCTACCTGGGAGGATGGGGAAAATGTGTTACAGGGAAGGGGATACCACGTCCCACCCTTAGGTGTCCCACTTCCATTCCATGAAGACCCCTAATCCAGGTGATCCTACCACACTGGTCCACCCCCAGGAACTGGTTCCAATAGCGATGGCTGTGTCCTGGCCACCTGGATGACAGATATTTGAGGACTAGCGGGTAAGACACCTTCAGGTTTTTCACAGTGTTAGACAACATACCTCAAGGCGGCGCAAGAAAGAGAATTCACAAAGGCAGGGCACAATATATACCCCAAGGCGGCGTGCTAGGCAACATACCCAAAGGCAGGTTGGGAAAGAGTATACCCCAAGGTGGGGTGAGATAAGCTATAGCTCAAGATGGGCCACCAGAAACCAGGCCCTAAGGCAGGTTACTGGATTCCCAAGCCAAGGAAAGGGCAAGAAAATTACACCCAAGGGTGGGGAGACAGAAAGCCAAACCCAGAGCAGGTATTCAAGAAACCAAATAACAAAAGAGCGTCAGAGCTACCCAACCCCAAGACGGGATTCAAGATGTCAAAGGCCACGCTAAACTGAGAAGCCTGCTACAACCCTGAGAAAGGTATCCCACATGATGCAGCCGGATTTGGAGGCCATATGTGCTTGCACCAGGTGCCAGTGCAGTTGTATGATGGTTGTATTGATGTGGTCGAATTTGCAGAGTCCTTTGATGAGTTGTGCTACACATAGCTTCAATACATTTATACATAACATTTCAAAAACACTATTCTTTCAACAGTTCCTAAAGCATGTTATTTGTGTAGTCACATTAGACAAAGTGATTCATTTGCTTTTAGTTTGATATCGTTATCTGGTATCCTAATCTAATAACATCATTGACACCTTGGTTCACTTACTTACCCCTAAAGGTACCATCCTTTGCCCTGCATAGATCTGAAGAAATGTTCACAGAACGGCACCAATGTTTCACATTTTGTATTCCTTCACTTCTTCCAGAGTCTTATAAGAGAAATGTTTTCAAATGTTGTGGCTCCGATCCTGAGCATAGATGAGAGTGGGAATCAATGTCATCCACCATGAGAAGCACCAGCGTTTTAGGTGCGGTTTAATATACGAGGAGTAAAAGGAAAAAAACATATCTACCCCTTAGTTCATTATATGATCATCATCGTAGCATAAAATGCTAAGGATTTTTTAGAAAAAGGTTACAAAAATGTATAGTAGAGTTTTGTACCACTGAGTGATAAGTTGAGTGGAAAAACATCGTAGACTGAGGTGTCCTTCCTAGTGTTTGTTGATTTGCTGCCCAGGAACAGTCAAGGCCCTTTTGGGGTACTCAGAATCCATAATAAATAGAATTACACGTTGGATACTATAGCTTTCAATATATGTATGCGTGTCGGAATCGACAGTTGTTGTGTGCTAAGTACCAGCATGTTACATTTTCATCATGGTTTATCCTTGAGGTTACCCAACCACTTCAGCTAGGCATTACTATAGGCTATTGCATGTTAAGCACAGTACTGAAACACGATGTTCCACACACCGTTCTTCCTCTGACTTTTCATATATTTATTTTTCTGGTGGAAATCTTTTGAGTTAGGTTCTAGTGTGCCCTTTAAGGTCAACAAAAGCACTTGTACATGGACAATTTATTGTTGTCCGTTACCCAATATACAATAATGTATATCAAAAAGGAAAAAATATATGTATGCCCCACCAATATTGTTTCCAACCTCATTACATTTTATATAATATATAATTGTTATCTTATAACGCGCTTAATACCAGACATTGGTTTCTAAGCACGGGATCAGGATTTCTACCTGTGTTGCGCTGCGTTGTCTTGCTTCCAAGACAAATGCGTTGCCCCTGAGCTATCCCCCTTCACCATTTACAGATTTGATTGCTTGCATAGACTGCCTCCTCTTGTCACGTGGACCTGGGATTTAGTGCGGGTTGTTCTCTTTTCAAATAAATACACACCATATATTTGTTGATTCCCTAAGAGAAGTTAAGTTCCTCTTTATCAATAGATGTTAAATCATATCCAGAATCAGTAAAATACATTATTTGGGATCACCTGGAAGAAAATAATGTAGCCAAGGAGAACAACAGAACAGACTTGATTAGATGATGCACTAAACAGGTGTCTGCAACCTTTCGCTCTCCAGATGGTTTGAACTCGACCTTCATGATCTTCACTATTGACTTTGCTGGGTACAGCTGATGCAGTGCATAACATCTGGAAAGCCAACTGTTGCTTAAAGCGGCACTAGGGTGACATTAACAAAAAAAATGTCAGGTTCAAGGAGCAGTCTTACCATCATACAGAAGGGACTGTCATGTGAGCTATTATTGCATTCAACATAGCAAACCTACATGTGGAGTACTTTGAGGAGAACGTGTGTATTCCAATGTCATTTGATACTGTGGAGGCATGGTATAGATGAAATACTTGTCATGTGGGAAGAGAGAGAGGAGGAAGACAACTTATTTTTAGTACGGTTGAAATAAAACAAAAACTCTACATCTAAGATTTTTCCTGACCATCAACTTCCATGATTTATAAAGAATAACTTTACAAATAGAATAGGGATGCATTACTATGTTACAACAGCTTCCACCACAAGCCACGTAGGGATAACCTCCTTTTCAGTCCAGTCATGCACATAACAAGGAGTAGCACTAACATGTGATGTTTCAAGCTAGAAGCACTATGTTTAGCAGAGAAACAAAGACATGCTGTTTTAGAAAGATATGGTCAAAAGATACTGGAAGCATTCAGACAACAAACAAAAAGAAAGACTCAGCTAAATGAAAGAGCAAAATAAAAACATGGTGAGTGAGTGCCGTGGTGGTCCAAAAGGCAGCTCAATGTGTTAAGCGGAGATCTGTGTTCATATGCAAGATTACATTTTGTTATGATTTGTTTTGTTTGAAGGAGGCTCACCCTAAGCCTCATTCAAACAAATCAAATCATAACAAAACTACTTGTATCTGCTTGAAATGGGAGCACATGGCCTAAAGGTAAAACCTGCATACAAGAAAAAAAACAGTATTAGAAGTTACCTGATCAAGGCCAATCTAGGTTTAGGATCCACACACCACAACCACGAATCAAAGCAATGTTGGATTTTCTAAAACCACACCGACACTATACCTGTGTAATTGTGTAGTGTGGAGTATATCATATACCACAAAAGTGGACATTATGTTGAGTGTACCATGGAAGCAAAACACATTTATTAATTATAGTATATCCATGATAATCTATTTAATTAAATGCCGAAAGCCAGAAACAGTACCTAGCAAAGACATCCAGCCCCATATAAACAAAAATCCCAGAACATAGAAGCTGCATTGATTCACAGAATCTGGAAGCACCATTAAAAAACCACTGTGTAGAACCAGGGCGTGTCAAAAACCGTTTCACATGGACAGTACTATTGAGCAGCAAAAAGAGATGCAACACTGGCCAGAAGTTTCTCGGATGCGAGCTTGACCGGAACCATCCACTCCGCCATAAACTCACGTGTAACCCTAGAATTTGATTCCTCGTATATTGATTCACAGGAACCCAACCACAGTGAGAGGGGCAAAGGGTCTGTGTGTGTATATTTGGAATGGGGACATGCACATTAAAACCTGGGTCCACAGAGAACCTGGATTTACATGAGGTGCCATCTTTTTGTAGACTTGTCTGGTGAGACATAACCTTACAACCTATCATCAGCTAGTAATATCATGAGGTTGGGGGCAGTATTGAGGAAACTATTTTATTTTATTAGAGGCAGCTACATATGAGGGTAAAAGACATCAAGAAAAGACTGCATGTACAATTGCTTTGATTGACATTTGCATAGCACATTGGAGCCCAACCCCAAGCATGGCTGCCAACATATTAATGATATGGAAATGTAGAAAGGACACAATACGGGGAGCCCCTTTGAAGGGCCACACAGAAACATAGCCGTCATTAATGAAACTGAAGATGGGCTCGTTTTTTAATACAGCATATCAAGACTTAAATGGTGTTCAGCAATGCCTAGAATGAGTGATCAGGCCAACACATAGGATGCCTCATAGCAAACTCTGGGATGAACACCGATGAAATGTGAAATTCTGGGACTTAGCACACAACTGATATCCCTTCGGACATCGCCCCCTTCAGAGAGGTTCAGTTGTTGCCCTCCGAGGCAGTCATCTTTTGATGTCAAGATGACATTCTGAATTATTTACATACCACCAAGCATGTAACAACATATTCTACAATACCATATACAAGGCATACATTCATTTTTTAAAAATGATTAGCAGAGTTTGCTAATGGAAATATTTTTGATTTGCAAATAGATCCATTTGATTAGCAATTTCGTACTAATATTGTTAACGTCACCAGAAGTTATTTGTACCCATGACATGAAATGGGAAACAATCCAGCAGTTTTGTGTGTCGCTTAAATAAGACATTAGTGAGAGGAGTCAGGCCTTACAGATTATTTAAACTTAAGCTAGACCTGCAGGGCAGGCAATTTAGTTTACCTATTCAACCTAAGAGAAATGCACTTGACACATAGCAATAGAGGACAACAAATTTAAAATGCCATTTTGGTAAAATGGTGCATGTCACCACCAACCCACTTTATTTTGCACACTGCTCCCACCCAGAGGCCAGCCATCCAGAGTAAAACTTGTATTTGACAATTACTGCAAACAAAGTAAATGTTAAATACAAGTTTAAAACATCTCTTGTAAATGCTGCTTGCCCTTAATAACATCTACTCGACTATGCGAGTGGGTAAACAGACTTTGCAAGCCATAGATGAGTGTTTGTAAAATATAAAACATTAGCTGCATGAATGGACACAAATAGATATGATAAAAAGCCTCTGAAAACTGTTTGGCCAGCTGTCTCCTGCAGGTGATAATATATAATACAACCATAATCATACACCAAAGCGAGCTCTGGAGGCTAACCACAGTGTTGGGTATTGCAGTAGATCTGTAGATGTACAGACTGGATGGAACTATTGATCACTACTTTGCGTACTTTGTGTATTCATTATGTAAGAGGTAAAGACAGCAGAGTGGATTGCGAAGCAGGCAGATAACTGGGAAGACTAGGTGGAATATTGTAGTGTGTGGTCATCTCACATTCAGGGTACCTTGTATTAAGCAACAAGATAATATGGAATGTCAAGGCGTATGGGTTCGCTCATGGGTTGAGCACCAGTTGCAAGATGAATGCAATATTCAGGTTACAGAACTAGATTTCCCATATAGACGCTAAAATCTACACCAGGGTAGTCGCGGCCAGGTTGGAAACACACCTATCGAGGTTAATACATACAGATCAAGTCGGCTTTGTGATGGGCAGACAGGGCGCGGACACGATGAGGAAGACCTTGCACTTAATATATGAGGCACAGGGGAGGCACGACGACCCAACTCTCCTATCACTTGATGCCGAAAAGGCGTTCGACAGAGTCGATTGGGAGTTTTTGGAGAGGGTTCTGGTCTGGATAGGTCTCGGGCCCAAACTCCGCTTCGCCATCAAAGCAATTTACACATCCCCCAAAACATCGGTGGCAGTAAATGGTGGTTATTCAAGGTGGTTTCCATTGGAGAGGGGAACCAGACAAGGCTGCCCTCTATCAGCCATATTATTTGTATTATCCCTTGAACCGTTGGCACAGAGGCTAAGGTTTGACAAGAGGGTGAAGGGAATTGTAGTAGGGGACCAAGAATATAAACTAGCCCTATATGCAGATGATATCCTACTGCACACAACCAACCCCCTAAACTCGATACCGGCAGCTACGGAAATAATCGAGGAGTATGGCCAACTGGCAGGTCTAAAGATTAAGACAGGGAAATCGGTCCTCCTCCCGCTCGACAAAGCTAGGGACGCGGAGATGGAGCGATTTACATCTCTGGGGATGAAGGCTAGCCTCACCACGCTGCGCTACCTGGGTATCAATGTCACCCGAGACCTGCAGGACTTATTTGAAGACAACTTCCCTCCGATACTACACACAATTCAAAAAGATATCGAGAGGTGGACAAGGCTCACCATCTCATGGATGGGACGCTTGAACACAATTAAAATGGTCATCCTACCAAAGTTGCTATATCTGTTTCAAATGCTCCCTATCCAAATGCCCAAGGAATTCTTTACAACTATAAAAAATGCCTTTCCCACCTTTCTATGGCAAAGCCAAAAACCAAGAGTACCCGCCGCTCTACTCCATTTTAGGAAAGATAACGGTTGGGTAGGCCTCCCAGATATAGAGCTCTACTATAGAGCAGCCCAACTAAGAGTACTAATCCCGCACGTCAGGCAGCAAAAAGAACCCCAATGGATAAGACTAGACAACTATCACATACAACCATTCATTGTAGGAGAATGGTTATGGGTACCAGAGGCCCAATTAATAAACAGGGTTAAAAACCACCCCATTCTCGGGACCATATGGGCTATATGGAAGCCAAACAAAGGAATGAAAGGAATTACAACTTGGCCCTCCCCCCAGCACACCTATGGTCACTGGGGCTTAGAGACGATATCCCAGATCCAGGCAGCTTTGACTCTTGGTACGATGCAGGACTTGAAAGGGTGGGGCAATTATGGAGGGATAACACATTTATCACCATCCAGGAGTTGGAGGAAGCTCTAGGACTAGGTCCACTTTCAGTGTTCCAATAATTAAAGCTCAAAGGAGTCATGACTCGGGAGGTCTGGAGGGAAGCTCTACAGAGAGATCTTACTCCGTTTGAGACTATACTGGACACCCGCACAGGTTCCAAGGGCCTCATAAACGCAATCTATACGGCACTAGTTGAAGTAAACATAACCCCCTCAACCACACTAAAACACAAGTGGGAAACTGATCTCGGCAGACAACTCTCCCCTAAGACATGGCTTAAGATATGCAGGAGGACATCGACAACCTCCATCTCATGTCAGTATAAAATGCACGGCATCAAACTATTATATAGATGGCATTACGACCCACTTAGACTAGCTAGAATGTTCCAGGATGTAAGCCCTCTCTGTTGGCGGGGTTGCGGACAGAGGGCGGACTACTGACATATGTGGTGGGGGTGTAGAGCGGTCCAAGCATATTGGGATGAAGTCCTCAGCTGGATTAAAGAGCTCGAAGAGGAGGAAAGGGAGAAGCAACCACTCATGATCTTATTTAGCCTAGAGGAGACAGATGAAATAATGATTAAACTACCCAGAATGACGCACGGCCTCCTCTTAGCAGCAAGGGCTTGTCTCACAACCGTGTGGAAAAGGACAAGCCTAATAACGAAAGCGGAGTGGATCAATGTCTCCCGAAACATTTTCAACATGGACAAACTTACAGCAGCCATCCATGGAGACCGCACCTCCATTGATAATGAGTGGTCTGAATTTCGAGCCAAGTACATTACGTAAAACCAAGTGTGCAATAGAATTTGTCTGAACCCCATTGTATTGAACAGCATGTAATCTCAATCGTGTCTTCTGTTGTCACTCGATTTCCTGATGTCTCAGTATCTGAATGCATATAAGAACTCCTCTCGCAGACTTTTATTTACTTTTGCTGTTTACCGTATCTGTCAGGGTTGGTGGGTGGGGTGAGAAGGGCGGGGATCAAATCGTGGATATTTGGCATCAAAAGAAATGTAACGCAACTTCTTCACTTTCTTAATCCTTCTTTCTCATTTCCTTTCTCTCTCCCCCATCCCCTTCCTCCCCTCCACCTCCCTCTCTCTTTTCAGTTTCTAATTGCCTTGTTACTCTGTTACGAATGTATCGATATCCACAATGTCCTTGTTTTAAAAATCAATAAAATCAATTTAAAAATAAAAGGTATTTGATCATGTATTTGATCATGTGATCATGTACATTTTCAAAAGTGTTAACTCATCAATATGATGCATCTTACGCAACAAACTGAAATATAGTTAACATTATGAAATTTAGATACAACCTAAACTGTAAAACATGAGATGATATAGTGTTTTACAGTATCAATACTGTAATTATGCATTATGTAACAACTTACATTTTAGGAATGGAATTGCATGACTGTATTTAAAAAAAAATATCAAGTTGACACCTATTGGTCTTTGCCAGACAGGATATAGAATGCTTAATAAAAGTATCATCCTGATTACCTCTGGTTTGCAATTATTTGATAAAGAAAAAGATAGTCTTGTGTAGCACTCCCACACCTGCCTTTGGGACTTAAGAGTGGAGGAGATGTTTACTGCTGCACTTTCTCACTATAAGCAGTTGACGTGAACAGAGAAAAGAGGGTGAGGAGAGCATCAAGGGCAAGAGAGGAATGCAGGGCAAGTTGTACTTTCATTGAAGAGGGCAACTTAAATAGCTAACTTTGCTACACAATTGTCCATTTGATTACCAAACCTACAGAATTGCATAGCAAATTGATATGCGACACTGCTTATTTTATGCCTTGCTATATCATACCACAATGCCACAAATGTAAACTGACATAAACCTTTCCATTTTTACTCCTTCAGATGGCAGAAATAGGGTCTCTCTTTTGGGAGTTATTGGCTAAAAACATATGAAAATAGTTGGCATTATCAACAACCCTCCCACGTATCACTGCAAACACCTAGCCTCAAATACATGTCAACACATAGCACACATAACATTCCGTTTACTACAAAGTGAAATACATAACATTAGCACATGGACATCTTATTGAAATCCTCACAGTCAATCAAAATGTTTACACTTCAGCCAATAACTATCTGTATTGACTGCATTCCGAACATTCTGGTTTCAAAAGCAGACAGGGAAACAAAAATGCAATTTTCAGGAAAGATTTCTTTTAGCAAGATACTGGGCCTCATTCCAAGTCTGGCGGTAGCCAAGCTGGAAAAACCGGCAGGTTGCTGCCGGACTTGGAATGAATTACCGCCTCCATGATTGCCGGAATCACCGTGGCATTACAACCCTGGTAACCCGGTAATTCCGGAGGCGGAATTCCGTAAATCCCCATTCCCATGGAGTCGCATAGGACTCCATGGGGATGGGGACAATGGAAACACTGGTTCCTCCTATGACAGAGCCAGTGTTTCCATTTCCGTCTGCAGGCGTGTGGCGTTACTCCTGCCAGGTCGGAGTGACACCACCTGCCTGCAGAACTTTACCGCCACCGTTGTTTCTGGACCGGCTGACTCATAATGAGGCCCACTGACTTGCTGGAAAGGGTTTTAATTATGCTGGCACATGCACTAGGTGTCATGTAAGAGTAAATGTTTTCTATGTAAGCGTTCTCTTACTTGTGTTAATTAGCAAGTTGATGTTAAAACCGCTCCAGTTTAACCACATTTGCAATTAAAATGCCTTGTTATTTAAAAACTGCAAAATAAAACACATTTAATTTCCAACTAATTTTGCCTATTTACTTTACTCACTATTAAACCTGTGCTTGCCCTCACTCTTAAACAAAATGTGATAGGGCGTCTACTTAAAGGAAAAATGGTGATTCAAAAGAAAATGTAAACCACAGCTGGTTTCAGGTAGTTTTACCAATAGGTGTAGTTCTGCCAGTTTAAAATAGCTCAACTCAAAATGGTTGCCCTTGGAACCTTCTGTGTAGGGCTCTTGCAGCAAATCGATAAAGTTCACAAGGTCTCTGGGTTTCCCTTCCCCAAGCTTCGATCATTCTAGTTCCAAACAAAAAAGACACAGTTCCTGTTAGGCCGCTCAGGGTTCCCTTCCTTAATCTAGGCCTCTCTTCACAAACTTCAACAATGTCTTTAGTGGGCCTCGTACGATTCCCTTCCCAAAGTGTAGGCCCTTCTGGGTCAGAGGATTCACAATTTCTTACTTTACAACTCAACTGAGGATTTACACTTCCATTCAGGCCTCCCAGGGTTCCCTTCCCCAAGCGTTGGCCACTCTGGCCTCAAACAAACAAAGAAAATGTCAGGATTTAGCTATTACTGTACAGTTCTTTCATGGGGATAGTACCAGAGACTTTTGAGAACGCTGGGTTCTTTGCTCCTCTCAGGCGCATCTGCTCTGACCTCTAGCCCCTCTCCTTATTCCCTGGCACTTTATCCACTTTGGTGCCTCTTTCACTCTGTCTTTTACTTTGTTGCGCGCCCTGCACAACTTCTTTTTCTGTTGTGCACACTTGCACCTTCTTACACCCTTCAGTGCCTCTTGCACACTTCTCGTTACCTTTCACTGTGCTCTCTTGCACCTGTGCTCTCCTGCACCCTCTTTCTTCTCACCATGCTCTCTTGCACCATCTGTGTTTCCTCCTGTGGGTCGCTTGCACCCTTTTCTCATGATTGAGTTACTTTCCCCCTCTCTTCATTGACCATTTTCCTTCTCACTGTCTCTTTGCCGTCTCTCTGTGTTCGGGTCACTTGTGCCCCTCTCCTTATTTTTGGGTCACTCACACCCCCTCTTAGCTGCTTTTGCATCGCCGGCGCACTTGCTCAGACTTTCTTTACTTCTGCGCATCTTAGCGCACACCTTTTCTGACATTTTGCATTATTTCTCTTGCCGCTTTATAGCTTTTGCCTGCTTCGCTTTGCCCTTTACCTTTTTTTGCTTTGATGTGCTTTCTTTCCTGCTTTCGCTCACCAGGGTCTTCCTTTCACAGCGCTCCTGCTCCAGCCACCGGCACCTAACCAAGTTTCTCCCTGCTTCATGAATCTCACCAACAGTAGCGCGGTACCGGTGAGCATGTCAAATCAGATCAAATGGGTTTGGGTCGAGGTCAGGTTCTCAACATCTACCCCTCAGATACCCCTGGGACCCGCACACGTCACAGGGGAACGAACACTGGCTTAAACATGGCTGACAGACTGCCTTCCATCCGCTCCAGCTCCCTGGAGACATGGCTCCCTCGCCACGCTGCATCCCTTCACACACACCGGGCCAGCTTCCCGAACTCCACCGCTCCTTCTGGGCGCCTCTCCTTGCAGTCTTCTGCTCCTTAGCATCCTGGTTTCATCCAGCAACCCCAGCTCGCTCAATGACCCCGACAGAATCACCCTTTATATACTGCAGGTGAGAGTCAAATGGAGTCAGGTGTGCACAGTTGGGGAAAAGTGCCTAACCGTGCCTGACTCTATTAGTGGGACAATTCAAAGGTGTTAGATGGTAGGCCTCACTTTGTATCCCTGTGTTGTTTCTATAGGTAATCTTCATTATTCCACGTCACTTCTTTTTCGTTGCAGTACTTGTTGGAAATGGGCAGGGGAAGATGGGTTGTAATTGAAAATACCCCATAAAGGCTTCTGGGACTTCCTCTCCTTCCCCTACCATCTCATTGGGATACCGCATCTCAGTATTGGATTTGTAATAATGATGGGGAATGTGCTTCTGATAATAAATGTGTGAAGCCTCTAATCTTCCCTTTCTCACCTCAGAATGATAGTGATGTGTATGATATTGAATGAGTGGTGTTTCTAATTTCTTCTGATTGGGAGTTTTGGGGTAGTTAGAATAAATGGGTGTTTGTTCCAGTTTCCCTAGTCTTACAGTGTTACTAGAGGAAAATAAACGGCAAGGAGACAGTTGAGTTACAGAATACCCTCTTGGTTTTTAGGGAAGAGAGAAAAGGTTAGTGTCATGTTTTAGGAAAAGATTTGGTTTACCTTTAGATCTGGGTTTCTCTATCCTCCTTCCTTTTGAGGTAAAGTCATGCGATAAGGCAAAGTCTGGATGACAATGTCCCATGAAAGAAGAGGGAATGGTGGATGGCTTGGGGCAAGGTATGTCCCGCCCTCAGGCACTCTTCCCACAGTCCCCAAGGACCCCCTCCAAAGGTGATCCTCCCTCACTTGTCCGCCCCCAGGGTTTGGATCCAAGAGCGTTGGCCCTCCCCTGGCCACTTGAACAAAGAATCCCTGGGGATTATTGGTGAGAACACCCTCAGGTTTCTCACAGCATGTATAGCCAGTATGTGCCAGTCGACTTCACAAAGTCCTGTGCACTTACTGTGAGAAACCAAAGGGTGTCTCACTGACTAGACCCTTGGGATCTGTCATTCAGGTGGCTGGGGTACGGCCATCGCTATTAGATCCAGACCTCGGGGGTGGACCAGTGCGGGAGGATCACCTGGATGGGGGGTCCATGGGGTGTCGGAGTGGGCATCCACAGGAGAGACGTGGTGTCCCTACACCCATTTCCCTGTGTAACACCCTCATTCTAAATACTATCTAGGAACCTTACCCCCCTTTGCTACACACACTTTGCTGCACGGACAAAGTGCTTCAGGGAAAGACAGACTCACACACAACCAGTCCGTTTGAGATGTCCCAATGTCAGGGTCAGGCAGAGTCAGGTACTTAATCTTGATGATGCTCACCTGAATCCTGATGCCTTTCCCCACTGGGATAAAAGGCAGAGCATGAGAACACATGGTGAGCAAGGCGAGAGAGGCAAACAAGGTGACCAGAACCAGCAGAGCGGCAGAATAGATCCCGTGAAATTGAAGCGACCATGGAAGCAGAGCAGAAGGGGCCAAGAGGTGAGAGACGGGCTGTGGTCTGGCCAGCTGCAGAGTTAATGTTGCACAGACTTTTCAAAGGAAACTTCCCTGCTAATGCACATGGTGATGGCGGGCCCTTCTTCGGGTGAAAAACGGAGTTGGGAGGTGAGTCGTGCTATGCTGATAGCCTTGGATTCAAGGAAATGCTGGATGAATGGTATCGAGCGCTACTGGCGAGTGAACTGTGAGACTGGCTGACGTTATCTAGTGAAAGATACCAACGCAATGGATGAGGCTTGCAGGGTTTTGTGAAACCGTCAGAGAAAAAAAAAAATTGTAACTGGAACGATGAATGCAGAAGCTGTGCGTGTCATAAAAAACCGTGAGGGAAGTCTACAACATTGTGAATGTGTTTGAGATTGAAATATGTTAAGAATAACAGAGTGGTCCGGTAATAGAATATTACCTTCTCGAAAAGCTCCGCTCCCAGAGTGAGACTGTTAGACTGAAAGTAAGATAATTGGAAAGAAAGACTGCAAATACCAGAAGGCTTTAGGAGAGGCCAACCAAAGTAAAATAAGGTCAAATTGGTCATATGAAGGTGCAAACAAAGTCCTTGTACAATCAAAAGTCTTTGACAAGTGGGAAAGAAAGTTAACAGTTGTAAAGTAAAGCTAAGTGAACTATGTTGTAAAGGCAAGTGTGGACCCGATGGAGAGAGGCCAAGAGAAAGCTAAGGGGAGCGAATCCCGCATTGTGATTAAGTTGGAAAGGCAATTGTGAACCTGTCAGAGGGATGACAAGAGAGAGAGGGGAGAGAACCCTGCATTGTGATAAAGATGATAGGCAAATGTGAACCTGACGGAAAGATGATACACCAAATATTTGCTCAAAAAGACCTTAAGAGTTCTTGAGTGTTATAAGCTATTAGAACTTGTAAAGTTAACTGAACTATGATTTGAAGGCTACAATGAACCCGACGGAGGGAAGCCAAGTGAATGCAAGGGAAATTGAATCCCGTATTTTGTTAAGGTGACTGAACAGTGGTGTAAAGACGAAGGTGAACCCAACAAAGGGGTATAGGAAGCCGGAGAAGAGGGGAATCTCGCATGATTAGAGCTTGGAGAAAATTCTTGTGATGCCAAGCAAAATACATTGATTTGAGGGATCCTGCCTTTTCTGAAGAAACTGCTTCCTGATGCCTATGGACGTAAGGGGTGCTCACAGTCCCGCCCCTGTTCTGCCTTGTCCTGTGATGTAAAAAGGGGAAGGGAGTACACTAGTGCAGCAGTCCTGAACTATCAAAACCCTTTTGGACATTTCAGTTTGCACTACATTCTGGTATACATATCATTGTCCCACACCCTCTTGTTATATAGAGTAAGGATTTGGCAAAAGGTTTATTAGTATAGGCCATTTTGTTTTGACTTCACACCACTAGGACAGCGTTTTCTTTACTTTGATGGTTGTAGCTTGCTCCCATTTTAAATTTAGGTTTAGATTAGGCATTTTTTTCACCCTTATATATTAAACTACCTTGGATTATACTCCTTTTGTCTGTCGTGCTTCAGATAACCATGCCTTCCTTACATAACATAAGGACATACATATTTCTTATTAATAAAACTATTATTAGAAATAATTTTTCTTCCCTTCTGATGATCAGTCATGTCTTTAACCACTTGAATTGATTGTAAAGTACATATTTGCCTATAGGTTCTCAATTGAAAATGAACGATCTAGGCGCATGTGGAGCGTGAACAGTCATGTTCTAATTTTAGGTCTGAAATCAAAAAGGTGCCGGTTTCACAGGTTGGTTTCATTTCCTCTAAAACTCAGAGCAACTATTTTAAAAAATCATATATTTAGAAGCGCTCTAATGAGTACTTGCCCAATTAGGATCAACAATGCATTCGCATCGAGAGTGAGTACTGAAATAACCCACATAGGCTCGTTTCTTGCAGTAACATCTGGCCATTTTGGTCATAAAAACATTTGGGACGTCACTGAAAAAAAACGGAAAATGTCAGCATTGTTTGCTGCGTACTTAGCATAAAATCGCACTACTGATGCACATGAATCTGTGGGTGGTGGTAGGGGTCAATTTATTTGTTTTATTCATCGCACATTTGTATGGCGCCTATACACAGGTATTTTTCCAGGCGCCACAAGACGAGATGGGGGGAGGAGGAAGGACATGGGAATCAAAAATTAAAACAACAACGGTTATATTGGCCTTGTGAAAATACTACCGGTAGGGCTGTACCCGCTGGAGTAGGGCAGCAAGTATTGGCATCTTTTTCTAAAAAGCAAAATTAGACTCTTCTTATCTCAAGTGCCGTCTAGGCCTTTACTAAGATTTACCTATTGCCAATCCTTACGCTAAACACAAAAAGAAGTGTGGGATAGTGTTCTTAAGGAAGAAGGAATTGTTCACAAATAATAAGTCAGGATACAGTATTTGAAGTTTACCTTGCCCACATATTCAGCACGGGGTGAGGGTGGATTTTGGAGCACAGCACATGCCTGAGCTTTCCCAGCACAAGCTAACAGTTATGCTTTCAGCAATCTGGGCATTCGGTGGTTAAGTCTCTTTCTATCAAAAAGTCTCTTGCCACTGTGGGACTGATGTATTCAAATAATAAACAAAGAGTTCCTTTTCACATAAACATTGAGTGATGTATTTTCCACCCATGCGTCTCCCTCCTACGGGCTCAGACCCTTCTCAATTGTTACCCTCCCTGCGCCGGGTTTACTATTAATTTTAAAACAATCTTCTTTGTGCCTCTCACGAATCTTAATATCTTTTTAACCAAATGTTCAACACAAAGTTCTTTTCTGTATTACGATGATAGTTCTTCACCCTTGGGTTCCCCCTCTTCTGGGTCCAGACCCCTCTCGAATATCATTTCTCTTTATCGGGTTCCGCTGGCGTGTCATGCATTCAAAAGACTTTCAGGCCGATTCATGGAATTAATGTGTGCTGAAAAAATTGGCGCACGCGTGCGGAAACGTGCGATTCGCAGTGTTACTTGAAAAATCGCAGTGCAAGTGCGATATCGCAGGGAAACCAGCGCACATCTATTCATGGAAGTCGGTGCGCGAGTAAAATGTGGGATGTGCGCTGAAAAAGTGCGCAACGCTCGCCGGCGCACAGGTCATCTAACGGCGTGCGCTAAGGCCAGAGAGAAATCGCACATAGCGCGGCGCACATAACAAAAGTAGGCGGAACACGGGGCGTTACACGCAGAATGGGAAACAACTCGTGAAAAAGTGGGCGTCACGGGGGAAGTACAGGAGGCAAGTGCGCGGAATGTCCACACGCTCGCCTACAACACGTATTCATGGAATCGAATAGGGCAAACCAGCGCACGGGCAAAGACGCGCACAGGGCCATACACGTCCGCCACACAAAAGCAGGCGGTAGCGTCCCTGCGCAGGAAAAAAATGTATAGAATTATACTACCAATATTTAAAAAGGGAAATGCTTTAGACCCCTGTTGTTGGAGTCCAGCAGCCCTTCTTCATATTTTGGGCAAGGTGTTTACAAATTCGATTGCAGCTAGATTAGAGGATTGGATAAACACCTCTTATGTTATCCCAAATAATTAGGCACACCTTTGTCCAGGTTGTTCTCATGAAGACCTCCGTTTGTTGTATTAACTGCCTTGATAGATAATAGCATACATGGAATGAATCTTCATGTAGCCTTTCTAAACCCAAAGGAAGCTTTTGACCTTGTGGATATTAATATATTATGGTCTAAACTGGATAGACTAGGGCTTCCTGAAGAACTCCTTAAATTAATACAGCTGGTCTCCAAATTACATCAAATGTGCTCAGGTGTGAGACCATGATTTCTGCCTCTGTTAAGCCTAACAGCAGAGTTAGACATTGTTGGCTGCTGGCTCCACTACTATTTATCCTAATACTTGCAGACGTTGAGCCATGTTTGGGTGATCAACTACATGTAGCCATTTATTTACATTGTATGAAATATTACTCCTTGTTGAATGCAGATGGCCCGATATTGATGGACTTGACAATGAACTTGGAGAAAACTAAGGTGCTGCCATTTGCTGGAAAACAAATTACATTGAAATGGTCTCTTGATGGTGCCATTTTGGAGGAAGTAAAACATTACACCTATCAGTCTTACTTTCTTACAAAATAGGTCATGGTCAGTGCATAAGTTGAGTATTAATAATTTCCTTGTGAGACTAGAGAGGTGAGCCCGCTATGCAATACCCTTACTAGGAGTAGAAGCAAGCGAGACCTCAGCAGGAGGGATCCCCCCCCAGTGGGGACAATGACCCCCGTGCCGATGAAGAACTCCCTGCCCAAATATCTCACCAACTCATGTTAGTGACGCCTGATGGAAGCAAACAGGATGAATCACTATATATTTGCTACTGTGATACATCACCTGGGAAGAAGCACATGTCTGGTACTGTGACAAAGATAACCAATAGAACACTAGTGGTATTGTTATGAAGAAATGCAATAGTAAAATAATGAATGATAGTCCAACATAAAAACCGGACTATAACTTTATGCAGTGGAAGCCCCAGTGCAGCGCCACAAATATCGGAGACAGAGATGCCAATGAGAGAGAAACTCGAAGTTCAATGCTGTCTTGTCAGCAAAGAGAGTGGAGAAGTGGATCAGGTGCAGTTTCTTGTGCAGAGAGGAAACCTAGAAGCAACAGTGCCCAGGTCACACCAGGAAGCTGAGATGCTCTGGAGATCTGAGTGAACAAGTGCAGGTCTCTGGAAAGAGACATCCAGACCTGACGAGAGAGAAGAAGATATGGGAAGACACTATCCCAACCGTGAAGGAGCACAAGAAGCAGCACTGCAGATGGTGTCAGATAGGGATGAAGCGACAACAGAGGTTGCCATCCTGACATATGGAGAAGACTCCAAGCAGCAAACTACAAACTCAGTGGCGTATTCCCAACACCACAAAGGCAACAGGAAGTGCAGGAGACCCGGGGAAGGGAGCCAGTGTAAGGAAGACTATACTCATACTCATCCGAGTGAGATGGAAAGTAACCAGATGAGTGGGAGCCATTACTGGGTCCATCATAATTATCCAAGTAATACAGAGAATAACCAGAAGAGTGAGAGCCAGCACTGGGTCAATCATACTCATCACAGTGAAATAAAAAGTAACCAGGAAAGTAAGAATCAACACTGGGTCAATCATAATCATCCCAGTGAGACGCAAAGCAACCAGAAAGGTGAAAGTAATTACTGGGTCCATCATAAGTGTCCCATTGAGACACGAAGTAACCAGACGAGTGAGAGCCATTATTCTGTTCATCATACTCATCCCACTGAAAAATGAAGTGATAAGACGATTGATAATTCTGAGAATAATTAGATGCTTCACAATATTCAAGATACAAGTTGGATGCCAGATAAAGAAAGACTTTACGGTTTATGTGAGAGGGCAAGAGGGAAAAACATTCTCAAATAAAAGGAACATCTTTAAAGAGGACTTTGAAGGGTCCAGAGATGAGAGGCCACAAGAATTGGAAACCCTTAAGTGAACTGAACAAACTGTTACAAATGATAGCAAAGAACTATTTCAAGATTCTATGGTGAAGGAAGCTTGCTGAGAAAGCAGCACCATGAGAAGGGAGGCATTCTCCTGGACTTTAGTTATTTTTTCACAACTGATGAACGAGCACCCAGTTAGTCGTGTTCGGTAGGGAACCCCGTAGCTTAGAGAAAGTGAGGCATGCTTCATATTATTTAAATAAAATCCAGTACAGAACAGAAAAATCTAGTCTGCCATCTTCCAACCCTCCATAGAATACATTGAATTTAAGAACTGGCAGTCTTCTACAATTGTACTATGTATTTGGTGCAAAGGTTCTTTCATTGGAGTTTTTACTGCCAAAGTATCCTCAGTTGATTTATATGGAGCTGAAGATTGTGGACCCTCGGAAATGGACCCTCAGGAAATTATCCAGAATCAGTTCCTAAGAACAATGTCCTATTAGAATGGAACTAGGTGTCTGTACGCTGGCATCTTCTGATGATCTGGCCCGCTTCAGATATTTGTGTAAAAAATAAATGGCTGTTGGGTTTGGAGAAGAAGGTTAAAAATACAATAACTGATTTCAGTGTGGTGTCCCCAAGTCAATATCTCTTGTGGCTCAGACTTAAGCTCTCTGTGCCAGGTAGGATTCACCAAATCCAGAGCATTTGTTGAACATGGAACCAACGCCTGACCTCCAAAGGATAATTAAAGCTGCAAAAGCAGCGGGCTGGCGTTTAGATGATTGGGTCTCTGAAAATAACCTCAGCTCTTTAAAACTGTGGGTAAAGATAAAATATCCTTTAGTATATGAAAATGATCAAACTTTATCTTCCCTGAGGCTGAGATGTTTATTAATCTGTAGGCACCTAAATGTTCATATAAACTGTGGCAAGCCATGATACAGGGTTAGTTCCTTGTCCAGTCATGTACGCAATTGTGAAATTGGCTTAATTGATTATTTATCACACTTTTTTCTTCCTTCCATTAAACATATGAACTTTTGGGAAACATGTATGAGACCACACTTTCATAGACTCATGATTAAAAAGAGAAGAGAAGCCGTAAATGTAATTATGAATACCCAAGATTTACAGCTTTATTATGATGTGGCATGGGTGGGCTGTGTGAGAAAACTGAAGGTGTCTCATCCGCCACTCCCCAGGTATCTGTCATCCAGGTGGCCAGGACATGGCCATCCCTATTGGATCCTGTTCCTGAGGGTGAACCAGTGCGGGAGGATTTCACCTGGATGAGGGGTCTTCGGTGAGTGGACGTGGGACAGTGAAGCATGAGACGCTGTATCCCCTTCCCTGTAACACCTTTTCCCCATCCTACCAGGTTGGAACCTAGGAACGCAACCCCCCCACCAATCCCCTTTCCCAATACAAACACTGTTTCATGGACAGCTCATTGTGAGAGAAAACGGACCAACACCCGAGCCGTATACCTGACATGTCCCAACAGAAGGGTCAGGCAGTGTCATGGAATTACCGATAATTACACACACCTGCAGCTTTTTAACATGAGCCAGGTGTATAAGGAAAGAGGGCTGGGAGAGAGAAAGAAGGCGTTGAACAAGCAAGGCAAAACACACGAGGAAGCAGCAGTTCAGAGAAGGCAGTTTAACATGAGGAGAAAGGCGCCAAGACCAGAAAGGGTTGCAAGGAGGCATTTGCCATTGGCCTTTTCAGAGGAAGAAAACCGCTACTTTCACGAGCCCTTGAGAATAAGAAACATCGACCGGGAATTAAACCTGCAGAAAGGTGCACTGTGTGTCGAATGTACCCAGGGCTCTACCGCATCGATAGCTGAGGCAGGGTGGAGCGATTGCTGCTGTGGTACTGTCCTTGACTCCTACAACAAAGCCGCTCCAGTAAAGTCAGCACAGCCGGTGAGTCAGGGAGACTGATAGCAGACTGGTCTGTGTTAGAACCAAGGCTGCAAGCGGCAACATTGTATGAAGAAACCTGCAAAGAACAAGTTGCCAAGGATTGATTGAACTTTTGAAACAAAGGTAGATGTCATATACAGAGTGATCCGGCGCCATGTGGGTGCTCATTCGAAGGACTCTGTTAGGCATCCAATTGAGAGTGTAACATTTTGAACTGTGAAATCAAAGTGGTCATGCAACGGGTCAAGCCAACCCCTGTGAACATTCGAAAGTCTTTGATTGCTAATACAAACTGTAATTGGTCCCAGCGCAGCTGAGGGAGACAATTTGTAAAAGGGACCTAAGCCTGGCAGAGGGGGATCCCAGGTGAACCGTGAGTCACCCGAGGAAAGATAATCTATCAGCATTTAAGAAGAGGATCTGGGCCCAGAAGAGGGGGATCCAAGCTAAAGATTGTGGTAGAAAAGGGATCTGAGCCCGGCTGAGGGGAATCTAGGGTGAAGAGTGAATCGCCCTACTTGAATACTTGGAAGGGAACTTTTCGATCGTTTGATACATCAGGCCCTCCGGATCAAAATACTTGATAACTTAAAAGACTTGGGCCTAGAAGGCCCTGATGCATGTAATAGAACTGGGTCCTCATCCCGAAGAATCCCAGAAGTGTGCTATGCTCGAGTGAACCACCTTGTCCCGTGCTGAGAACATGGGGAAGGGAGGCCAATGGCCTGAACATCCTGACTGACCATTATGTGAACACTTCTTTCTTTTTCATGAGCATTACCCCACACTATTTTTAACTTAGCGGTAAGGATTGGCAATAGGTTTTTTAGTTTAGGCTCTTTTATTTTGACGAGACTCCACCAGGTCTGCATTATTATTATGTTGACTGTTGTAGCTTGCTCCCATCTTAGATGTAGGTTTAGATATGCATTTACACACCCTTGATAAAGTTCAATAAACACCCTTCAACTGTGGTCATTTGTGTCGTTCTTACTTTGTTACCATGCCTTCCTTACAGCTGTGAAAGAGTTTCGGATGACATGCATTCTCAGACAATTGGTATTTTCAGAGTTCACCAGCAGGTATGAGTCACTCTAGTTTTAGTTAATTAAGTAATCTTATTATTTTTAGTTGATGGCGCCCGAACAATTTATGTTACTCCATTCCTTTCCCACTCTCTCCGGAATGCAAGGTGTGTTTAAATGCACCTTTAGTGTGCTTTAAAAAAAAACATTTTCAATCTTTTTTTCTTTCTGGGAATGCTTGTGCTGCTATGCAATTACAGTGATACATATCTCCATTTAAAATTATCGGCAACGCCAACAAATAAAATATTTCCTCCCTCTGTACCCGAGTAACAATCCTATAATCTATTGTTCATTCACTAATGTACCAATGCCATTGAGATAATTAACAAAACATTGCGCTATTCACAGATGATATCATTCTGAACCTTAGAATCCGAGTCATACATCCCGGTGCTACTTCTGCATTTGCAGGGCGTGCATAAAGCCTTCGGATTCAAAATTAATCTGAATAAAAGCAAAGCTCCTAATTTAAAAATGGCAGAGGAAATGGTGTAACACTGTAAGGAGCTTGCACCCTTTGGGCTGTCCTAGGGGGCTTAAAGTACCTGGGTATATGTCTCACACCACAAAGCTCGTCCGTATATCATGCTACCTACCCAGGGCTGCTGACTGAAATCAGTGCTGATCTTAAAACTGGACCAACATACACACCATCACTACTGGGCAGAGTGGTCAGTGACAAATCTGCCCCTTCTCCCAAAGGGAGAGCCTCCCCCTTTGAGGCTAGGGAGGTGAGCTCTTTTTACAAGGCCCTCCCTCTGGGAAAGACTCCCCCTTAGGTGAAAAGGACTCACGTTCCTATGAGGAACTCCCTAAGCCATTTCCCATATGGTATATATGGGACTGTCCGAAATGAAGAACACTATAGAAGCCAGGACCTGGCAAAAGAAAAATAAAATATACATTTGTGAACAAGAAAGAGGGTCTGTCTCCGTAAGGAGAGACCTCCATAAAACGGAGATGAGTAGACTAAAGACGGAACACACGTCAAGGAGAGGTGAAGTCCAGAGCGAGAATGAGAGCTTAAGCAGGGGAAACCCCCTGACAGCGCGACACCTATTAGAGATGGAGCAGAAGAGAGCCACACAGCCCGCGACTTACAGCAGTGGCCTGAACGTGAGAACAAAATGCTATAGGACCAGTGTTTAAATGCTGTGAGAAGATGAGGGGACGAGAATCCAAATCCTGGTGGTGGCATGACCATGACCCTTTCGTTGGTGGGCAGAGAGGCCATCCAACGACACCAAAATCACAACTATAAGGAAACAGTGGGACATCCACTTACCCGCAGCCATACCTTGTCCCGGGGAGAGAGAGAGAGGATCGAGAGCAGGATGCTGGTGGAGTTGAGAAGAAGGAAAAGAGAAGCAACCAAAGATAACCTGACCCAGTACAGTCCTTTGGTTATGTTCCCCTGTGAAATCAAGTTAACAGGCAGAACAGGAGAACCATGAGGCTGTTGGGGAATCATTATGAAGCAAGAGTAACTTGTCCTAGTGGAATTGACGATACATAGAATTCATAGTCGATAAAGTGGAACTGTATAAATGTAAGAAAGAGAATCCCAAATAAACCTGAGCGATCTCTACCACTGGCCCACAAATACCCTGGGAAGAAGGGCACACAGCCTATAAGTCAAAAGGTAAAGAGTGGAGAATATCAGAGAGAGGATTCTATGAATGTGAAGGAAAGCCAAGTGAACCACTTAAGGGAAAAGACACTCAGAGTAAACCTCCTGAGGAGAGGGGCAACCCTAAAACCCAAGGTATGTGTTACCAAACTCAAAAGGGTATAGCAACCAGAATCCTAGAAGATATCCCTAAAGAGGAAGAAAGACTCAAGGACATTGTGAAAGAGTGGCAAGAACTGATACTGGAAGTGACAAGAGACTATTTAAGAATAGCTTACTAAAAAGTAATTGTGAAGAGAAAAAGAGACATTGCCATAATACAATCAGGAGAAGAGAGATATCCACCTGATCTTATTTAAGTTGGTTAGAATAGTAGTTGGGTCGGTTTTTGGACAGCAGACTGATTCATTTGAGACTTATTGATGACTGACAAGCGCCTTAGTTTTTTCCATAAGCATAGCCAAAGGGAAAGACACGCATTATACATATTATTTAATAAATAAGCAGTAGAAATGTCCTCACAGTGTCCACGTCCTTCTTATGACCAACCACATGTCTCAAAGATGAATATCTTGCCCAGGTTGCCATACATGTTTCAGGCCCTCCCAGTTATGGTCATTCCTCAAGCGCTAAAAAAACTGCAATAGGAATTATCTTTTGTCTGGCAGAATACCCCTCATAGGATCTCAAGAACAATGCTTCACAGGTCAAGGGAAAAAGGTGACCTTGCGCTCCCATATGTTAAAAAAAACTACCAACATCGCAGCTATGAGTCCTTCATGAGTGGATTCACCCTTACTGTGAGAAAGGCTGGAAACAACTGGAAAAAGCAGTGGCAGCCAACCTGCTTAGATATATGCCCTGGCTACCGCGAAAAAATACAGCCCCAGTCCTGTATGAATTCCCACCCACCAAAATAGCCCTTCAGGTATGGTACAACCCGTCCAAAAGGCTAGGCATGTTCTCATTCCCCTCTCTGGCCACCCCAATCCACATGAACCCTTTATTCGGTCCAGCATACAACTGGAAAGCATGCGCTAAGTGGAGAGAAGGTGAGGGCAGGCTCATCTTACATGTGCAAAAACAAAGAGGTGATGGCTGGAAGGTTTAGAATTAATCTTAACCAGTGGTGTTGCTCTGGGCAACCCTCCAGACCATCGTTCTTCGCCTTCCAAGCCATTACAGAAGGGGAAAGACCATATGCAAATCAGACTTGGCCCCACCCAAAAGGGGCAGTCCAGCCCGAACTGCTAGGTCACATCCCTTTTGCACGAGACCACAAGCATCCCCAAACATGTTTTGCCCTTGTTGGGGCTCATCAGTGAGGAGTAGCTTGGGTCTCTAAGCCCAGCAGGCACAGGACCCACGTCTGGGCATACCCGTCCCACTCGGGGTGACATAGCAAAAACACACCTCTTTGTTTTTGCTTTGTCACCCCGAGTGGGACGGGTATGCCCAGACGTGGGTCCCGTGCCTGCTGGGCCTAGAGACCCAAGCTACTCCTCACTGATGAGCCCCAACAAGGGCGAAACATGTTTGGGGATGCTTGTGGTCTCGTGCAGAAGGGATGTGACCTAGCAGTTTGGCTCGACTGACCCTTTTGGGGTGGGGCCAAGCCTGATTTGCATATGGTCTTTCCCCTTCTGTAATGGCTTGGCAGGCGAAGAACTGTGTTCTGGAGGGTTGCCCAGAGCAATGCCAGTGGTTAAGATTCATTCTAAACCTTCCAGCCATCACCTCTTTGTTTTTGTCATCTCACATGTGTTTAGGAATGGGCAAATTAGGTCCTTTGACTCATGAAAATAATTAATAACTCTTCTTTTATAACACGCTAAATACCGGAGACCAGTTTCTAAACGCGAGACCAGGATTCAAACCTGTGTTGCTATGTGTTATCTTGCTTCTAAGATAAATGTGTTGTCTCTGGGCTATCCTCCCAGTCCTGGATGAACACAAGCGCTTCTATTATGGGCATGTGCGTCATTGAGTATTACAAACACATAATAAGTTGGCAGCTCAGAGAGCCTGGTCTCCCTTTGAGAAAATCATCTTTTCTGCAGCGGACACCTCAGGGAAATGTCAAGGCTCTACTCATGTTTAAATGCCAATGTAATGAGAAATTGCCCCCATACACCAATGTTGGGCAAAAGGATCTACTCATGCCCACAATATGCTAAGCGGGGTTTACATTTCTGGCCAAGGGGTATCTCACTCTGGATAGAACTAGGCACGTGGGATAAGGAGGGCGGGGGGTCTTGCAGGTGTGGATACAGTGGAGCAGCCACCCATTTGCATATCCGGTGGCACTGGCCCAAAGCTAACAAGGTAATGGACAGAGGTGGTCCAAATACTAAATTAAATGGTCCATTCTGCCATTCTGGTGGACCCTAACCCATGTCTTCTAGGGGTATTCAAGAAAGAAAAGGGCCTGAAACATCTATCCCAGCAACCAGCACAGAGGGGTGTGCTTCTAAAAGCAAACATTGCATTTGAAGCATCCTGGAAGTCTTCCGGAACCTGCTGGCTGGTGAACCCACCTGTGGTCAAAACTAATGAGCAAAAAGATGGCATACTCGGTGCAGGACAGGAAGTTTGCGTTCTTTGGGAAATGGAGTCCGCTCTTCAGATATGTTAGAACTCATAATAAGAACTACACTTGACCCACCCTGCCAAGGGTGCTGGGTCTTCTGGAGTGAACTTGATCCCAACAGACCAAGAATTGTGTGCCTCCAATTTGCTACTACTTTATTCACAAACCCACCAGGGAAGAGTCGCCCATGCACCTGACTTCATACTACAATCCTTGTTAACAGTAGTGAGTAAAATAAATGAATTGTACACATAGGCTGACTGATAGGAATGCGCTTTATTGACCGTGATTGATTGGTTATGTTGATTTCGATTGATGTTTCTCTTTTTAAACATGCTCTGAATCTTTGCAAGATGTTGACCTATGAACTGTATAGCATTGCATTGCTGGAACTGTTGTGAACATCAATTATGTTAAAGCTTGATCAAAAAAAATGATTTGAATACAAAAAAATTATCTGTGTGATATGCAAAGGGTTTCAAAATAAATCAATACACAGTGTAATGCCTAGGGGTAGAGGCAAGCAGGACCTCACTGGAGAGACTCCCCCGCTTCGGGACAAGGACATCCATTCCAATGAGGAGCACCCTAGTCAACTTACTCATCGCCCAACAATAATGACATCTGCCAGAAGAAGACAATAAGTACAAGCTGAGATGTGTTATTGTCAAACAGAATCTTTGTACCATCCTGAAAGCAAATACTTATGAG
Source organism: Ambystoma mexicanum (assembly GCF_040938575.1). NCBI lineage: Eukaryota > Metazoa > Chordata > Amphibia > Caudata > Ambystomatidae > Ambystoma > Ambystoma mexicanum. Next base: position 267,629,685 of record NC_090940.1, read on the forward strand.
ATACTGAGATTAAGAAACCCCATGGGGTTATACCGAGTACAAAGGTAACAGCGTTGTGCCGGGGAATGCCCACGACAGCTTCATACACCCAAGGGAAGGAGACTTGGATAAGAGAGTAGCTCAGGAGCTTCAAAACAGCTGTGGATGCGAAGCAGGGTGGAACAGAGACACGCTGCCTCGGATGTGTGAAAGAGGCTCGCGTGTGAAAGCCAGCGTGCTGTGTGCGAGAGAACCTGAAGTGAGTGAAACTGAAGGACGAGTGCAGAATCTGACAAAGAACGGAGCAGAGCGTGGCAGGGTGACCGAGAGCCGGTGGACTGAGAAGTCTGTAAATGACACTGCTACTACTTATCAGAAATCACTATAGAGCATGCCTAACACAGAGAAAGCCAGGGACAGAAAATCCAACCTTACAATCACATAAGATGGTCCAACTGTGTCGCAGACCTGGTGATGTGAACTCTAAGACCCGAATCTTATGGGGCGAGCGAGAGACCAGGGTGGAGGAGCGATAATAATGAATGGAGTATTCCTACTCCTCCCAGTAAAGCACAAATATTTAAGAAGAGTGAAAATTATTACTGGACTGCCCATCCTCATACCAGTAAAGAACACGTGTTGCTAAAGATTGAGAACCATTACTGTAACGCTTAAACCCGTCCCAGTAAAGACCAGGTGTTGGGATTACATTATGTGAGAAACCTTAAGGTGTTCTCACAAGTAGTTCCCGGGGATCCACTGCTCAGGTGGCCAGGGAAGGGTCCTTGCTCTTGGATCCCAACCCCGGTGGCGGACCAGCAAGGGAGGATCACCTGAGCAAGGGGGCCTCGGGATTACAGGGAGGGTGTCCGGAGGCAAGACATGGAATCTGCCGTTCTTTGCCCCATCCATCCTACACACCCTCATTGTTCATGGTATGTTGCCCCAAGTCCCATCCTACCCCTCTCCCTTCCCTCATGAAAAGGGAAGATAAAATACCCTGGACGGCTAGGGAGAACAAACCCTTTTACAACTCACCCTAACAGTGTCTCTGCTTCCTCAATACCCATGTTTTCATGTACCAGGTAAGAGGAGGAAAAAGAGTTAACTATATGAGATTGGGTGAAAAGAAAGCACAAGCACAAGAGACAGGACTGTGGTATTAATATCCATTTATCTGTTACCCATCTAGGATACAGATAATACTATCAAGACCTATGCTTGTATAAAAAAAATCAGAGAGATAGAATATTAAGCCAGAAGGGGAAGCTATCTCATTAAATAAAAACAAGGCTAGAGGATGTTCCTATCTCCACTGTCGATCCCCTAATAGTATTCTAGTAAATAGAATTAACCATCAATTCCAGTTCAACCCCCCTCCCCATTTCCAACTAATACTGGGAGGAAGAAAAGGCAAAAGAGTATTGAGGATTACCTATGAGAACCACCTTGAGAAACAAAGAGAAGACTGCCACCAGCTCCCATTAGGTTGTCCCGGTGATAGAGTCAAGCAGGTTCAAGCATTTAACGATGACCACTCACACCGACTCCACTTGACTCTCTTTTCAGGACAGAAGGACAGGCATGTCCTGTTAATTGGAGTATTGGAGGTCAGGCTTACCCAGCCCTGACCACACACATGCAGCCCATTGATACAATACAGGTGTATAAAAGGACACTGCTGAGAGAGCAGGGGAAGTGTCATGCACTACACCAGCACCCCCATTTGTTCCTCAGTATCACCTTCCCATCCAGGTAGTCATTCTGCGAAGGTTCCCCGGTCAGCCGTCAGCGGCAACTCCCTTGTGTTGCGAGGGTCGCGTGAACAGTTTCTGCCACAATATAGAGGCCATTTTCAGCCGCATTTATCTCCTTATCGGCGTTGGCAGCTGCCATGGAGATTAGGGTCAGGCAGAGTCAGGCTCTTACGCCGACTGCCGGATTACGTGACGGTACACCGTTCACGTTATTCCATTCCTGCTCGCCTGATTGGAAAGCGAGCCGGATAAAAGCTACAGGCGCACAAGCAGTCTTTGCTTCACAGCTGTTTGGCGTTTTTGATTCATTCAAGATTTCACGGTTTCACGGATATCAGTTTACGGACATTTGGACTTCTACTCGGAAACTCCCTGGCTTTGTTGTTCTCTCCTACGTCTACCCAGCATTTTTTGGACTTTGGCTTGTCACACAGACTTCTTTGCTCAGCCCTTGGTTTTTGATCCTACTGGTATTGCATATCCATCAACACTACGCCTTGCACCAAACTTCAAAGAACCGCTCAGGTGTGTGCAGTCGATTCTTGCCATCCTTCAGTTCGACTGCAGCTGCTGTTCACGCACCCTTCTCACAAGTATCCCAGGCCCAGGTTACAGTATTTGGTAGCCCTTTCTTAGGTAAGACTTTTTCCCTTGTGTTCTTACGCCTGTTGGTTATTACTGTGCCTGTCTGTGCTAATACCTGGTTTCTTTACAGGGACCTTGGGGTTATCAGCGTGTCGTGGTTCTAGCATCTCTTCATCCACACCTGTGGCCTCAAGGACGCACAGAGAGTGTTTTTTACTCCTCTCTGTGGGGAACTTGGGGACGGAGGCCCCTAGCCCCTATACTCTTCACGACAGATCAAGTCTTGACAGAAAGAAGCAGTTGGGAGAGCAGAAGGAAGGCTATGTGGCGGAGTCCAGCAGGGATCCATTCTCAGTCCCAGTCTAATTTTTGTCAGAAGCAAAGAGCGAGCTGTGTATGCTGTCTGGATCAGAGAAGCCAAAGAGCAGAGAATGGCAGGAGCTGAAGGCTGGACGAGTACGGCGTGTCGATATGCTGGCCCATAGTCAGTGACGGGCTGTAGCATGGTGAGGGATCCATGTCTCCAAGGAGCCCGGAGAAAGGCTGCCTGCATCCTGCTGGCGGCATTCAGTGGAATGCTCATTGCCTTGGGACCTGTGCCTGCCCCAAAGGTGTCTGAGCGACAGGTGGTGAGACCCTGACATCAACCCTGTGTTTCCTGAAGGGGCTGCCTGTCAAAGCGACGCCGCCCAGTGGTTTTCGTAAAACTCAATATGAGAGAAACCCAGGAGTGTGCGTGTGACTGCAGCGGAGCGGGAGGAAAGGCACAAACTGTAAAGCACATGGAACGAAAAGCAAGTGACAGATTGCAAAGAGGCATGAAACAGAAATCAAGTGAAAAGAGTGTAAAATGACACGAAGCAGAAAAGCACCAGAAATGAATCCTTTTGGGAACTTAAAGTCCACTATTGTCCATAGGAAGAGGGGCATTGTGGGACTTGTAGTGAAGAGTTAAATTATATGATAAAGCCAAAAGGGACTGAGACCCGTATATATGGGAAAGCTAAAGGGGTCTGGGACCTATGTAACAAAGAAGAAGAAATACAAGGAAAGACAAAAATAAGAGGGTTTGAGCGACCCAAAAGGAAAGCAAGAATAAAGCTTTAAAAGGTGCAAAGTGTGCAGAGGAACGACACGGAAAAGAACTGGTGCAAGGGTGCACTAAAATAAAGAAGTATATGTGCCAGAGGCACAATGGAGAGACAGTAAATGAAGGTGCAAGTGTGCACTCCAAAGTAGAAGAAAATAAAGGGGTACAGGAAGCACCTGAAGATGAAAGGATAGAAGAGCAAGTACAGGAAAAAAGAGAGGGGCCACGTTTAGGAGGAGCCAAGAACCCGTCTCTGATTTTACCCCTTGAGAAGGTTGTGTGTGAAAGGAACTATATAGAAGCAAAAGGTACATCCTGATAGACTGAACTTGGGTGTGGAACACAAGGGGCCTAAGCTTGGGGAAGGGAACCCTAAGAGGCCAAACAAAGGTGAATATTTATTTTGTGAAACAGGGAGGCAGAAGCTTGGGGAAGGGAACCCCAAGAGGTGTAACAATTTTGATCCTGAAGGAACTGAAACTTGGAGAAGGGAACCCGAGAAGTTGAAAGAGTAACAGTGTTCTATTTCTTTTTTTGTAATTGATCTTGGACAATTTGAAGCTTGGGAAAGGGAATCCCAAGGAAACAAAGACATTGAAAGTAGTTGAAAATATTGCAAGGGCCCTGTGGAGAAGGTTTTACGAACAGCCCTTTTTGATTTAACTCATTTTTGTGACATTGACCAAACTGCACCTGGTGAGAAAACCACCTGAAACCAACCTTGGTTTCCTATTTTCTGATGAACCACTATTTTTCCTTTTTAAAGTCTTCCTAACACATTTGTGTAAAAAGTGAGAGCAAGCATAGGTTTAGACTCAGACGGATTCTTGTCTTGGACTTTCAGACATCGACGGCCCTTAGGAACATCAGTTAAGGGAACCATCCCTTTAAAGTTAGATCTAGTTAGGCATCACACCAACCCATGAACCTTAGTAAATAAAGGTTTTGAAACAAACATCTTTAAGTTTGTGTCTCTCTTGATATGTGTATGTCTCACAATAAGAAGAGTGCGAATCAGTATTTGAATCCTTATATTAGTCCCAGTGAAAATCAAGTGATGGAAGCGTATGAGAACATTGCGAATCAAAAATGGAACAGTCTCATTTGTCTCAGAGAAGATAGACATACAAATCAATAAGAAGAGAGAAAAGCAGAATTAGAACAATCACCTTAATCCTAGTCAAGAGAAGGATTGGACACTTATCCAAGATAAAGTCTCAAGTTAGACTTACCAAGTAAGAAGAGGAATATCTTCAAAAGGGAACAATAATTGCTAAAGTGACAAGAGAGTGAGAGGAAGAAACAGGGTGCAAATGAAACTGATGAGAATCTTAAGAATCCAAATCTGAATTATGTGACTTAATAGGATTGGTTGGCTAAGAACCATCTACAAATAGATTATTAGACTGAACTTGATGAGAAAGCAGCCCACACGAGAAGGGAGTCATTCTCCTGTGCCTTAGTTGGTAGTGGTAGGATCACGTTAGATTTGTTTGGACAGATCTTCTTTTCGGACATACGGACAAATAAACACCCTAGTTAGGTTTTGTTAGGTAGGGAAAACCCATAGCTTAGGGAAAGTTAGCTTTTTCTTTCTTTTAGATTAAATAATCTACCTAAACATGGAAGAGCAGAATTCATGCAGGAGAAAATCTCCAACTACAAACCGAAAGGAACCCTGAGATCCAGCAATGATAATCGCCTTGAACCAAAGCAATACTCGAGATACAATAAGGCGGGTCAGCAGTGTCTTGCATCCAATCAAAACTTTGGAACTGAATCCCCACTAAACTAGGAACAACAGAAGAACACCTAAAATTCAGAAAACTACTAATAACCTGGTGTGAACATGTGGATGCGGAGGCCGGGGCTGAATTAAGTGCCGGCCGTGAGGCTGGACGGCTGCTAAGTGGAAACCCCGATGAGGCTGAAAAACAAACAGAACACCCGAAGTGCGAACACAGATGGGAGGGGGTTGAGGAGGCAGTAACTGATAAACAAAACCTCGGGAAAATTAACCAGCGTCTCTGGCGTCCATTTTTTATCAACAACGAACACACAGGAACGAACGCTAAGCAAAACCAAAACAACACAAACTTAATAATACCCGCTCCCCATTCATGCATACAAACATTAAACTTATCTGATACTCAGGTCGGTAACAGCCCATGGAAGGGGAAAGCAACCGGAACAGGGAAGGAGACATCTTGGCAACCTTCGTACAGAGAGGAAGGGGGCGGGGTTTATGGGATATTTATAGACTTAACCACCAAGCCCATTCTGATTGGTCAAGAGCCCTCTAGAAACTAATAACGGGCTATGTGTGTTCCATCTGATTTCTTTCAGAACATCCGAGCTGAGAGAGAGCCACACTGGAGACGCTCTGGGCCTATGAAGATTAATCTAAGAAGGCAACAAGTGCAACCCTACCAAGGAAAGAGGAGAAGATTGAACTGAAGACATATATATATATATTTTTTCCCTGAATAAAAGGCTGTTTAATTTCTAATTTCCGGTCCTCCTGCCTCATCTTTACACCTGGCTGTTCAACTCACCGACCTAAACAGGAAGCACTACTCAGAAAAAAAGAACACCACAAAAATTATAAAGGGACCACAAATCATTGTAAAACCAAAATTCAGTAGACTGGCCCAACGAAAGAAAAGCATAATACCGACAAACAACAAAATACGGAATACATCCTATTGGAAGCAATGCAACTTACAAGAATGCACAGACCTTCTTCACAACTAACCCTTCTAAAAACCTTAAACTTTCATACAAACTCACTGCCGAACCAGTAAATGCAACACACACATACCCCCTACCAGAGCACAGACTGATAATCATGTAGCAAATGGCTCACCCCTTCTGTAATCCACAGGCACACAAAACAATCCCATATAGATTGTGATGAATCCAATGGAGTCATCACAGATTCCACATTGGTGACCTCCTCCCATGTGGCCAGGGGATGGCAGCTGCTACCCGATCCTGACCCTGGGGGCGGTTATATGAGTGAGTATCACATGGGAGGAGAACACTTCCGAGGAGACGTGTTGACTTCATTGGATAACACGTGGTACTCCCCCCCTTTCTGTGAGGAAGACTCTCAGATACCAGAGTTCTTAATGGCCTATTGTTATTCTGGTCAGACCCCCACCTTTGACCCAAGCATACATCCCTTATACATTACACCTTTGTTTCTAATGTAACATTATATGAAATCCCTGAGAAAAACCATGTAAGAGTTAAAGAGGTCCAATGACATCCATGGACTTCAACTTCCATAACTACCCAGGGTACTGAGATGAGGCTGAAGGAGTCTGTGCAAAGTGACAGGAGCTCGAATTACAACATGCAGACTAGTTGTTTTAAGTCTTCAGTGTGCGGGACATTTAAAGATGGCTACCACATGATGGAATCGAGCAGTGTAGGAGAGGACGTTAAACCCTTGGCTGAGGCTCATGAGTGCAAAGCATATGGATTTGCTTGCTGGAATGGAGAAGGCCACCGGAACAGAATGAGAGAAGCCGCGTGCAAGCAAAAAGGACCGTGGAGATGCTGGGATGTAAGAAGAATGTTTGAATGCAGACAAGACAGAAGAATATTTGAATGCCGACAAGGCAAAGTACAAATTCAAACCCCAATCCAATACAGATGCATGAGAAGCCAGTGTGGGGGAGATGTTTGAGCAAACGTTACCATAGATAGATATACCAAGTACCTTGTGGTATATGCTATTGTGGTATAGCCAAAGAACTGTGAAATGATTGAGAAGACCTGGCAGTAAAGTAAACCAGGCAGCTGAAATTGTATAAGGATTCCTGGCAGGGAAGTATACCAAGTGATCTGAAGAGAAGTATAAAATAAGTCCTGGCAGGTGAGTATACCAGGCTGCTGATATTGAATAAAGATGCCTGGTGGGAGACTATATTGAGCAATCTGCAAAGTTAAAAGAAATTCTATAGAAAGATTGTTACATAACTTATTGCTTAAGCAAGAACTTTGTAAGTCCAATGAAGACACGGGAAACTGTTAACTAAAGAACTATTGTTGCCATCCTATGTAAAGTATCCAGGGCAAGAGAACCACCTTCTGCATCCAAGGGTCTTTTAGCTTGGAGAACATTTTCGTTGGAGTCCTTCTTGAATACTTTTGCTAAAATTAAGTCAAATACATTTTATTTGTTGTTTTATTTATAGTGTGAGGGTCAGTATAGGACTTTTTGGACACAAGGATGGCTTTTCAGTTACTGACATCCTGACACAGACAGATCCTACGATTGGATTTCTAGGTAAGGAAATTCATCTTTAGAATAGGGCTAGAAAGGCATTTTCCCAACCCATTTTTATTTAATAATTGTCTTTGTTTGAAAACATGACTAACGTGTGTCCGCTTCTCATTTCTAACCCCTCATAAGACTTGCACACTAAAACAACACCTAACCATAACACAAATCCAACTCACAATGACAGTTCTTCTGAACTGAAGAGACCAACAGCACAGCAAAAAGCTCTCTTGCATTATCACTCTCTCGCCCACTAACCAACCGCTCCCTAACCCTCCTTCCTTTTCTGATCCCCCTTGTGCCTTGAGACCATTAAAATGGCAGAGGTATGTGGTATAAATCTCAATAACATAACATCACTCAGGGGATAGGTAGCAGGGCCAATCCCTACTACCTTTCCTTCATGGCTCTGTTCTTCTCAGTTCCTCTCTGAACTGACACTAAGCTCCCTGACACTGCTGGAACATCCTATGCCTTTTAGAGTAGCCTAGGCCCTGACCTGGCCCTCCGGAGTCTCCTAACTCTAGATAAATAGCCTGCTTCTGATTCCCTGCCTCTCATTTCAATACCTTACCAAAATCCCAATCTCTTGTCTCTCTATTGATTTCTTCTTTCTCTTTCAGTACTCGTCAATCCATGTCAATCTTGTTCACTCTCCTCATTGATGATGCATCATCCTCATTACCACGACTCCTGTTGAGTTGTCACTTTCTCCTAGCTACCACCTTGGCCTGTCATCACCACCACCTCCACCTGGGTCTTACTTTCTCCCTCCAGAGTTCTAATGTTACTCCTTCCTTCACCCCCACGCCAGCTTTTATTTCCTTCTTCCTTCCCTCTGCTTGTCTCTGATATCCCACTCCTTTACTGCCTGCCCCTTTAGCATTCCTATTAATGCCTTCAACTTCACTCCTGTTTTAAAGCCTTTCTCCTTTCATCTGCTCCTAATACTGCCTTGCACGTCATTCCAGCTTTAACTGCCACCCCTTTTCCCTCTGTTCCTACAATCGCCTTCCACTCCACATCATGTTTTGCTTCTCTCTCTTACCCTCCTTTCCCCCCTCCCTTTAACGTTCATCTGTTTCTTGCCTTCTGTATAGATTGCCGCCGCCGCCGCCTCCTCCTCTCTCATGCTGCCACTTCCCCAGCTCTCCTGTGCAGCATCTCCAATCTGCAAAGTTTCTGCAGCAACTCTCCTCTCCAGTAGTCTTCCCTCTGCAGCCTTCTCCAGAAAGTAGCAGCCTCCTCACATGAGACATCTGACTGAGCTGCCTGGCTTATGTAGCAACATGCCCCTCCACCTGACTGGAACTAAAGCTGATAGTCGGCAGCTGTGACACTGAAGGTTGTGAGGGTTGGGATTGGTTAGGCTCTCTCCGTTTTTGATACAATGAGGCTGAAGGCTCTGGGTTTAATCTACAGTGCCTTGGTGGCAATTTTGAAATGTACATGGCAAAGCTGAACAGACTGCTTGTGTAGAGGATACGTTGCTCCACTACTGTTGGGAAGGCAAGTGTTTTAGGTGTGCGCTAGATGTATTTGGGATTCTCTTAAGGTCTTTCTGTCCTTGTAGGGATTTCCTATGTTCTCCCTGTCCTGGAAGGTATGATTTAATTTCCCTGGTCCATTCTAGGGTTTCCACGACAGCGATAAGGGTATTTTGGGAGATTTAGTCCAAATGAGGATGGTTTGCCTGTAACAATATAGTGCTTGGCCGTGAGATAGATTTGTTTGATGTCTTCCCTTGCTTAAGTGATGAAATTGAGTATTTTGCGGAGTTTACCCTCTCCCCATTCCCTAATCCCACTTCCCAGATCCAGTCCAGGTTTTGTTTCTGTCCCTGAAGAACACTATGGAACATTTATTTTTCTATTACTTGTTAGGCTAAATACTGGCTCGTGGTCACCGGATAAGGTTCGGAGCAGGGGACTTGAACATATCATGCATGTCTCCCATCAGCTGATGTGAAGGACAATCCTCTTGTCAGTTATCCTCCCTGGATTCACCATTCAATATGTTCTTCCTCGTCCGTCGACCATTTTTGGATATAGAAGCCAAGCAAGTCTGGGATTTTGTGTGCGATAATTTTATTCTGCTGCTCGTTAAGGGTTACTTTTCTCACCGACGATTGTCAAAATACTATATTCTCAGCATGTTATCATAATTGCCTTCATTTGTTTTTTTTCTGCTTCTAAATAGTGCATTAATACAACATGGGGTAGCAAGCACATGCACTTATTTGCCAGCAGTGTTCTTTTCCAGTATGAGTTTGATGGTATTTAAATGTAAGATAATCAAGGTTACGAAATCAAATATTGTAGACTTCACTGTAACTGTAACATGCTCGCTGTAACCATGAGCCAAGTATCCCCATGTAACTAAGACAATTTCATGTAACTAAGACTATCTCTTGCAACAGCGCCTCAATGCCCGTGGGTTGCTTGTGCGCTTTACAAATTAAAATAAATAAATATATTCTCTGTGTGCACGAAGAGTACAATTACCATATTAGTGCTATGCCAGCTCAGGTCAGTGAATGTAATCTGGATATATAGGTCGCAAGCCCCGGCTCCTGCAAACCCTTCACCACGGACAAAACAACACTGTCCTATACCTGTGCTAGTGTCTATAGGTTCATAGTAAATATATGAGACTGATACACACAGACAATTAAGTCCACTGCAGATACTTCACGTTTTCTAGTATCATTAAAAGGATGCGATGAACAAAAGATACTTTGGAGCATAATTCTAGAAGCTGAAATAAAGGTTTACATAAGAGAAGCATTTTTATTCTAAGGAAACATACTGTAGACATTTTGGGCGATTTGGTTGTGTGAACAAGGTTTCAGCTTGCAGCAGTCAGTATCAACAGGATTTCACTTCAATGGGGACTGATTGCATATTTGGGAATGGCAATTTTCTTAGTAGCAGTCTTTCCTGATTTGACAGAAAATCAACAAGGTCCTCGTCTGATTACCACCCATGCCATAAGCCGCTAATTGCCTCCTTTTGGAAACAAAGCTAGAAATGCTATAAAGGATGTTATTCGCAGCAGCGAGGCTGCATAAACAACTGGTTATATACAAGGTGCTCGTACCAATCATTCCCCAAGATTCTAATCGTTGAATACGTGAATTATGTTGCCTGAGGTGTGAAATGTAAAGCCGTGCATGTTAGTTAGAAAGGTAGTTCTGTAAATAGGTGCAGTATGTGAATACATGAAATGTTTCATGAGTGGTGAATGTGACCACCAGCCCCTTAAGTGCTAGGGTCGTCTATGTACATCCTGAATCCCCACAAGGAATAATTTTAGGCTCTTGCCACCCCAGCACTTAAGTTTAAGGACAAAAATGAGACCCCATCTGCAACATCAGACGCCCTGGATGAAGTGGCCAACATGGGCGAGGTACAGACACACGGCAGATCATGTGGGCTGAGAAATATTCCACCACAAATGGTGATTAATCGGTTCCATGTAATAATGTCGCCACAAAAATCTCGCCAGGCAAAAATATCGCCGAAAAATTGCTGTTTTTTGTGGCGACATTGTTGCATGGAACATGCGGGGGACACCCCCGCAACCCGCAAACTTTTTTTTGTTCGTTTTTTTTTGCCCCTGTCCCCATATATATGGTCACCCAAATAATATTGCCACGACATTTTCCCGGCGATATTATTTACGGCGACCATATATATGGCGATATTATTACCTGATACCGATTAATCGAGTGCACTGTTCTATGGGAGGATTCAAAATTCAGAACACACCATCTTCTATTCAGTCATAATTCGAAGTGTCTGAATGAAAAACAGACAATGAAAGCCACTGACATGCTACAAATGACCATACTAGCAACCACAGACAACCTGGACAGCACAAGCCATGTTTAACCTGCACAGGAGTGGTGGGCGGAGAGGTAGCTGTGTAATAGGAAGACCAGGTAACCTGAACCCAAAACAGCTACACTTTGACCTTGATAGAAGTCGTAGTTGAAGGAGAGTCTTGTGGCAGTCAGAGAGGAAGGTAGACAGTGGATATTCAAAGAGCATTCAGATCTTGGGGGGGCAAGAGATGAAAACCATCCTGATAATCCACACTGAAGTCATCCCATGCCCCCCAACAACTGAATTTCATCAACCTCATCCATCATGTACGTTTGGAGAGCTAAAGATTCCCATCATCAACATTGAAGAGGAGACTGCCTGGCTGAAGTAAGCATGGTGTGGGGCAGCGAGGAAAGGGTAAGTTGTTATTTCATCATGTCAAAAGAAAAGAAAAACATGTGCACCCATCCAGTGACCTACACGGGTGCTAATGGGAAGGGGGAGCAGGGAAGGGAAGCGCCTGGCACTAATGAAAGTACTCAGAACGCAGACTTACCTTTGTGAATATAGCCCACGTTCTGAGCACTTTCATTGGCTCCAGGTGACTCCCGGGGTGCTAACGGGGCTCGGATGTCAATCATCCAAGTGATTCTGTTGTGGAGGTCCTGCTGAAGGGCTGCAAGGTCAGTTTATGCGGTGTCCTCTGGACGTGGTTGTTGATTAACCTGACAAAGTCTTCCTTGGGAATATTCCACATAGTTCTATAAACAGAGATCACAATCTCCCAAGAGCTGGGGATGAAGGAACCTGTGGGAGCTGATATGAGCTATGCGATTAGCCGATGAAGGAACCTGTGGGAGTTGATATGAGCCAAGCGATTAGGCGATGAAGGAACCTGTGGGAGTTGATATGAGCCATGCGATTAGGCGATGAAGGAACCTGTGGGAATTGATATGAGCCAAGCGATTAGGCGATGAAGGAACCTGTGGGAGTTGATATGAGCCAAACGATTAGGCAATGAAGGAACCTGTGGGAGTTGATATGAGCCAAGCGATTAGGTGGTGGTCAGTCAAGACTTGTTTTGTCAAGTTTGCAACCTTGTTTGTGCTGCCTGAGATGAATATAGATTTCAAAGTGTGACCCCTCAATGTGGGTGTGGCCCTTTATCCATTGAGTTGACCCCATATTTCGGATGTTGCATAAATATTATTGAGCTGGCTTCTTTTTTGGGCTTTCAACTCAAAGGGAAATCTGCCAATAAATGGTGGACTTTAGTACTGGAAGTGCTTGCTTCATCCAGACATCCAAGTTGGTGGTGTCTGCACTTTAGTCGTCAAACTACTGCTATAGTAATAGAAGTCAAGGCTTTTAAGTTGCATATCCTTAATAATTGCTCAAAAGAGTGGAGGGTCTGTTAGGCATATATGAATTCAATTATTAAACCTTAATTTGGCTGCTTGCATTGGCCACAGGATAACATGAGTATGTTCTTTGCAAGACCGGGTTTCTGTAATTCTATCCTTAACCAATAAATAGTAATATAGTGTTAGGGGAGTAGGGGGTGCATTTAAATCCGAATGTAAAAATTAGACGTTAATAATATGGTGACGTGACTATTTCACCAGTGGGTGTTCAATGTACCTTGTGTGTATGGTTTGATAGACACATTCATCAGATTAATCACCAAACATGCTATACACAGAAGAGGGAAACAATGGTGTTTATTTTGTATAAAATCATTCTTTATTCCTTTATTGTCCTTGCACTGTACCTCATGAGTTAAGTGCTTGCCTCAAAGCTGGGACCAGCCTGAGCTTTGCATGTTCAAATTATGCTACATGGCCAGTGGTCAAAGTGAGCGGGAGCGGTTGGGAGCGCTGCTCCTCTACTTTTTGTAAAGTTTTAATGTTCCTATACTTTTATTTAAAAAAATAAACCGTTCTGGAATGGTTTCATTTTAAAATAAAAGTGTAGGAAGAAGTTGATACTTGCCCTTTCAGTGCAATGCACTGAACGTTCCCTTTAAAACCAGGTGCATGTGTTTGGGGGTTTGTATTGTGTGTGGGAGGGGGCGTGACGATGGGGTTTGTGGGGAGTGGGTGCAGGACAGCAGGGAACATAGTTCCACTACTTCTTTTCGTACATTTCGACCACTGTACATGGCTGACGCAGCACTTCCTAATTCTCGGGTCGATAAAAAGAGCACCATTCAATTGACTATTAACATCTGATATTTCAGAATTTGGAGAATCTATCATAGAGCACGCTATAAGATCACAAATGACTGCTATACATTTAATAGTGCTGTATGTTTCTCTTCTTGTCCGATGAGGGACTTGCTGTCATGAACAAGACCGCCCTATCCATGTCATCCTTGCTCCGATTTTATTCCAAACTCTGGATGGAAAGACATGGATGCGAGAAATCTAGTTCTCCCTTTCCCAGCTGTGACATTCGAGCCAGTCACATGGGCACAACCGGAAATAAATTCACCCGCGGGACCGATAATAAATACGCTTTTTGGAACAAAGAAAAAATACGTATTGGACAATCGCTGTCAAGAGGGCGAATTGATCTGGCCATAACATCGACGTGATATAGCGAGTCTTGCAGCGCAGGCTTCCACTGATGCAACTAATTGCATTAAGGACGGCTGACCCAGCTTCTAATTAGACATTCCGTGCAAAGGATCAGAAGGGCTGGAGACACAAAAAAAGGACAGACTGGCCAAGGTCTGACACCATCTACCCTTACTTTCCTAAAAGCCCCAGACAATGTCTGAAGATGTTCGACCTGAAGATCTTGACCTTTCGAACTTGCATAGGTTTTATTTACAGAGTCTTTTTTTATATGAAGGAGTAGAAAGCTGGAGTATCAAAAATCAGCCTGGAAAATTGTCACATGGCATCAGCGGTGAAAGAGATGAACTTAAAGCCGAGGCCTTTTTTTTAATATAGTCTTTTTTTAAAATGTTTTTCTAATGGGTATTTTAGGAAGTTTTTAATTTGGTAAAATGGGGATTTTAACAGCTTAATGTTTGTCTGTAAACGTTATGGTAATGGGATGTGACAATTGTGTGCGTTTGCGCCCATTGATAGTCATTTTCATTAGAATCATCTATTTATTCCGGCATCTAAAAGCTACATGAACAATCTTCAAAACGTTCGAACAATAAGAGACGCTGCACCAATCAGCATGCCTCAAATAACTGGATGGGAGCTCGAGATGTAAGAATAGGTTCCATTCTTTCTTCCTGACCAATAGAAATAGAAAAGATATGGCCCCGTTTCAGCATTAATGTGCGCATGCAGGCAAAACCAAATACACAGAAGTATTTCAGGCATGTATGCGAGAGTGGCACTGCAATTAAATGCAACTAAATGGTTCCAGCACATCTTTAAAACTCTCCTGGAACAGATGATGCTGATGAGGGAGAAAAGGGCCTTTAATAGAGTATGCTCAGGACAGTTAATGCGGTGTGAATTTCCACGGGTCCAAGCAGGTAGAACTGTGCAGGTTCCTCCTGATGCTCGGGACAGGAAGCTATTCTACTGGGTTCGAGCTTGCGTCTTTTAAAAGGCAGTCTGGCTGAAGCTCAGGGCAGTCGAAAGTTGATTTTTGAAGATTGAGGAGTAACTCTGGCTTTTTAGGGAGGGGAGTGGTAGCAAGAGGTGGGGGTTAGAGTACAACTGAATTAATAACATGGCCTAGGTAGAGCAATGGAATTAGGGCAGAGGGTTTTTCGGGGGAGGGGAGTATTTGGGGGCACACGATTGGTGGATAGGTGTAGACGTAAATTGTGGGTGGATGGGCAGGTCACCCCGACATGCATTTTGTCGTAGGCAAAGGCAGCACAAGCACTGAAAACCCATATGCATTTAGTAGGCACCAGAGAAGGTCAAAGCACAGAGAACCCCATGGGTATTTAGTAGGTGTGGGAGAACTGAGAACCCCATATGTATTAAGTATGTAGAGGAGGTGGCCAAAGCAAAAAAAGAAAGCAATGAGAACCTCACTTAAAGGCAGAGAAGAAGGCTAAAGCACTACCAGACTGAAACACATGCTGATAAAGAAGATCTGGATCACTTTGGCCAGATGAAAGGAAAGGGGTTCCGCCACTAAGACAATCGGGTGCAGTGGCATAAAGGTCAGGCACAGAGCTCACCAACAGTCACTCAATTTGCGGACTCACATTTCCAGATGTGTGCCTCTGTCTTACCCTATTTTCCTTAGCAGTCACAGGTCAGTGCCCTTCCTTTGCACCACATCCTCAATGCCCATTCACCCCCTTCCTTACAATTAACCACATCCTCAATTCCCATTCACCCCTTCCTTACAATTAACTACATCCTCAATGCCCATTCACCCCCTTACTTACAATTACCCACATTTGTATATTTGTATTTTTATTAGGTTTATATAGCACTTTAATTCAAAGTGCTTTACAATATAACACGATACAAGAATAATGAATGAAGCATAATAACAATCATGAGACAAACCAGCGAGACAATATATAGAACAATTTACCTAGGTAGGGGAAGGTATGAGGAGGAGGGATAAGGGAAAGGGAAATGGGTAGAAGGGAGAGTAGGGAAGTAGTAGAGTAGGGAGGTGGAAAGAGAGATCGGGGGGGGAATGGAGAAGAGGAGATTTCAGGGTGGTGCGGAAGGAGGAGTATGTGGGAATGGAGCGGACAGAGAAAGGTAAAGAGTTCCAATGTAGGGGGGCCAAGAGGTGAAAGGAATGGAATCGTGACTAGGCACATGGGGATGGGGGAACGGTAAGTAAGAAGAGTTCAGCAGAGCGGAGAGGCCGGGAGAGAGTATAGAATGAGAGGAGGGAAGAGAGATAGGGGGGCAAGGTCGTAGAGAGATTTGAATACAAGAGCGAGGAATTGGAATTTAAGTTGAGAGTGAAAGGGAAGCGAGCCAAGGTAAGAGAGCGAAGATAAAATGGAGTCATCGGGAGAAAGAAGACAAAGTGTATGGATAGTGGAGTGGTAGATGGATTTGAGGGGGGCAAGATGAGAGGCAGGGAGACCACATCCTCAATGCCCATTCACCATCACCCCCATCCTTACAATTAACTACATCTTCAATGCCCATTAACCCCGTTCCTTACAATTAACCACATCCTCAATGCCCATTCACCCCTTTCCTTACAATTAACTTTCAGACTTCTGTTCACTTTTGCTTCATCCCCTAATCTTTAACTCATCCCCTTACCTTGCAAGTACTCCCTTTGCTTGCCCACACTGTTTAGTCACCAATCCTTGCCACTCACCGCCTTCCATTGCCCTGCCTTATATATAGACGGTAGCCCACCTTGATTTGCTAATCACTCTCTGTCAGACATGATAAGAAGCGGTTGGGGTCTTGCTTGTAATTGTGGGTGTGCGGTCTGCAGTTCATAATGCAGAGTTGAAGACACACAGGGATTTTACCCTTTATTGTGCTCACAGGATGCACTTTCTTGGAAACTCGGCTGCATGTTTGTTAGGACACCTACCTGTGCTGGGCGGCGGGGCCCTGGGGGGCGTACTGGTTCCTGGCGTTTGTACCCACGTCTTAGATTGTGGGGAAGACGCGTCGCTCCGGGCACAGTTTCCCGGCGGATTTGCTCTGTCCTGGCCCGTGTGGGGCACGGTTGTCGTTCGCGCATCGGTTCGAACGGGTTTGCGTTCCAAACCTCGTTCGCGCGGCGACGCCTACTCGCGCATGCGCATTGCCGCGCGATTCAAGCCTCGTTCTCACACAGGACCGCTATTTAAGCAATCCGAATTGGTATTCCCATCGCGTCTCAACGCGGTTGGTTCCCTTCCGCCACGCTCCCTGGTTCCGTGATCCGTTGGTCCTGATCCAGTGCCTGGGCCTTGTCCTTTCTTGCCCCTACTCCCCTCTCTGGCCTTTCCTTTCCCTTCCTGTCCTCCTGTGTACTCCTGTCTCCTTCCTGGGGGCCCTCCCTGCTTCCATCCTTGCCTGTATTGCCCGCCTCCTGCTGAGTCTCCTGTGGCCCTGGACTGCCTCTCCAGCTCCCCGTCTTGTTACCTTGGACCCCGGCTTACCTGCACCTGTATCTTAGACTCTTTGCTTACCGGCATTGATTCCTTGGACTCTCAGCTTGCCGGTATAAGCTACCTTATACCATCCTGGATAACTGCTTGGGATACTTTGCCGATACCTGTCAACAACATCTACGACCTTCCCAGTCAGTGCTTGCACTGTTCTGACGCCACGTTAATCTTGGGAAGCGTCATCCGTGGCGTCAGGAGCGGGCCCCAGTTCAATCCTGTATTACAGGACGGATCCGGGGTTGGTTCTTTACGTTACTACTCTTCAGTTGCGAAGACTTCATCAGCTACGAGTCTACCTCTACCACGACCTGGCTACCTCAGCACGCAAGACTTCTGGTGATACAGGTACGCCCCGTCCTCGGGATACGCAACTTAACAGATTGAGACGCCTTATCCCCAGTTCTGTGACGGAGATGGAGGAATCCCAGGTGATCCATGACGAAGTTAGAGCTTTAAGGGCAGAAATGGCGGTATTACGTCAGGAGAATCTCAATCTCCGCCAGATGGTTATGCAAGGAAACCCTGTGGAGACACCCATGGCTACCACCGCATCCATGAAGTTTGATGGTGATCCAAGGCGTGTGGCGGAATTCTGCAACCATTGCAGGATACATTTTCTGTTCCGGGCATCACATTTCACACAAGAAAAGGCTAAGATTGGCTACATATTGGGAAACCTAACTGGAAGTGCCTTGGCTTGGGCTTCTCCCTTGGTATCAGCTAACAGCCCCATTCTCAACGATTTCGTGGCATTTGAGAAAGCGTTTTTGGAGGTATTCCAATCTCCCAATTTGGCAGTTACGGCACAGAATCAGTTGATGGATTTAAAACAAGGATCCAGTGATATCATCACATATATAAGTCGGTTTCGTCAATTGGCTACGGACTCTCAATGGCCCGAAGTAACGCAGAAGACCCTGTTCAGACGTGGCCTAAGAGAAGAATACAAAGACGAGCTACTTCACATACCCGAACCTGAGACTCTGCCGTTGCTCCAGGAACAGGTCCTGCGTATTGATCATCGCCTGGCCGAACGAAGAGGCGAAAGACGTCGGTTAGAGAGGTTCCTTCCCCGACCTCTTCCTCAGGCTGGAAGTGCACCCGTCAGTTCAGAGATGGGTCTAGAACCCATGCAGCTAGGAGCACTCAGAGGACCATTATCGGAGGCTGAGAAAAGACGCAGGAGAAGTCTCCGTCTTTGTTTGTATTGTGGTACAGCTGGACATTTTCTCAGCGCTTGTCCGTTGCGACCAAACAAGAAGGTGGGAAACTAGGAGGCCTGTCGCGACAGAGGAAGGCAGTGACAGGCCCTTCGATCTCTTCAGTCCTTCCCATTCCTGTGACGACCCATCCACCCATGACTCCGGTGGCTCTTATGGCTCTTCAGATCCGGGTTACCTGGCAGAGTAAATCAGTGATCGTAATGGGTCTTCTGGATTGTGGAGCCTCAGGTAATTATGTGGACTTTGAATTTTCCAAGAAGAACGGGATACCGCTGCTTGACAAGGATTGTGTTACCTTGGTGGAGGTAATTGATGGAACCCCGTTGGCCTCCGGTCCAGTTCGTCAACATACCGGAATTCTACAACTCCAGATAGCCGAACACCACGAACTGATTTCTCTTGACGTGATTAAATCACCCTCATACCCGATAATACTGGGGTTACCGTGGCTATTACATCATAATCCCATTATTGATTGGGTTTCCCGTACCCTGACCTTTGCTTCCAATCGATGTAGTCGGGAGTGTAACACCTTCGGACCTAGCACCGGATCTTCCACGATTGCTACTCAGACAGAAGGATCAGGACCACTTCAAGTATGTACCTTGTCTTCGGTACCTTCCGACTACAACGATTACCATGAGGTATTTTCTGAACCTGGTACCATACCTCTGCCACCACACAGAGACTTTGATTGTGCCATAGATCTACTACCCGATGCAGTAATTCCTCATGGCAAATTGTATTCTCTATCACCCCACGAGAGGGAGGTCCTGCAGGAATACTTGGATGACTGTCTTCAGAAAGGTTATATAACACCATCTAAGTCACCTGCGGGATTCCCTTTGTTCTTTGTGAAAAAGAAGGAGGGCACTTTACGGCCTTGTGTGGACTATAGGCAATTAAATGACATCACACGAAAGGATCGATATCCATTGCCCCTGATACGCAACATTATGGAGTCTTTACGGGATGCCCGTATATTTTCTAAATTGGATCTCCGAGGGGCATACCATCTAGTACGTATCAAGCCGGGCGATGAGTGGAAAACGGCTTTTAAGACCACAGCAGGGCATTTCGAGTATCGTGTAATGCCGTTTGGTCTGTGCAACGCTCCAGCCGTTTTTCAACGGCTGATGGATGACATTTTCTCGGATTTGATTGGTGTGTCCGTATGGGTCTATCTCGATGATATCTTGATATTCTCCAAAGAGAAAGAGGAACATCTACGTCATGTGAAGGAGGTCCTTGGTCGGTTACATCACAATCATTTATACGCCAAAGCGGAGAAATGTCTCTTTCATCAGAGGACTATCGAATTTCTTGGATATGTTATTAGTGAATCCGGAATACACATGGATCCTGCCAAGGTAAGGGCGATTCAGGAATGGAGACAACCTTACGATCTGAAATCTCTTCAGCGTTTCTTAGGATTCGCCAATTTTTACCGGCGTTTCATACCTGCCTATTCGGAAGTAGCCGCGCCTTTGTCTGATTTGACCAGCAACAAGACTCCGTTCAGATGGACTACAGCAGCAACCAATGCTTTCAAGAGACTGAAGGAGGCATACAGTTCTTCCCCAATTTTACATCATCCGGATGAGAACAGGCCATTCATCGTGGAGGCGGATGCTTCCGATTTTGCGGTTGGGGCTGTTCTTCTTCAAGACGATCCTCAGATAGGATTGGAGGTTCCTGTTGCCTATTATTCCCGGAAGCTAACATCCAGCGAACGGAATTATGCAATCATTGAAAAGGAGTTATTGGCCATAAAGATTGCATTCGAGGAATGGCGTCACCATCTTCTGGGAGGAAGATTCTCTGTGGAAGTACGTACTGATCACCGGAACCTACAGTATCTACGTTCCTTACAGTGTCGTACTTCTCGTTTGGCTCGTTGGGCCTTGTTCTTCTCCCAGTTTGATTTCACGATTTCCTACATCCCTCAGTCACGTAATTTGAAGGCTGACGCTCTCTCCCGCTCCTTGGAAAACAACGTTGAGCCAGATCATCGAACTCAACAATTACTTCCTTCCAAACACTTTTTGTTGGTCATAACTCAATGCTTGGATACCATTCTACGGGACACTCAAAAGGACCCCAAGTATTCCTTATTTCTTCAACACTCTTCTATTAGGGAGAACGGTGGTCTACTTTTCTTTCACACTCGGTTATACCTCCCCACTGAAGTACTTCGGACCGCCGTCCTGCAAGCATTACACGACTCTAAGATCGGGGGACATCGCGGCATTCGATCCACTCAGGAACTGGTTTCTCGTCAATTTTGGTGGCCAGGATGGGCCAGGCAGACAAGAGAATATGTGGAATGTTGCCCAGTGTGTGCCCAGGTCAAGATTCCACGAAAGAAACCCATAGGACTTCTCCAACCCACCGAGAGAGCACCTTATCCTTGGCATACTATTGCCACCGATTTCATCGTGGACCTCCCTCCCTCGGAAGAAAATACATGCATCATGGTAGTCATCGATAGTTTTTCTAAACTAGCCCATTTCATTCCATTCCGGAAGGTACCTTCAGCCGGTAGTATGGCTCAGGCCTTTTTACATTCTGTTTATCGCTTACATGGACTTCCTGAGAAGATTATTTCAGACCGTGGATCACAGTTCATTTCTGCCTTTTGGAAACAACTCTGCCGTCACTTGGGTGTCCAGCGTGCTCTCAGTTCCGGCTATCATCCACAAACCAATGGCCTGACCGAGCGGACAAATCAGACTTTGGAGCAATACTTACGCTGTTTTTCCAATGCTTCTCAATCCAACTGGGCAAAACATCTGGATCTAGCTGAGGTGGCTTATAACAATTCCAAACACTCGGCCACTGGAATGAGTCCTTTCTATTGTTCCTCAGGTCTACATCCCAAATTGATTCCGTTTCATCCTGTTCCTTCCAGTACAGTTCCCTCCGCTGATCAAATGGTTGCTGTCATCCAGAAGAATCAGACACAGGCCACAGGAGCTCTCGCCAAGGCGTGTGCGAGTATGAAGGCACAGGCTGATAGAGGTGGGAGTAGTGAACCAGCTTTTCTGGTTGGGGACATGGTATGGCTCTCTTCTAGAAACTTACCAGTACGCAATCTCCCAACTAAATTAGCACCCCGTTTTCTGGGACCTTTTCGGGTAGTTAGACGGATCTCTTCTGTAGCTTTCAAATTGGATTTGCCGCAGTCTTGGCGGATTCACCCCGTCTTCCATGTGTCTCTCCTCAAGCCGTTTCGGTCTGATCCGTACGGTCGTTCACATTCTCGGCCTGCGGCCATTGATGTGGGGGGCACTCCGGAATTCGAGGTACAAGAGATTTGTGACTCCCGTTTCTTCCGGGGTAGGCTTCAGTTCTTGGTGGACTGGAAGGGTTACCCTGCTTGTGATCGGACTTGGGAACCCTGTGTGAACATTCATGCCCCCCGTCTACTACGGGAATAATTTCGTAGGAATCCTTGGAAGCCGGGTGCTCCGGGTCTTTCTGGTGGGGAGCATAGTGTTAGGACACCTACCTGTGCTGGGCGGCGGGGCCCTGGGGGGCGTACTGGTTCCTGGCGTTTGTACCCACGTCTTAGATTGTGGGGAAGACGCGTCGCTCCGGGCACAGTTTCCCGGCGGATTTGCTCTGTCCTGGCCCGTGTGGGGCACGGTTGTCGTTCGCGCATCGGTTCGAACGGGTTTGCGTTCCAAACCTCGTTCGCGCGGCGACGCCTACTCGCGCATGCGCATTGCCGCGCGATTCAAGCCTCGTTCTCACACAGGACCGCTATTTAAGCAATCCGAATTGGTATTCCCATCGCGTCTCAACGCGGTTGGTTCCCTTCCGCCACGCTCCCTGGTTCCGTGATCCGTTGGTCCTGATCCAGTGCCTGGGCCTTGTCCTTTCTTGCCCCTACTCCCCTCTCTGGCCTTTCCTTTCCCTTCCTGTCCTCCTGTGTACTCCTGTCTCCTTCCTGGGGGCCCTCCCTGCTTCCATCCTTGCCTGTATTGCCCGCCTCCTGCTGAGTCTCCTGTGGCCCTGGACTGCCTCTCCAGCTCCCCGTCTTGTTACCTTGGACCCCGGCTTACCTGCACCTGTATCTTAGACTCTTTGCTTACCGGCATTGATTCCTTGGACTCTCAGCTTGCCGGTATAAGCTACCTTATACCATCCTGGATAACTGCTTGGGATACTTTGCCGATACCTGTCAACAACATCTACGACCTTCCCAGTCAGTGCTTGCACTGTTCTGACGCCACGTTAATCTTGGGAAGCGTCATCCGTGGCGTCAGGAGCGGGCCCCAGTTCAATCCTGTATTACAGGACGGATCCGGGGTTGGTTCTTTACGTTACTACTCTTCAGTTGCGAAGACTTCATCAGCTACGAGTCTACCTCTACCACGACCTGGCTACCTCAGCACGCAAGACTTCTGGTGATACAGGTACGCCCCGTCCTCGGGATACGCAACTTAACAATGTTTAGGTTTTCTGGAATCAGCGAGAATGGTGATGGGAGACTGACTGGGATCTAGTGATGGAGAGGGATTAAGAGAAACTCATTTGTATTTTTGTTTCCACGAAAGATGAAGTGTGGGTGTCGGTTTCTGTTCATTTTCTGTGACTGTGGTGATGTGCTTGAGTGTGTTTGTGACTGGGTAAAAGAGATGTGCAAGGGCATATCTGTGTTAATGTTACTATGCATTTATGTATGCAAATATGTTGTTTATTTGAAAGTGTGTCTTTTTTTGTCACATACAAATGGTCTGGATAGAACAAAAAAAAATCTTTGAGGGTCATTCAGAGTTGGGTGGTAATGGTACAATTGGTGATATTTGGCAAATGCTACCAATTTTACTGTCTGTCCAATTCAGGTTTTGATAAAAAAAACAATAACAATATTCCATAGAAAGGCTAGAAACACTATTGTAGTAAGACATTCTACCAACAATCTGCCTATTTTTACCTTCACCAAAGAGGTGGCGGTAAAAAAAATAAAAAAATAAAATGGGCCCCAATTTTGGAAACTGATTTTTTTACTGTACGGAAAAGGTGCAGATGCTCCCCTTCAATAAAGTAAACAAATATTTTTTTTACAAAGGGTCATAGTAAGGGGTTGAAAAGGTGGGCATCTCTGAGTCCCCACCTCATCGCATTACCCATGTAATGCATAAAAGGGTCAGAATTGATGATGGGTGGCAATGTCCTGGGCGAGGATGTCGTTTGATGCAGTTTATTGGTAATTTAAACTGTCCCAAAAAATGCTCACCATTTCAAGTTGATCCACATGTGCATCTACAAGACAGGAACATTTGGTTACATTTAAGAGAATCAGCAGGGGAGGGGAGGTGAGAAAGGAGTGATGTGGTGTGCCAGTAAGGAACAAGTTACTTACCTGTAACTGTTGTTCTCCAGCATGGGTCTGGCATGGATTCACATGCTCATTAATATTCCCTGTCGTCAGGCTGGGAATCCTCGGTAAAGAAAAAATCAGTTTCAGTTTTGTTTCTGAACTGTCTTTCTCCTAATAACCAATCACTGGTCTCTGGGTCATACTGCCCCTAGCCAATGACTGCCCTCTACCTAAGCCCCTCCTCTGGCAGCCATCTTCGGATTTGGTAGCACGTAAAGTGGCAGTAGGACCAAGTGAAGAGCCGCAGAAGGGTAGGCGGGAGGGTTTGCATGTGAATCCATGCCAGACCCATGCTGGAGAACAACAGTTACAGGTAAGTAACTTGTTCCTTCTCCAGCATGGGGTCTGGCATGGATTCACATGCTCATGAATACAAGAATACACAGCAGTACACACATGCACAACCACGGGAGGTGGCAAAGCTCAACATTAAGCATTTCATCAACTCAACATTAAGCATCTCTTACCTCCTCACCAGGCCCACCTTCAGGCGAACAGGTTGCGCAGCACTGCCTGGCCGACTCTGGACTCCTCCCTGGAATACCGGTCGACGCAGTAGAATCTCGTGAAGGTGTGCGTCGACCTCCACGTAGCAGCCCTGCAGATGTCCAGCAGGGTTACACCAGATAGGAATGCCGTGCTAGCAGCAATCGCTCTGGTCGAATGGGCTCTCGGACGGCCGGGCAACGGTCGGTTTGCCAACCAGTGACAGCGCATGATGCAGCCGGAGAGCCATCTGGAAATGGAAGCCTTCGAGAGGGCCTTCCCTTGGTTCACAGGTCCAAAGATCACAAATAGCTGTGATGTCTTCCGAAAAGTCTTCGTGTGGTCCACGTAGAACTTCAGCGCTCTAGCTACATTCAGTGAGTGCAAAGTCCTCTCGGCCGGTGACGAAGGCGACGGGAAGAAAACAGGTAACACCAAGGGCTCATTGAGATGGAAGTCCGACGGCACCTTGGGCTTGAAGGAGGGGTGCATCCTCAGCACCACCCTCGTCTCATGGAAAGTCAGGCATGGGGGCTTGCAGGAGAGGGCCTGGATCTCTCCCACTCGTCGAGCGGAGGTGATGGCCACAAGAAACAGTTTTCCGCGACAGGAACTTCAACGGTGCTGAATGCAGAGGCTCGAATGGCGGCCCCATGAGCCTGGTCAGCACCACATTGAGCTCCTACACCGGGGCCGCAGCCTCCAACGGCGGGAACGATCGCAACAGTCCCTTCATGAACTCCTTCACCAGGCGATGGGACCACAGGGATGAGCACCCCGCAGTTCTAGTGTAGCGGGAGATAGCCGCCAGATGGATCTTGGAGGAGGTATGGGCCAGCCCCACCTTGGCCAGTGATAGCAAGTACGGCAGCACCTGAGGGGCTGTAATCCGCAGAGGGTTAATCTTCTGTGCCTGGCACCAGACAGAAAACCGCTTCCATTTGTGTCCATAGCACTTGCGAGTTGAGGACGCCCTGGCCTTTGCAAGCACCTCCTTGCAGTCCGCTGGGATATCGTTCCCTCCAAACTCTAGTGCTGCAGGAGCCAGGCCTGAAGTTCAGCGACCCCGGGTCGTGGTGGTGGATGGCGCCTCCTTCTCTGGAGAGGAGATCCGCGTCCATCGGCAGTTTGACTGAGGGGGACGCTGACATGTCTAGATGGTCCAGGAACCAGATCTGTCTCGGCCACGCCCGTGCGTCGAGGATCATCCTGCACCGGGACCATCTGAGTTGGTTGATGAGTCGCAGCAGCAACGGTAACGGAGGGAACGCATAGAGGAACAGGCCGTCCCAGGGGAATGAGAAGGCATCGCCCATGCTCCCCAGCTGGGGAAACCTGCTGGCGAACCTCCGGCACTTGGTGTTTGTCGCAGTCGTGAATACGTCGATCTGGGGATTGCCCCATCGTTGGAATAGCAGATCCACTTGATCCTGCCGCAGTTCCCACTCGTGGCACGAACACAGCTCCCTGCTGAGTGAGTCGGCAATGGTGTTCTTTATTCCTGCCAGGTGGAAGGGTACCAGAAACATCCCTTGGGTGACGGCCCAGTGCCACAGATCCTGGGCCTCCTTGGATAGGGCTGGAGATCTGGTGCCTCCCTGCTTCCGGATATAGGACATCGTGGTGGTTTTGTCGGTGAAGATCCTCACCACCTTGCCCTTGAGGGTCGGAAGGAAGGACCTGAGGGCTCAAAACACGGCTCGGAGCTCCAGGACGTTGATGTGAAGTGACCTCTACCCGGGAGCCAAAGGCTTC
The DNA here is from genome assembly GCF_040938575.1 of Ambystoma mexicanum. Lineage (NCBI taxonomy): Eukaryota > Metazoa > Chordata > Amphibia > Caudata > Ambystomatidae > Ambystoma > Ambystoma mexicanum. The sequence continues at coordinate 267,656,143 of NC_090940.1, forward strand.
TTGCGTGGAGATCTCCGGTGTGCGCTCCCCACCCCTCCAGAAAGGCATCCGTCGTCACCGTCTCCTAATGTGCCGGGGTCTGGAAGTCCATACCCGCCGCGAGATGCGCACGGGTGCCCCACCACTGGATCGCTTGGCGAAAGGTCTCGTTGAACGAGATCCCGTCTTTGAAGCTGCCCACCGCTTGCATCCAACAGGCGTCGAGGAACTCTGGCAGTGGACGCATCTGCAGCCTGCACAGGCGCACAAGGTAGATGCACGAGGACATCATGCCGAGGAGGGACTTGATGGACCTTACCCTGGCATCGTCCATGGTCGACAGCACTTGGTGAATACCCTGGGCGCCAACTGCAATCGGAAGGGGAGGGCCTTGAACTGGTAGTGCCATCCTTGGACTACGAATTTGAGAAACGTTTCATGTCCCTTTAGAATGGGGATGTGGAAGTAAACATCCTCCAAGTCCAGCGACGATAGGAAGTCGCCTTCCTCCAGCTGTCCCAGCACGTGCTGGAGGGTGACCATCCGGAATTTCTGAGACTTGATGTACTTGTTTAAACAACGAAGGTCCAGGATGGGACGCCAGCTGCCGGACTTCTTTCTTACGAGGAAGTATCGTGAGTACACTCCAGAGCCCCGGAGCCACTTTGGGATGAGCTTGATGGCTCCTTTCCTGAGCAGCAGTTGAGGGACATGGTTTTCCTTCCAGGCCACGGGTGGAATGCGGGGGCACTTTTTTAGAAACTCGAGAGTGTGCCCGTGGGCCAGGGCATCCAGCACCCATCAGTCGGTGGAGATGGACTCCCACATGCTGACGAACTTTGTCAGCCGGCCTCCCACCGGGGTGCTCAGGTGGGGTCCGACGCTACGGCCAGTTCAGTCCTGCTTGGTAGCGGCCTTGCTGCCTTGGCCTCCTTGACGAAGACGACAAGATCCTCCTGACTTGCCGCATCCTCTGTAGGCCTCCTGCAATGAAGAACGGGCCGCCTGGCGATACGTCGAGGAACCGCCGCCAAATCCTTTGGAGGCACCTTGCTTGCCTCCGGAGTTTCGAAAGGGTGGCCGTCATTGCTGCAAAACTCCCAAGGCCCGCGCCGTCTCTGTGTCAGCCTTGAGGGCCTGCAGCGACTTGTTGTAACGCTCACCTGATTCTCGCAGAGGCGCCGGTCTTGACTGGGCGACTACCGTATCTTCAAAGGTGATGTGTAGCACCCGGTTGGCTCTTTGGGCTGGACCTCTGTGCACTGTATGCCTGACGTGTAGAGTAAGATGTCTGCAGATAGAAAATATGGGGTTAATGAACTGGGGTTATTGGGGTGTCCCTATCTCTTTCCTCTTCTCCTCTCCTGTAGACCCCCAAAGGTTAACGCTCTCACCTTAGGTAAGTGAATGCCGAGCTCTCCATCTGCCTCGGGGCAGGGTGCTGTAACCAGTTTCTTCACTGGATAGGTAGCGCAGGCCTCTTAACTTCAGAGGACTGCTGTCCGTCGTTTACTGCACGAACGGTAAGTTTCGAGTCATTCAAATGTCTTTAAAGTCTTTAGTAATGATGTCTCTTGTTTTGCAGGGTTCCGGCGATGGCGGATGACGGGCTGAAGTGAGTTGAAGATGGAGCCCGTGTGATGAATAGAAGCGCCTGGAAGCACGTAAGTAAGCGCTTGTTGCCTGCTTCACTATGCGCTCTAACTGTCTTTTTATTTTGCAGGTACGAGTTCGGAGCGGCTGCAGGGTGCCGGAATACCCACTGGATTAGATGTGGAAAGGAGTAATGGCACGTGAGTATTAAAGTTCCCCAATGTCTTTAAACGCACCTTGTTTTGTCTTTCAGATGCGGGATGCAGCGCCGAAGGCCTCCGGAGCGTGCGAAGAGTTGGTAAACTTTTGTCTTTCAGATGCCGGAATGCAGTGTGAAGACCTCCGGAGCGCACGAAGAGTAGGTAAGCCTTTGCCTTTCAGATGCCGGAATGCTAACCTGTTCTTTCTTGTCTTTATAGGTGTTGCTGAAGACTGGATTCAGGATGGTAAGCCTTTGCCTTTCAGATGCCGGAATGCTAACCTGTTCTTTCTTGTCTTTATAGGTGTTGCTGAAGACTGGATTCAGGATGGTAAGCCTTTTTCCTTAGGCCCAGGACCGGATGCAGAAGACACGATGAGCGTTCTGCTGCAGAGGTTGCAGAATAACGCAAAGCAAGATTCATCCACCGGGTGTGGTTTAAATAGCCTCCTGTAGTGCTTAGGTGTCTCCTTCAACAGGCACGCCTAAGTAAGAAAAGAGTTCCTGGTAAGAAAAGAGTTCCTGCCTTCCAGAAGAGTTCCAGTGTTCTGAATCTAGGGAGTGGCTCCAGCCCCACCCAACAGGAAAAGTAGTTCCAAACAGAAGAGGATCAGAGGCTCAACTGGCAGGCAAGTAAGCAGCATGGTCTGCTGAAGGTAAGTCCACCCAAGCATTATGAGCCCGGCGCTTCCAGCGCTGGGACTGGGCATATTTATGAGCCTGGTGCCACTGGCGCCAGGACTGGGTCCAAAAGGTCCCAATTGGGACTGGTTGGCACTCGGAACCTGGGTTATGGATCTGCTTCCAAGGGAGTTGGGAAAACCCTGACCTTTTGGAAGCAGAGATCATGACACTTGTCCACTGTCTTGCCAAACATGTTTTTTCCATCGAAAGGCATGTCCAAAACTCTGGTTTCGGTTGCCTTGAGCCAACCTCTCCGGCGAAAGCAAACACTGTTGCCCATCTGGCGGAAGCCAGTGTCAGCAATGTCCATGGCCACCGATATGGCATGGTCCGATGCCACCTCGCCTTCCTGCAGGATCTCCAGGGCCTCAGCCCTCTTCTTGTCCTGGAGGAAGTCCAGCAGAGGGGCGATATTAAACCACAGCACCCTGTTGTAGCGGGCCACAATCACGAGGGCGTTGCCCGCTTTAATCGTTGTTGCCGCTGACGAGATGACCCGTCGTCCCATGGCGTCCAATTTCTTCCCTTCGCCGTCCAGCAGGGAGGTCGAAGTCGAAGCCGTCACCCCCGCTGAGGCGACTGAATCCGGGGTCGGCTGCACCCTAAGGCACATGGGGGCGGAATCCGGGACCCGGTACTTCTTCTCGTACCGGTCTCTCTTGGCAGGGGTCGTGGACGGGTTCTTCAGGAGCTGCAGCCCGTCATCCCAGATGGCCACAGGATGTAGTTGGTTGGTGCCAGGATCCCTTTGGGACAACACCGCTTTTTGGTCTAGGAAGTTCAATCCAGCAGAACTAAACTATGCGGTAACCGACAAGGAACTTCTTGCCATAAAAGCAGCTTTCAAGGAATGGCAGCACCACCTTCTAGGTGCACGACACTCGGTTGCAGTGCTTACGGACCATCCCAATCGGCTATTCCTGCGGACAGCCAGGGCCCAAACACCACGACACCTATGATGGGCTCAGTTTTTCTCAGAATACGATTTCACAGTCAGCTACCGTCCCAGGGTGAAAAACGGAAAAGTGGATTCACTATCACGGATCGGTTGGACCATTGAGAAAATGGACGCATACACATCTCCACCCTCTCCGCTTATTATACCTGAAGAAAAACTGATTGGATTAATCAGTAATTATCAGACCACACTGGAAAAGCTACATGAAAAAATCAAAGCGAGCATGACCCCCATGGAAGTGAAAACATGGGTTTCACAGGGACCATGACGCTTAGCACTGAACGATCTACCGTATTACCAAGATCGCCTTTATTTACCACATCAGGAAATGCGGGACTTAATCATGAAAACTTATTACGACGCCCTTACAGCAGGACACTCTGGCATAGCAAAAACCATGGCAAAAATCCAACAACATTTCTGGTGGCCTACTTGGCGAAAAGACGTTGTACAATACGTGAAGTCATGTGATGTCTGTGCTAGCAATAAAGCATCCAGTACCAAGCCTCAAGGATTACTTCAACCCTTGTCGATTCCACCGACTCCCTGGCACACAATTTCCTTAGACTTTATCACAGAACTACCCCCCTGCGGAGGCTATAATACCATATTGGTGGGAGTGGACCTCCTAACCAAAATGGCTCACTTCATCGCTCTGAAGGGGATACCGAATGCAGGGCAGTTAGATCAAATCTTCCTAACCAATATTGTCAGGCTACATGGATTCCCTTCAGTGGTAATTTCAGACCGGGGGAGCCAGTTTGTGTCCAAATTTTGGAGAGCTTGTTGTGGCAAGGCTCAGATTGAGGTCTGTCTGTCTACTAGCCACCATTCACAGACTGATGGACAGACCGAGAGAACAAATCAATGACTCGAACAATATCTTCGGTGCATGCTTGGCCAAACAGATCAGGACTGGAAGGAACTACTATGGGCCGCTGAAAATGCATACACCAACACAGTGCATAGCTCCACCGGAATTTCGCCCTTTTTCTTCCTATATCGACGAGATCTGCAGACTTCAACTTTAGACTCACCAGTGGCTTTGGACATGCCGGCCTTGAGCACCTTGCACAACAGCATTAAGGAAACCCTAAAAAAAGTCCATGCAAACCCTCCAAGAAACCAAGACAAACCAAAAGCGCTTTGCAGACAGGAAAAGAACACCTGAACCCCATTATCAGATTGGAGACAAGGTATGGCTGTCCACAAAAAAATTCCATCCCAGGTACATCGGTCCATACTCGATATGGAACATCATCAACCCTGTGGCCATGGAACTAGAGTTACCACCAGTACTCCATGTACATCCTGTATTCCATGTTTCGTTATTGAAACCAGTGCATCCAGGCACTAGAGACACCCTTAAAAGGCCTCCACCTATAATGGTACAGGGAGAAGCCGAATGCGAGGTCAACAACATCTTGGACTCCAATATAGTCCGAAAGAAACTTTATTATTTAGAGGACTGGAAGGGCTACAGAGTTTTAGACCGGACCTGGGAACCAGTGGAGCACCTTCACGCACCTCGTTTAGTGGCCCAATACCATAGGGCACATCCAGAACGACCAGGACCGAGAGTGGCTCTCCTTGGGGGGGCTTTGGGGGAGAGTGCTGTCACGATCCGGACCATTCCCAAGGCTCAGGGAAGGACCTGGACCGAGAAACTAGCTGCCTGGTGCAAATCCAGGCTGTTGCCTGTTTAGCCCCTTCCAAAATGGCCCCCGGGACTGGACCCGTTAACAGGATTCAACATGGGCACTAGAGGGCCAGAATACATGTTTCCCTGATATTCTAGTGGTTCTGGGTGGGCCCAGGGCTATATAAACCCTGCCCTGGGCCACACCCAGTGCTTAGCGTTTTCTCCGGCTGCCAGCGTGACGCTTGCCTGCCCCGGAGCTCCTCGTGAGAAACCATGTGTCAAGTCATCCTAAAACCAGCACTGCACTGCTTGTCAAGACATCCTGAAACCAGCTCTGCACTACGTGTCAAGACATCCTGAAACCAGCTCTGCACTACGTGTCAACACATCCTGAAACTACTCTGTGCTACGCGTCAAGACATCCTGAAACCAGCTCTGCACTACGTGTCAGGACCAGAGCAGCACATACTTATGCGGCGCGAGACAAGATCCATTGAAATACTCACCGGAACATGTGCAGACCGCAGACTTCTTCCGGCTCTGTTTTCTTCACCATCTGCTGGATTCTTCTCGCGCCTCTGCTCTCCGTGCACCGCAACATCTGAAAAAAGACAGAAAAAGACAAAGGTAAGTAGAGATCGTTACAACTGTTCTCATCCCGCCCACCACCCGCGCATTACTTACCAAGTCAGCTGGGCTCAGGGAAACGACGCTGCAACCTTCGTGCCAACCCTGGAATACCGTGCCTGGGGGGAAAAGAAGCAGAAAGACATTAACACTTTGGACCATTTACCCATACGGGAAGGGTGGACAGTGGATGTCGCAGCTGGACTGGGCATTCCACAGACCTAGTGGAGCAACTAGTCATCCACCTTGCTTCAGTGAAGGAACTGGGGCGAATTAGAATTGAACTGATAGAAGCCTCAGTGAAGAAAACTGGCCCACAGCATAATCACTAACTGGAAAGACATTGGCGAAGACGCCTGGAGGTGCAACGCAAACCAGAACCAAGCTTTCCAGATCACTCCTGTCTCTCTGACCACTGGGTGTTTAGAGCCTGCAGTGAGGGGAGGGAGAGGTTTGGGCAACATCAGGAGGTGTGCACAGACCGGACCAGCATCTGTCGACAGACCGGACCAGGCACTCCTGCAGGGCCCCAGAGGTAAGCGTTACAATGAGTTCTCCTCCGCTTGCTTAGAGGGCTTCCTGATGGTCCAGGCTCCGCTGGGTCGTCCGCTGGGGCTAAGGGCAACCTTGTCCTTATCTCTGTACACAAGGCCGGGATCGCCATCAAGATTGCTCCTGAGTTATCCTGTGGCCCAGGTACCGGCTGCGACGGGCGCGACGGTTGGGGAGTGGAATCCTCTGCCTCCACGGGAACCTCGTCGGTGCCACCGTTGCTTTCTTCGTCTGACTCATCGGGATCCCTCCCGTGGGACCGGACTTCCTCAAACTTCTTGTCCAGGATCTTCACGACTTCAGCCAGCTATTCTTCAGAGGCTGTATCCGTGTCTGTGATGGCCACCGCCGCCCCCCTCTTTTTCCACCGGGGTTCTCACAGGGGTCTTATCGATGGGTTGACAAGAGGATTCCCTCCGCGGTGGCAGGGAAACTCTGGGCCCCGAGGTCGCCTCCACTGGGGTAGCCTCCACAGGCTTCGCCAGGGCCACCACGACTCCCTCTATAGAGGCCTTAGCTGGGTGAATCAAGGCCTTCACGACTTTGGAAGCGCGTGAGGCCTTCACCTAGGGGGGAGGGTTGCCACCTCGCTCCCCCTCGGCTGTCTCCGTCGGGATCGACAGGACTTCTCCCGAACTTTACCCGGGTTCTCCGACTTCCTTTTCCCCGAGCCAGAGCGTTGGCTCGTGGTTGATGGCGTCGGTGAAAGTGTCCCCTGCCTGGCAGCTGAGGAACCCGACGGTTCGGTGCTCCCAGTGCCCGCGGACTTGCTGTGCTTTGCCTTTTGTTGGGCCCCGTCGCCGGAGCACCCTCAAAGGTCTTAGAAGACCGCTCAGACCTCTTCTTCTTCTCACCTGCTGCTGGGCTCTTCCCTTCCAGCCAGTGTGTGAGGCGGATGCGCCGATTCTTCATGGTCCGCTCCATGTTCTTGCAAAACGAACAGTCCTTCTCCACGTGCGTTTTGTCTTCGTGAAGGCAGTAGAGGCATCTAGAATGCTTGTCCTCCTTGAAGACATTCTGCAATCCGCATCCAGGGCAGCTCCTGAACAGCTTGGATCCGGGCGTCATGCTCCCTGTGTCCTGGGCCATGTCCACGCGGGGTAGGCCTCAAAGATCCTCTGGAATCCTCCAAGAAGCGGAACTCGATGAAAACCTCACCCTTGAGGGGCGTAGAAAATTCCGAAACGGGTCCCCGTTGATCGGAAGTAGAAACGGTGGAGCTTGAGGCTCGATTGACTTAAAAAATGAGATTAAACTCTTTGAAAAATCGCAAAACGCAGTAAAAGCTCGAGAGCTATAGCACGAGGACTCCCAACACTTGAATGTGCGGTAAAAATCTGAAGATGGCTGCCAGAGGAGGGGCTTAGGTAGAGGGCAGTCATTGGCTGGTGGGAGGTATGACCCAGAGACCAGTGATTGGTTATTAGGAGAAAGACAGTTCAGAAATGAAACTGAAACTGATTTTTTCTTTACCGAGGATTCCCAGCCTGACGACGGGGAATATTCATGAGCATGTGAATCCATGCCAGACCCCATGCTGGAGAACATGAGGTTCAAGGGTGAAGCCCCGTAGGCGGCAATTCAAGGAGGAAGGCAGGGCGGTGTGCTTGAAGAGTAGGGAAGTGATAAAGGCAACTTATATTTTTAAAATATGCACATTAATTGTTATGGACGACTTCCAGGTGCTAACCACATTTCCAGAGATTTGTGCCAATGTCGAGCATTTTGAAATAGGGATCAATTGGTGTATCACTTTGTATGTCTATCCTTTTTTGGGGATCAATAGAAAAATATACCCTGAGGAAATCCCGAGCCTGCCTTGCCCCCTCTTTATGGACAGGCAATAGATCACTGGCTCTGCCTCCTCCTCCCAAACCCTGTGCTAGGTGCCCACCGCTGGTACCTCCAACTGGTCATCTTTGGTCTCCTGCAGCAGCACCACCATCAGCTCTGGCCTCACCTCTTTGTCCCCCTACACCTTTGTGGCTATCTCTCTTTTGCTGCTGATTGAGTACCACCTCCTCGCATCCAGCTACAAGGTCAAGGTACTCCCCCACCTCATGCAAACACCCCTCAAGTAACTGCAGCTACCACAAATCCTCTGAATTGTTGGCCACATCATAATTTTCATCCCCTGTGTCCACCCCATCAACCACCATCTGCCCACCCTCCAAACCACCTTCCCCTCCTGACTGACTAACTCAAACTCTGACTCTGACACTGAGATTGATGAGGAGGAAAGCTTAAGTTTTGATTTGTGATGCTAATGGATAAAGAAAGAGAGGAAAGTACAAGTGAGTAGTTGTAAATGTAGTAAAGGTAAATAGGCAATATTAGGGAGCGAGCCAAAAGAACACACAGACAAAATAGGAAAATCACAACTCAAGACGCAACAAAAGCAGTACAAAAAACAATAGCATGTAAACACATTAAACACACTTAAATACCCCCAGGCTCACCAATAACATTCTAAAGTCTTCCAAAACCACCTATTTGCCTGGCCTGTCGACTCCTAACTGGGCAGGCAAACACAACCTTCCATGCATTAAAGCTGGCCTTTCAAAGTGCTTCAGGATCACTTTAATATGGCTGACAGTCTCTGATTGGCTACTCAGACTCCTCTCGAATCTCTGGCCTTGCAATTGATCAGGGGCTGAAACCCAGTTTGTAGAATCGAAACAGGGTTTGTCCATTGGTATAGCCCAGAGGTGTCCAGTGGGATGGGTGAAACCCACCCAGAATAGGTTGACCTACCCACAGGGCACATTTTGCACTCCTACCTTTAATGCAGTATGAAACCCTACATGTCTGTCTCCTGAGATTTGTTTAAACAATCATAAAATGTTTTAAAAATCGGAACCAATGCCAGCACAAGGTGACATGGCTTTTCCAAGTACTTGAATCTTGTGCGAGTGACGCGAAAATACAATTTTCCATTCCATAGATTACACGGAAATTATTTAATTTTAACAGCTGATCATATACAAGAATTAGTTTTTTTTTTTTTCAGAGTGAAATGACCAAACCATGGGTTGACATGGAGAAGAAGAGTTTATTATTCATAATTGTTTCATGGACATACATGCCAGATTCTATTCTGAACCTGGTAGTCCGATTATACATGTTTCTTTTCTTTGCATTATTTGACTTGCAGTTCTGGAATTTCACATTTTCTATCCAAAACTACAAGACTGAGAATTATAAACAAAACAACAGGTATGTAGGTCTATCCACTGAACGGAATGGGGGATGTTAATGTGAATGCACAGAACAATAGCAGCCCGTGACCTGGCAAGTTTGAGGTCGTGCCCCAAAAAGGATCATTTTGAATATGCAGAGTTAAAGATGAGTGTAATGGTCCTTCAAAGGTTTTTTTCTGATTGAATACTGTGATGAATGCAGGGAATCTGCCCCTCTCCCCAAGGGGGGGCAACCCCCTTTGGTACCATGGAGGAGAGCCCGCCAAACTTAACACCACCTAGGGGACAGACAAGCGGGATCCCTCACCCCCCCTTTGAGGACCGGAAATCCCAACAAAAGGATAAAAGGTATTGTGCCTTGTCTCAAGGTCCCAACATCTTTATTGGCTTTATGCAAGTTAAACTGTATATTATACTCTGAATCCTCCTGCACGAATGCCTGGCTTGGTTTCTGGTCCTTTTTGTACACAGTCACAGTGGATGGTCCCAGCCAGTTTTTTCATTGAATTTCATTGGTTTTTATTAGTGCAACTTAACCATAACGTCCCTTTAAGAAGGTCTTTTCATTGAAGTTTATAGGTTTGTATTGGTGCAACTTAACCATAACCATAACGTTTCTTTAACTACTTTTTTTTCAGAGAATTCCACGGGTTTTTACTTGTGCATGCTATTTTCCTGCAACTTACAATTTCATTGGTTGCAACTTAACCATAAAGTCCCTTTAACAAGGTTTTTGCATTGAATTGTATAGGTTTGTATGGGTGCAACCTAACCATAACGTTTTGTTAACTACTTTTTTTTCAGCTAAATCCATGGGTTTTTACTTGTGCATGCTATTTTCCTGCAACTTAGTAATATCATACTTACCCAATATAGCAACGTTTTTGTCCAATTTACAACGTTGCACCTTAAAACTCTGCCATTTCCCACCTTCAAGCATCATTTTGAACACTTCTATACTTGTCCCACAGTTTTTGCTTCCGTCGATGTCCATAAATGTCTGACGTCATCGTGGAACTTCCGGACAGTGCCACGTGACCATGTTCTTGCGTGCGGCATAATGACGTGTCCATAAATGCGTTTGCACTTCCCGTTAGAGTCCTTGCTTCGAGGACAGTTCGGAACTGCATTTTCTACTGATATAGTAACTTTCAAGCTTAAAATGTACCCTTGCACAGCTCCTACACCTATTCTTACTCATTATCCATTAACAATCTAGTAAAAAGCACATACTAGGAAGAATAGTAGCAAAACTGCTATTTATCTTAAAAATGGCATCAGCTATTGCCATCCCTCCTCCCCAAGAGCCACCACCAGCTGGAGGACCCACACAACAAAGAAACCGCAGTATTTCCAAAGACAATGAAGAGGACCAAGAAGAAGTGCCTACCTCTATCACTCAGGGAGAATCATGGGTGTGGCAGTTCTTTAACACTGTTGGGATTGTACCAAAGGCTAAAGGTACATTACTCCTACGGGACAACCTCCATGCGCCGCCACACCAAATACAACTACCGCAATCCTATCAGAAAGATTGTTCCTTTCTTAGCAAGTAGTAGGCTATTTTCCTCCACATCATCTTTCGCAACCAATATGGTAACCACACAGGCTACTTCTGTGGGAAACAAAATTTCAACAGCTACCATGCAAGCAATAAAAGAGGCTGTTGATCCATATCTTTGGAAGACAACAATCCTCTGTATTTAGTGCAACACACCACTCTGCAGGTGGAAGCAATTTCGATGTGTGTTTTGTGGGATCTATTGACCCACTCCGCTGTGCTATGCGGCATCACCCTGCTAGTTATGGTGCAAAAAGCAGCAACAATGGTGGCAAAACTCTTGTGCTTGCCAAAAACCTACAAAAACCGCGTCCTGCAACACACAAAAGAATGGATGCACAACCTGCCACCCATGGTGCATGTGTGGTGGGATAGAGCACACACTGCCGAAAATGTGCCAGTGGCTCCATGACCAGCAAACAGAGTGCATAGGGAGAAGCAGCACTTTGCAATTGAAACTCCAAAATGTGCCTACAAATGACATTTGCTTTGGTGCTAAAAACTCCAAAATGCCTATAACACAGCACTTCTCAACATTCAAAATCTTGCTCAGCGCTAAAATTCATGTAATCTTATGAAGCACTGTTAACATACAAAGTCCTAAATGTGAAGAGCAAAACATTTCTTCATAAAAAACAGATTGCCTGTAAACTGACAGCCACTGTCAAAATCTGTGTCAGTACCTTGGGCTGCCTGTGGATGACAGCTGTCAGAGGAGCCCCTGATGAAACTTCAAAGTATTAAACTAAAAGTCAAATGGATTGGCAAACATAAAAAGTATTTTGCTAAAAGGAAAACAGATCTTATTTGTGTTTTTGATCCCACAGATTGAAAGCTAAGAAAGTAATGTATTTATGTGATTTGATGCAACAAGTTTGGTTTTTGCTGGATTTTAATTAAGAATAAATTAGCCTGGCTGAGCTGCAAGGACTGGAAAAGCAGGTTTCTCCCAGGGGGAGGGAACATTCTCTCAGCAGAAACTCACTGGCAGATTCTAATTGCGGGTTAGCCCAGACTTTTGTCTACAGAAAGAGAAGGAACAATGGCATAGATTCAGCCCAGGAAACGGAGGTGTGAAGGGGGCCGTAAACTGCTCCTGGAAGGGACTCCCAAAGGAGGGACCTGTTCCTGGACTGCAGGGAGACACAAATGGGCGGACCATTTGCTGTTAAACATGAACAAAGAACAATTTTTAAAGAATCATAACTTGTGATTCAAAGTGGTCAAAAATATACCAAGGACATATCTGTTAGTCTAATTTTTGGCTGCACGTTTCGAGAGGCGGCAGAACCGTGTAACATGTTCTGGACAGGAATGGCAATATATGTGGTTTTCTGTGAAATTTATTAAAATTAGAATTGTGAAAATGTACACACATCCCCATGTTGAACGCGCACATTTGTGGTAATTTGCAGAAAATTTGGAAAATGTGTTCAAGGAAAAAAGGACAAAATTCTGTAGAAAGGTGAAACACGATCCCGCAGCTGGGGGATTTTGATGACAACTACCACATAAAATATGGCATCTTTGTGTGTGATTCGTGTGAAGGTGACCAAGGTAGAAATATCTATTTAGGGTGTAATTCGATTTTGAGACTAGTAGCTAAAGGGAGGTTTCTAAGAACTGTAAAGCAAACCATAAAATGTGACCTCATCCGGCCTTGATCCAATCACTCAGTTGCAAGGCAGAGATGAAGTTTGGATTCAATCCCAGCTCACAGGGGCAAGTTTACCTAAGCCGGCCCATACACCCATTTTGTGGTGTCATTTTAAAGGATAAATAGAGACAGCTGACAACACAAAGGAACTCACTGATTCACTCACTTTCCTGATTCCGGCGAAGCACTCTGATCCAGCATTCTACATCCAGCTTTAACATCCTTCCAGATCCAGATGCCAAGACTCTTGCAAGCAGTAGAGAACTATTAACTTTCTGCAAGGCCTAAATCCTCAAACTTATTCTTGCAACCCAGTGAAGCACTGTGGTGTCAGAAGGCCTTTTGAACTAGTATCCTGAAAATCTCTGGCTTGCTACCACAAGGCTTGCCTGAGGAACTCGCTATGCAGCTGATTGAAATACCCACAAACAAGGAGGGCAGATCCTGTGCAAATCCGGGGACCGGCCTAGCTGATCCAATCGCATGCCTGATAGGCTGTTCTTCCTAGACCAGATCCAATCCCATGACCAGAACTGACGGTCCAATTTAATAACTTATTCTGTGAGTATTAGTAGGAAGAAAAGTGTCCCTAATATATCTGCATTGTATGATCCCAATCTCAAACCCATCCCATTTTCAATTCAGAACCATAGTATTGCTAGAACTATCTTTGCACGGTTCTTTTCTCATCTGTGTTCCTAAACCCTAACTTCTTATTGATTGTTTAAGAAAAGTAATTCCCAAACCAAACGGAAACAAGAGTATCACACATGAACTGTTATGAGCGGCCTTGAATGACCTTCCTGTGTGGCATTCTCCTTTTTGTAGTCTTTAATATAGCATAAGAAAACCTATCTGTCATTTCTAAACCCGAATTTCTGTTTTCCATTCTCGCGCCTATTTTACAAAAACAACCTTTACTAAAACCTCTATAACTTCCTCAGTTATTATGATAGAAGCCAAATTAGAACTCCTACTTGTACCTAATATCCTTAGCTAAGCAGTGCGATTGGCCCGTTATAGCGAATAATGCGCAAGGAAAAGTTTGTCGCAAATTGAAATTCTGAAAGGTTTTTACACGTGTGAAATAGCTTTAAACTGCTTCCCACTTGGACTTTGAGATTTCTAAAGTTTTCTTTTGACTAAATAATTGTTTGCGATTGTGTGCAACTGTTCAAAGCGACTCCCATAGGAATTTATAATAATTTAAGTCTTTTTGACCACATTTGGTGTTTTTGCTCAGTCAATCCTAAAGACAACTTCAAAGCCACCCTGACAGCTGAAAAGTCAATTCCGTTTTTCTCTTGTGTTTGAAGGGGGAAGGTGGGAGTGATATTCTGTTTGATTTGTGCTATTCCTGAATACCTGCTCTCTCCTCACATCAATTTAATTGCCTATTGGTGGGATGAGGGGTGTTGCAGGGGGAACTCCTAACCATAGTGCCATCTATACCAAACCAACACAAAAGTATTATTTTCTGTGCTGCATTTGTTTTATGCTCATTCTTTCATTCCTAGTGTATTAAAGATACTATTCAGTGTTCTGTCACCCCATTAGTGATTGTTGTATACCTATTAAAATATATTGTCATTGGAATTCTAAATACATAAATAAATATTTACCTTTGCAAACTAGCCTGATTCCTGGTTCAGTGGTCTCAGGAGAAGGGTGTGATACGAGTGGTATATTGTTCAGAATATTGAACTTATAGACAAAAATAAATAAGGGTTTCAATTGCGCACGACATGCCGGGCGAGACTTGGGGGTGTGCCAGATTGAAATCACTTACAGCTTGAAGCTGTAATGAAGGCGCATGAGAAACACTGCCCAATACCTTAGAAGTAACACACGTGCAACATCTTCCTCTGTCCACCTGCCCTTCCATATTAGAGCTTGGTGCTTCTTCCCTCATTTCTCTCCTCACCTTACGTTCTAACCTCTCCTGCAAAAATAATTTTGTTTTGAACAATAAAAGAAAGGTTCCTTTAGGAACCATCTTTCACAGTTAAAAAACAGAACTAAAAAATAAATCTTATAGACTCCATCTAGTTTACATTTTTCAGTAAAGTACATAGACTCAATAGGTTTTTCCAACATTTCAATTAGCATTTTGTGTTATGCTAATGTGAATAATGTGACGTTCATCCCCTGTTCTAGGGACCGGAACAGGGGATAATGGCCCAGCAGCCCAAGTTATGGGCCCAAGCGAAGTGTGTCTGTGTGCGCTCACATGCCTGCGGGCTTCGGACCATTACGAATAAATAACGAGGGCTCCGGACCATTATCCTTCATTGCAGCCCCTGCAATGGGGGATGAAGACCATTAGCACCCCTGGTTCCCAGGGTGCTAAAAAATTGATTTTTCTTACTACAGCAGGACGCATGAAGGAAAATCATTTTCCAAGATGGCCACCATGGAAAGTGAAGACGGGGCTCCGTACAGAGCCCCTCTTCCCTTTCCATGGAAACCTGCAGAAGGCGAAGTCAGAACACAATGATCAGTTTACCACAAACAGATTTCTTTTCCCTTTCAAACCTATCCTACTTTCAAATAACTTAACAACATAGCCGGTCCCAGGTGGACATCGCCACTTTAACACCATTTTCCGTCCCTTTCAGTCATGGCCAGTAGCCAGATTATCCGGGTCATGACCTTATACCATCACCCGGACATAACTCAGTCACCAAAGGTATATCACTATTTTTTGTACCTACATTATGACCCTTGTCAAAAAATAAAACACAGGCACATTTGCAAAACCATGCTTTTACGGTCCTTGCTAATGCTCCTTACACCAGTTTGCTTGAAATCCGCCCACGTTTTATTTTTTTCCAAAGTGTCAAAATGTATGTACATACAATAGTCATGTAACATAACCCACACTTGACAAAATCCATTCAGTCTTTACACAATCATTGAAGGTTGGTTCTTTAATCTTTCTGAAAACTTTTGTGCACATTCCTCAAATGGCAACAAAGTTATAAGCCATCGAAAATGTTGAAACTTTACAGAAACATTTATATCTAGATTTAAAATTGTTTTGAAAACGTTTGTGCAGATTTGTCAAATGGCACCACATGTATAAGCCATTACAATATTTTGGGACCCCCCCTCTAATTTTCCCCCCTCTTGACAGAATCCCACAAAACTTTGCAAAACCATTCAGGATTAGTCCTAGAATAAAATTACAAAATTACATGCAGTTTCACTGAGTGGCGCAAAAGTTATAAGCTGTAATGCAGAAATAGGTACAGAAGTGTCCGCAAACACCACAGGACTACCCCAGGACATCTGGAGTGTTCGCTGACTTTCGGGGGGTGAAACAATCCATTTATTGGCTTCTTATGGTCATATCAAATCCAATCCTCATCCCCCTCAGAGATTGTTTGTTGAGTTTGACAAGTGAAATGCTGCTTTTTTTTAATGTTTTCACTGTGCTGTCCGCAGACCCCAAAAAAGTCAGCAAATCCAAGATGGCGGGTGTTTCAGGAAAACCGATGCATTTCACGTTTTCCCACCAGCCAATCAGCGAGCACGTCCCAATGTCCGCGGACCACGCAAAAGTCAGGGAATTTTCTGGCCAATCAAAGACCAGTCCGCGGACCGAACAGGGAAGTGAGTCCACGGAGCGGACACAGATATCACTAATTTCTTTGCCTTACGTTTTGGTTGTTAAAAAAAAGCTACTGGACGGATTTACACCAAATTAACAAAAGCACGCTTTTGGGACCAAGCCGCCGCTCCTGCCGCCAATTTGGTGGAAATCCGTCCAGCAGTTTGTGCTGTGGGCATGAGCAAAATAAATTTTGAGACCCGCCCTATAACTTTGTCCCACCTTGACCAAACCTCACCAAACTTTACAAAAAAATCAGAGTGGGCCATATACTCTTTTTGCAAAGTTTGGTGATGATTCGTCCAGTGGGAGCGAAGTTATAAGCCACCTAAAAAGTGCTCTTGCTATGGGCTTAGCAACTTAACCGTAACTACATGGCAGCTACAGCAGGCTATGTAATAAACACACAGATTATAAAGAGCGACCAATTCTTTTTTTTAAATCGTACAGTCGAAGTATAGTATCCTTGCATTTGACATCCTGTAGGCAAAGAGCATGCATGACTATGCACGCATATGTTAATTCCCGCTCCAAATTATTCAATTGCTGCTTCCTATTCGGTTGCAAGTGAAAATATTGGCATTTATTAATAAGCGCAATTTGTTTTAATCTATGTTGTTCACTCTTAACGACCTTCTTGCACAGCACTAATATTTTAATCAAGGAGCCTCACATGAAAACATTTACAATTCAAATGAGGCCGGCATTGCATTTCAATCAATAATCAATTTGATCTCAACTTTGTCACAGAAACAAGCATAGGGTTTTGGTCACGGGTCGCTTAGTGCAAAGATTTCCCTTTCAACTAATGGTTCATTATTGCGGATTAGATTTGCCATAATGAACTTTCTCATCTGAGATGCGACCACAGTGTCTCTGTAATTAATTAAATTGTTACATGTGGGCGTGTTTACCCCCCTGGGGAGTCTTCAGTGAATCACTGTTTTTAAATGCAGCAATTAGACCTCTGCTGCCTGTGTGCATCGAAATCCAGGGTGTTTGTGATGTTGCATGTAAAATGGAATGCCAAGTCGCACTGGCATCTGGGAAGAATTGCCATTAGAGACTCCATTCCACTTACAGACTTGCATTTTCACAGCGGGGTTCCAACAAAATATTACCCTTTCCCATTGAACAAAATAAGTTAGCCTAGGCTCTGCCAATGTGGAAGTAAGTGATTAGAAAGGAGTTCATGCACCTTGCAACATGCATTAAAGCACATTTCAGGCTACTGTAAAATGGTGGCCAATGACTCTGCTTTTCCTGTATGGTCACTGGTCACAGAAGTCTTGGGTACGTCGCGGTGGCATGTTCACATAAAGCTATTTCGTATACAGAACTCTGAAATGTCCATGCCTGGGAAGTCCAACCAGTATTTTTGTTTCCATTTGATTTCTGGGACTTGTGGTTTTCTTTCCCATTTTAAATTTAGGAAAACTACAAGTCCCAGGATTCCAAGTAAACCCGGTATTGGGTGGCCTTCTGACTCATGGCCACAGGAAACACAGAGTTCGGTGTATAACACACTGGACTTGCAAACCTGCCAGCCCCCTTCGAAACCTGGTACAATAGGCCTAACAAATGCGGATATGCAGAACGAGTCAGATCAACTAAGCTGCAGATCAAACTAGCTGAGGTGCTCAGGTACTCCCAACCTCATCATTTGCCAACTGTTTCCATATTTCGATCAGGTAGCACCATCATTCATCATGGCGGTAATGCCATGTGATCTCTTTGCAACAGTTGGCATATTGCAGCAGCTTTGTGTGGTGAAGTAACTGGGCAAATGCCACCAATACTTGGAAAACCTGTGAATATTACCCGGGAAGATGATCACCACAGGAAAGGTATAATCCTCCGTGCTTTAAATGTGTCGGCCCCCAGTACCTGCACTTCTCATTTTTGAGCATTTGCACTTCTGAACGCCTGAAAAAGAGCACTGGTACTCAACTTTGTTGCAATGTTAAAAGGAAAGCTTTTCATTTCCCTTTATCGCAACTTAAAAGGACTAAGCTTCTGCAGCCTGTGCTGGGAAAAGCAGTGCCCTCTACCTCGTCCTCTCTCCGCCATCGCAGTGCCTATATGTCGACTTCAGGGGCCCACCCTGCATAACAAAAGGAGACACACACATGCATCTACTGTGCTCTCAGCACACTAAGGGGTGGAACACTGTTTCGCTAAGTGGGCATCACGTGTTACCATTAGTGTCCTTTGATGGAGCAGGGATTCATTTGGAAAGCCTGGGAAATTACTTTTTAAAGATGTTTCTTTCTTACTAGCAGTGCCTATTCTAATATGTAAATGTTTAAGTAACTTGAGTTGTGATGAAACGTTTTCGACTGAAAACTCGCACACAGCTCCTCCAGTTGCCTACCGAATTTCTTAGGCAATAAAAGCCAGAATTTCTATAAAACACCCCTTTGAAAGCTTAGTTTACAGCTTTAATATATGCTAGTTGGATGTGCAAAAAAGAGTCTCATTGAATATAGATATTAAAACTTTCTTAACACAATGCATAACAGCGAATTAGAAGTTTGTGTGAAAGGATCTCGGATACAATACTTTACCAAAGTGCATGCTCCGTGCCACATAATTTTATCTCACTGGGCAGCAAACAACAGGGTGTGCCTAAAATGGACCTGTGGCCAAGGTTCTGTGCCAAAACAGCCATTGACGAAAGTGCTGCGCGGGGATGTCGAGCTTCGTAGCTTGGCGAACACCTGCACTTTTTCCAAGCACTCTTAACCCCATATGTGCAGGTGCTGGCATATTATGCCATGTACAGCCTGAACAATTCCAAAAGTGCTACGATATGCCTGGTATCATCTCCTTTTATGGGGAATAGCCTCACTTGTGCTATTCAGTCAAGCAAACTTTACTTCAAGACCATTTTGATCATGAAAGTACACATCATACAAATATTTCCCACAGAACAAAATGAGTTTAACAAACTACGTTAATCGAACAATGCCCAAATCTAAATACACCAACAGTAGTTTCTTAAACAAGACAACACAAAAAAGTACCATAGAACTACATACACCAACTTCAGATTTCAAATTGTTAAAAAAATACTCAATAGTGCTGACTTAGTAAATAACATCATAGCCCACATAACATCAATTCATTTTACCATCATTATATATAGCAATACTACCCTATACTATTTAAGCTCTGCAATTTTCCATAGAGGGAGTAAAGTGCATTTTCAAAAATCATCATACACATAGGAGAAGACTAAAACACAAGTGAATGTTTGTTTCAACATGAGCAGAGCAAAGGGTTTCTCCTATTCCTCGGACTTCCAAAATATTTTTTAGCACTGTAAAAAGGTTTAACAAATAAACTGTAATCTAATAATGGTGATATTTTTGTATGCCTAGTGCAGCCTCAAATGCACCAGAAATAGCATTAGGTGCCTGTAATAGTTACTTTAAGTCATGTATAGACCCAATGTAGGTGCTTCCACCATATGACAAATGATGCAGCAAATGGCCCAGAAATGCCACGATTTGCGTTGTATAGTTCACGAAAATAAGATGTAGGCTTAGAGGTGCTCCCAACATATGGGGCGTGCAGCCTCAAATGTCCCAATATTGCTATCAATTGCCTGACATTCTCACCATTTGTACGTTATAGCTGCACATATCATGGTTCTTTGGGAAAGGCGTGTGCAATTCAGCCTCAGATGGCACAATATGTCCATGATATATCGGGTGACTTTATGTAAGGTACCGATATCGGAATCCTGACGGGTGTTTTGGGATATCCTCCATTAATATTCATGAGCAAAAATGTGCATACATTTAGAATCATTGTATGCAAATGTATGTCATGAATGCCAATGAGGGGTATCTGGAAAACCTGACATGTTTCTAGGCCTGGAGTTGGACAACCCTGGTCTAGACTCAATTATCAGGCCCCAGCAGGTGAAGGAAGTGCCCAACGTCACTAAGGCATTATTTTAAAGGTCCTACTTTGTCCAATGAGAGATACAACGAAGTGCAGAGAGTCTTGTGAGGCTCCTTTCTACAGCACAGGTGTTTATAAGTGAAGACTAACAATTATTTTACATTTGGCTTGTGTAAACATTACAGACCTAGAAGATAACAATATTTTCATGTGCAGAAGAAGCATTAAACAAATATTTAACAGCAATTGAAAAATATATTCTCAAGTTTCTACTGGGGAAGGGAGACCACATTCAGGGCTGTATCCATTTTGTTAAGGACTTCTCTGTCAGTAGGGCATCATTGTTTTTACATGTGGGGGCCTTCACTCATCTGCACAAATCTTTGAGGGAGGAGTAGAAGTGATCTGATGTATTAACATTTTCGGCTCATAGAGCCTTCTGTGACAGAAAATGAGAACAAGTATAAACACGTAATATGCAGAGCCTCAATAAAACATGACATCACACATTCAAACAAAACATAAAATGCCAGATCATAAAATATCGAAGCTGCAGCTTTTTGTCTGAAAAAGAGTGTCTATTGAGGTGTGCAGCACAGGTCCATCTTAAGCACTTTTGGGGCCCTGGGCACGGACATCTTTGGGGCCCCCTCCACCAAACCAAAGGAATTAAGGGATCAAGAATACTGGATGCGGCCCCTGCCCCCACCTGTCGCGCTCACAACTTGTAGGTTGATATGCTGTCTCTCAGCATAATAAGCACTTTTACTCACTTTGAGTCCCCTTACCCTCTTCATTCATGCTCTAATCAGAATGATAAACAAGTAGCAACATTAGCAGTCTACGAAGAGGTTACTGCTCTAGCACATACAGGATAATTTTTATCAATAGCATCCAGGAAGGTATGCATTCTGTAGTATTAATGCAGGACCGTATGTAAAAGGTACATGTCACCCATAATAGACAGAGAACTCACATTAGCTGCCCCACAGAACTTTAAAGTGTTCATGCATGGATCGTGGAGACCAATTGGAAGAAAAAGAAAGCTACACATACCGTAGCATGGATAGTGGATGCAGATTAGAAACTACCAGGAAGGTGTCTTTATTCAGACAGACTGAGATTAGAAGTGGGATATGTTTTACAAATAGCCTTGCCATTAGATATCAAAGGAACAAATTCCTGTGGTGTGCGATATAAATATGCTCACTATTAAAGTCGAAGCAACCCTATAGCCAGGGAAACCATGAATAAGTATTTTATGAACATCATACCATGAGAAAGAAATCACTCTGAAGGGCTGACAATTATGAAAGATTTAGGGAGTGGCAATATTGAGAGGTTAGGCAATACAGGATTAAATGAGATGCCCAGGATCACCCATTGGTGAAGGCGTGAACCTGGGATTTGTGCCAACTCCGCAATTTATGCATTTGAACAATTTTTTCCAGTTCTTACCATGAACTAAACAATCACATCTTATAAAAACCGACTTGGAAAGTACACAAATCACATTACCAAACATGACCATTTTTAAACAAAATATTATAGAAGGGCGTTCTGCTAAATGGGAATGGTTATAACATCATTCTCTCCATCATCAAAGGAAGTATGTAAGAACCATCATACCAATCGATGTAATTTATCAAATTTAATCTGGGTTTATCTTTTGTATTTTAAAACTTTAAATACTTCCAAAACAATGGCTTGTGACATTTTCATTTATAAACGTGCATAAAAACCTTCGACTTTTACCAAAAAGCAAACTGTTTTTTTTGTCAAACAAGCAGACCTTTAAATATGCTTGCCTGAGGCCTGCAACATCTGGTCCGCTCACTTCTGTCTACCAGCCCTTCCACCCAAATGGCCTACATAAGAAGAAAGATCACGTAATGGGCTAAACGATACCAGCAGCATGCGAGAAGGCAAACCTCACAGAACACAGCACAGTAATGTAAGATGTATTAGATGATTTGACCAGGATCACTGTATCGACTGCTGGCAAATCCAGGATGCAAGCATGACCACTTTCGTTACATAGTCTTGAATTTGGATACTTATTCACCTCTTGGACTAACAGTGTATGCCATCGTTGGAGGCAACTGTCTAGGTTTTAAAACACCCCATCTGAACAAACTCATTTCTAGACCTTCACCGTACGTATGATATGTTAGTTTTTATAGCAACCCTTAGCTGGTGCAGGAACAGTGCTGTTAATAGCAGATGTTGTTCTGCTAAACCAAGTACATATGCAGGCAGGTTTATAAACTTCAGACTTAGGAAAGGCTCAGCCAGGCTTGCTGGAATGTGCTATTCTAATTTTGCATATGAACACATATCTCTGCAATGGGTGCTTCACACACTGTGCTAACTTCTGAACCATTGCCGCACTCAATTTATCAATATGCATTTCACTGTTGCTATTGCACATGAACAACATAATACCCAAAGGAAGGAAAGAATTCTACAGAGTTGTGCCATAAGGAATACCACAGTGAACACACACAGCATTACAACATGAATTGATCAAGGCAGAATGTACTTATCAAAACAGAAAGGCAATGGGTTTAGAGCCTTAGGAGCACCCCATAAAATATCCTAATGTGTGCTATTTAAGACTGGTTAACAATGGAATCTTACTTCTTCAGATCAGGCAGCTTTGTGCCCCCTCTTCAAGATGGGGACCCTGGGCAAGTGCCCCTTTTGCCCTCCCATAAAAACGTCTCTGGTGCAGCATTTGTAAAGAGTTGGTGGTGCAACCTCCCTCCTCTTAAACATCAAGCAAAACAACTTCAAAGTATCCCCAATAAAAACCAATACAATCTGTGGAGAGGGGCCTCCCCATTGATTTTTTAATGTCATAATCGGATTCGTTTTTAAGCACACATCTGCATATGTTTTATGTAGGTGCATTATATTGTAAATAGACAGCAATCCGATATTCATAAATAGGGACTGGTAGGCACTTTAAAACACGAGCACGTTAAATGAAAGGCAACGCGCTGGATTTTTTTTTGGGGCACATCTTGATTGTCAGAGGAGCAGTTACTTTAGCTTTTGGTCCTATTCCACGCATAAAGTGAACACATGAGGGCTGTGTAACCTGCTTTACGTTAACCATCTCTGCGTGAAGATGGTCCTGCAGTAAAGGACAGGGTCTAAACTTTAAGAACAGCCGGCAGAGATCCCCCCCTTCATTCTCTGTCCAACAGGTCAGCCATTTGTAAAGTTCCGCACAGTGAGGACTTTCATAGATTGCCTGATGAGCAGAAAGTATGTGCAGGCGAAATAGCTAAGCCTTAGACGGGTGTTTAGCCAGCAGGACACATGCATCCTTTCCAGGTTACCTTACATTTGGTAAAGCTAGCGCGTAGTGAGAGGAACCTACCATATACCATATGCAAAGAGGCATTATAGCCTTCACCAGAGTCTGCTCCGGATCTTCCCACCTCCCCTCAACATCTGCGCTCTTCCTGCACAGGCTCTCTGTTGGCACATTTGTCAACTCGGTGCATTGCTGATCTAGCTGTCTGAGTAAACATTGAAACGTTCCCTTCTTGCTGCCGTTTTCTTCTCTACAGATGGGCTGAAGCTGATGCGATGACCTAGGAACTTTACTTCGAGTTCACCTACGCGAAGGATGAGCTAAAATCTTTGGCCAAAAGGTGGTTTGGGGGGTGCAGGGACGTCATTTGGGGGTCGCAGCTGTGACCACTGAGGTCTCCCTTGCTACCCCTGGGGTCTACCTTGCTACCCCTAAAGCTCCTGGTCTGTGGCCAGTGCCATGTGGCTCTTTGTTTTTTGACTAGCTGGCTTTCTTGTTCAGGTCTCTTAATAAAAACAGGGGGTTCCACAAGTGTAACACTTTCAGCAGCAGTGACCCTAAATACACTTCACACTTCAGGGTGTGAGTCACTGGTTTAGTCTGTTCTTAAACACCTCAACTCAGCCTTTCATCCTTTTGAGGTCGATAAATGAGTACCAACACAGGCTGGGTGATATTGTATGCATAAGTGTTCTATATAAAGCGCTTAAGCGTAAGTGCTATATAATAACGCATCATTTGGCCTTGGACATCTGCTTGCATTCATAGCAGTTTGGTAATATGGGCCTATAGACGTTGGTATTAATGATACATATGGTGATGCATTCTTGGATGAAATGCATATCACATTATAATGATATCATAACCTTATTTTTCGTAGTGTATTTAGGAACAATGTTATGTGGTGTCACTTCCTGTTTTGTCAAGGGATGAAAGGTGGTGTTCCATCGCTTCGCGTGATTTCACTTAGGGGTGGGATCAAATGTCATCACGTCATGTGATGTCAGCAGAGGTCAAGGGTCATGTGATGTCACTTCCGCTACCCTTGGCATTTTGGAGAAATGGCATCACTGGCGGGGTGCGCTGGAGTGGATGAAGAGTTTAGCTTTTCATGGTCGAGGATCCTCAGTCTCGTGTAGTAGAAACAAGCACAGACTGAAAGTCTGCCCTAGTGACATGAGCAGACGCTGCATGCAAGGGCTGGAATTCAAGTACAGGAGGCTCTGGTCTCATCGAGGAGTTTTGAGGAAGAAGGCCACCCGGAGCAGGACCCGCAATGAACATGTCTCCATTGGCTCCAAGAGCATGATCTGAAACAGCAATGGCATCACCTGCTAGAAGGAGCCCAGGGCAGCAGTCACTCAAGGAGCCAGGTATGAGATGAGCTATGTTCTTCCATCCCAGGTAGCTCAACGCCATGTAGGTGCAGGAATTGTACATCTTGAACCAGAGCACTCCACCTGGGAAGCCTGCTAGGTTCCATGTCTTAAAATTGCGGCAAAAACGGCCGTGAATACATTTTGCGGCATAAATGCAGTGGTTTTTGCAACCACAATCATGTAAAGGATGCAGGGGACACCGCCGCAACCCCCGCTCCCCTTGAATGGTATAATGGGATACACCTTTACCGGGTCAAACCACAGCATTTTTTGCACAATTTCTTTTTTCTGCAACATTTGTGCCTCGATTTTATTACCTGATACCGCCTGCTACCGCTGAGAGTATGAGCGAGGACATAGGCCCCCACCCACCTAAGAAGAGCTAAAGGGGTGCTAGAAAATGATGTGGTCCCTTCTGTTGTCCCCATCTAAGAGGAAGGATGTAGGTCCTCCAGGGGTGCGGCAAGCAGACAGCACCCCACTCTTTCGCATCTGAAATCTCTTATTGCTGACTTAAGAACATACTGGGCCTCATTCCGAGATTGGAGGTAGTCATGGCGCAATTTGCGCCATGGCTGCCTCCAATAACGCTACTGGCACCAGTCTCGTTCAATGGGGAATTACCGGTGTAGTCCGACCTTTGCGGGACCGGTAAGTCCCCATTGAAAAAACAATTCCCCATTCCCATTGAGCCCCCATAGGGCTCAATGGGCATGGGGAAGTAGCTAATAACAGTACCGCAATTTGCGGTACCCTTATTAACTCAGAAGTCCATTAGCGGGTCCCGTCCATAACGCCTGGTAAAAGCAGGCATTGAAGGAGGGACCTGCTAAGGGAACTCATAGTAGGGCGGTAAGGCATTACCGGCACCGGTCTCCTTAACAGTGTCCGGTATCCCTTACCGCCCTACTCGTAATGAGGCCCACTGTCTGTACCAGCCATTCTTCACACGAAAACAAGTTTGAAAGCTAAACTATATTTTTCAGTTACATTTTGGACATTTTATTTTAGTCTCGGATCAAGTATTGTCCGATGACAATATCACGACATTTCACAATGGGCCCTTGCTTCTGCTGAAGGGGAACATGCTGCTTAACACGTCTGCTTTGTTTCTCAAGCGCGCTACATCCAGAGAGAGAGCCCCCCGAGAAGCAGACAGATGCCGCAATTAAAAAGAGCAGCCTTCTGCTATCGATTATACTGGGCCCCTTAGAGAGTGTCCAAAGAATGACAAAAAGGCACATATTCTGGTCATTTAAATAGAACTCAGGTCATAAATATATGTAGTTGAGTTTGTCATGAAGTGGAGTTAACACATGCTGTATATTTGTCATATTTCAGATGAGAACACGAATTCACAAAGTACAAATTGAGAAAAATGACTTTTCTACTTCAATTTTTCATCTGCAAGGAACAAACATAACAGCACAAAATGTATTAGTTTTAGGAATGCAGCGGGTAAAGCAAATGATTTATGTGAAAAGAAAGTGTCACGCGCCTGTGCTTTGAATACAATTTATACCTTCTGACTGAATTATAAATAAG
The DNA here is from genome assembly GCF_040938575.1 of Ambystoma mexicanum. Classification (NCBI taxonomy): domain Eukaryota; kingdom Metazoa; phylum Chordata; class Amphibia; order Caudata; family Ambystomatidae; genus Ambystoma; species Ambystoma mexicanum. The sequence goes on from NC_090940.1 coordinate 267,682,569, forward strand.
GGGACGGCTGATTCAGTTTTGACGCTGCTTGTGTTTGCTACAGAGTATTGCAAGGTTTAAAACCAGCCACAATTCAAACATTCTAAAGAAGATAACACACAATAATGTATGCATACACCTCTCAACTACAGTATATATTTGAAAAGAAGAAGTCAGAATGAGAACATAAAAAGGTTAAGACTGATCACAGTGTTAAATTCAGAAACAACAATAAAAGTACAATATCATAAAACCTGCAATTTCTTAATTCAGCTCGCTATCACCCGCTTAATCCTCCCTTTTGGAGACAGACGGTTCTATATATTAATGGTTTTACAAGCAACCCAATTAAAAGGAGCTAGCTTGAATGCACTCATAGCAGCATCGAAGGGGACAGTCCTTAAACATTCAGAAGAGGAATCAGATGGGACATTACTTATGGCTACAAATGTGGGCAGAGAAGTGGTAACTGCTTAGCAGATTCAAATCTGTCCAGGCTTAGGAGGCAAACCCCTCATGGTTACCGTTAGCCAAGCCCCCTCCTGCTCTAAATTAGGGAATTGGTTTAAGCAACACATCTAAACATATTTTTAGGGGATGACTGATAATAAGTCGTGAATCGTCCTCTTGATGATGCTAAGCAGTTCTGATGATTTCGTCTCTGTCAAGGCAACACAATTGAGGACAACCAAGTCTTGGGACCCAATTATCATTGTAATGAGTCTCTAGTAGGTGAACAAAGGTCAAAAAGCAACAGAACTCTTGAGGGTTTCCTTTTAAAACCAGAGGACCACGATGCTTTTATGCAAGCCCGGACGGAAAGTGTATGGATATTTCCCTGAAATTTGATCAAAGCAGAAACTACATAAATCAAGTAACGGAGATAACCTGAATTGGACTTTTTTTGCCAACAGTGTTATCATTTAAGAGGGTCCAGGAAAGCAACATGCACAGACAAACTAGCTATTTCCCATGGTCAAGAGACATCAGGACATGTTAAACAAATGCCAGCAATCCAATGTTTGAAAGGATTCAGCAAGTTACATCAAGAGGGATTGTTGAAATGATGAGCTATGTTGCCCCTCCGGCTCAGGAGCATTTTGAAATGAAGCACTTCATCCTGTGATTGGATGGGAGTTATCTTACAGACATTGACCAATTGGGCAGCCTCGGCTTAGGTCTTTTACCCCAGGGGTTCCCTTCCAGCACCTACAGAGGTCTTTGTGAAGGGCTTGATGATTGATGGCTGCTGCCCTCCCACCTGAGGGCCAGCTAGCTGAGATATCTGTGGAATGAGATGCACCGCTTTCCCCATCTCTGGCAAAATCCAATTAGCTAAGAATTAAGAAGGTGGAGTTGATAATGGCAATCCATGAGGAAATCCGAAGTAAATATCCTGGACAAAATATTGTTTGCAAGGGCCAACCTTTCGAGAAACCACTTATAAATGTGGTTTATGTATGATCATGAACCAGAAAACGTGATTTGCAACCACTTGCATTAACTACTTTTAGGAGTTATGGAAATTTTGGCGTTGCTGTTCAGGAAAACCTAGAACCAATTTGTATTGGCTCCTCTGCAGGTTCTAGGAAACGAGCACAGCTTTTAGCTTTTCAGAATAATGAACGTCAAGTGCAAAACTGTTCTAAGGTGACAAATGAAAGAGTAGCTAGGCACAGTTGGAAGAGAGGGGAACATGTGAACCCCCATGCATGTAACTCACTGGGACAGCGTTTTCAAAAAACCTTTCCCATGTTGGTAGGGACAATCCGTGACACTGTCACTCTGTTGTACAAAAGGGTTAAGATTCAGCAGTGAATGCATATCTGGGTAGTTCCTTGGCACATTTTTCATAACGTTAGCTGTCGGCTTGCCTATGTTTAATGCTTCACTAAAAATCACACATGCCAGACACCACAGATTGTTGAATGCATGAGTGTGGCTGGACTATCTCACTTACTAGTTCCCAGGGATCTGTCTTCCAGGTGGCCAGGATACGGCCATCACAAATGGATCCAGTGGGGGAGGATTACCTGTATGGGGAGTCTTTGGGGAGTGGAAGTGGGACACTGAAGGGTGAGACGCGGTACACCCTTCCTTACACCACGTTTTCCCCATCCAACCCCATAGGATATTCAGAAACTCTATCCCACCTTTCCAACACAAACACTTTCTTACACCATAACAAACAACAGACTAACACCAGAACCGTTTATCTGACAAGTCCCAACACAAGGGTTAAGCAGAGTCAGGCAATTGCTGATAATTAGTGCATGAGAGAACACTATGAGCAAGGCCAACCGCACAAGGAGGCAGCTATTCCAGGATGGCAGTTCAAACAGAGAAGGAAATCAATGAGACCCGAAAAGATGACAAGGATGGACATGCCCTTGCCCTTTTCAACTCAAAGCTGCAAAGCCTCCGTGAAAAGAATCATAAGACCAGGAACGACAACTGGCGTGTGGTATAAAATATGTCGGCGGTGCAGGAGGCCCTACCGCACTTATAACCAAGGTGGGGAGAAGTGCCTGCTACCGTGGTATTGTCCTTGACTCCAGAGAAAAGAAACGCCAAGGAGTTCAACCCAGCCGGTGAGTACGAGGGAGCCGATAGTAAGCCGGGCTGTATTGAACCAAAGGTTGCAATCAGCAACATATTGTGAATGGAAGGACTAAAGAACCAAGAAATTGTGTGTGTTTGAACTTTTGGGAAAGCCCAGTGAAGGTCTAGCTGCACAGTGGTCAGGTACCCCTTAGGCACACATTCAAAGGACTCTGGCTGGTCCCCTATGTTGAAACTATAAGTACCAGGAGGCCCTAGCAGAGGCCGGCTTGAGGTGTCAAAGGGGTCATACGAGGGTCAAGCAAAACCACTCATACAATCGAAAGTATTCAACATGTTAAGAAGCAGAATGAACAGTGATGAATAGAACTGGGTGAAGCCTGGCTGGGGGCTTTAAGGGAAGCCTGGCTGGGGCATACAGAGAAAGCCTGACTGTGGGGCTAAGATCCAGACATAGGAAAAAGGTAGAACCTAAGGGATCTAACAGAACTGTCTTGTGAACTGTGGCATGTGTGAACCTGACGGTGGGATGCCCGGAATAAGCTAGGGGAAGGGAACCCCCAAACTAATAAGGTTGTGAAATTGTGAACTAAGGCAAGTGTGGACCCAATGGAGGGATGCCAAGATAATACCAGGGGAAGGGAACCCTGCTTTCTGATGAGATGAGCAAATCAAGAACTGTATTACAAAATCATGAACTGTGTTATAAAAAAAGCTGTGTGAATCCGACAGTGATGCCAATGGGAAAACTAACGAGAGTGAATCCCGTACTGTGAGAAAGCAAGCAGAAACTGTGTATCTGGCAAATGTGAACCCAGCTGAGGGATGCCTGCAAATCGTGGTGAAGCATTCGACACCTGAGAACATTGTCCTGACAAGAGTGAACCCCGCCAAGGGATGTCCACAGTGAATGATTGTTGAACTTGTGATTGAAAGGCTGTAGTAAACCCAGCAGATGGAGGCCAACACTGACAAAAGGATCAAAGCCCGGCAGAGGGGGATCCTAGGGTAAAGGGTAAACGTCCCAACGTAGAAGATTTATTCAAGGAACTTTTTGTTGGTTTTGACACATCAGGTCCTCTGAGGCAAGAGACTTTGTGTGAAAGTGACTTGGCCACAGAAGGCCTGATATTTTGGAAACAAACTGTAACCTTGTGCTGGCGAGGCCCAGGAGAGTGCTGTGCTCAGGAGCCCCGCCTTGTCCCATGCTAAAAACATGAGGAAGGGAGACTCCAGCTACACCATCCTGACTTATTATTTTGGAAACACTTCTTTCTTTTCTGGTGAACATTATCTCACACTATTTTTGTAAGTTAGCGGTAAGGATCGGCAATAGGTTTTTTAGAATAGGCCCTTTTTATTTGACAAGATGCCAGTAGGACTGCCTTGTTATTTTTTGATGGTCGTAGCTTGCTCCCATCTCAGATCTAGGTTTAGATCAGGCGTTTTTCTCACCCATTTATATAGTTTAATAAACTCCCTTGAACTGTGATCACTTGTGTCTGTCTTTACTGTTGCCACCATGAGTTCCTTACAAAGTGCTTAAACAGTTTACAAAAAGAAAAATTGTGCCTGCTCCTCCCCCTCTCGTTTAATATTAAATGATTAGATAGACACCATCTCCTGGGAAAGGACAAAACACTCCATAGAAGTTTATATCAGGAAAACATTTGCAAAATATAGATGTAGGGCAGTAGGATTCCAGCATATTCACAGAATTTTAACTGAAAGTGCTTAGGGAAACAATTATGAATTCACCTGTTTCTGTACTTAATCCTATTACATCTAAAACATTGAAAGTCTTAAAATAGAATCTGAACACCTTTAGCTCAGAAAGCATATAATTTACTTAGTGGGATCGCCCTTTATTGAACAAACAATGTGAGCCTGTCTGGATTTTCTTATGATCAATTGAAACCACTGTATTACATTGAACAGTCTGGGTCCATTCCCCTTGCCTTACCCAACCGTAACATATTTCGCCAACCATACCATAGTCCATATGTTCCTTAGTTAAGATATCTGGTGTGCTATAGCAACAGTGAAAGAGTCAAGGAATCTGATGTTCTTTTTCAGTTAGACAGCCAATCACGTGTTCTGTTAATAAAACATTCCCACACCTGCCCCAACCAGTTATAGGATTTTTATTAAATAAATGTATGGATGTATTTTTGATATATTTAAGGGTGCAGAAGGAGGCTGATGCAAATGTGGCACGTTTGGGGCTAAAAGCATTTATTGAATAGGAAAGAAAAAGAAAACTTTGCAATCCCTGTTCTTAATAGGGGATTCCCAGCCTCAACTAAAGAGATAAGATGACTGTCAGGATGTCTGTCAATGTAAAAGTGTCCACCGTCCTGTGTCAAGAAAACCTTACTCTTGCATACAATAGAAACTAAAGAATAAGGCATTACTGTTCTGGTCTCCTGGGTTACACATCCTGGTCTGTTGAAACAGTTGCCAAATCTTAGAACAGTCTCATAACTCGCAAGTTGTCAGGGGGAATGGTTTCCAAAAAATACTTTTTTTATTTTTTTATTTGTTTGGCTGATAAAATCAACCTTTCAAATGCAGTGACATATAAACATTAACATTATTTAAACTTTGCCAATTTCATGTACAAATTGTTCACGATTAATTCATAAAACACATATATCATCACATTATTAAACATTAAAACATATAATTGCTCCAAGACCCAAGGACCGAAGTAATTAGTTTGTTAGATAAATAATCACTCAATTTCATTATAAACATTTGGTAAATCAGCACTTAGGTATTGTGTTATTGCAACTCTAATTGCTAATTTCGTACTTCTGAATAATTTGATCCATATTTCATTTTCGTCCATTGGGGTATACACACATAACAAGTCAGTAAAATAAGTTTTACTCATTGAAGTTAAAGCTGGACAGCTCACTATCAAATGCTGCAATGTTTCACAAAAGTTCACATTTTGACAAAATAGACAGTGGTTTGATTCTTTCGGTACAATGCATCTCCTCACCATTATTTCCATTGTCGGTAGAAGATTAAACCTGAATCGCAGATATTGATTTCTAATATGCGGCGAGGGGAATTTAACCAGATAATCTGCCATTGTTCGTAATCTTTTTGGCCCAAACCACTGTTAATTGAAATCTTTTTAAGTGCAGCATTTGGCGCTATTGCATATCCAGTCATACTGGAATAACTTTAACTTAGCTCGATCGGGGTTTGTTAGCAAAGTTTCGAGAGCTATAGATGCGTCGGCCAAAGCATTCAATACACAAATTAGCCATTTAGATGCAAAGAGATTTGGTGAACCCACAAGGTGATGCACAACTGTGCTTAAAATGCTTAAAATGATGTTCTTTGCCAGTCCTAATAGACATTTTCTAAATAAAGCACACATCTTCCATAATAGTTGCGCGAAACCAAACCCATTTCAAAGTGAATCATGGGAAGTGGAGTACATTTTGGGAGTTTTAATACAACCTCCAAAATCGAGCTTCACATAAATCCCATATATTACTCTTCATCTGCAGTTTAGTATCGACTCCATACAATAAAATTGGCACCACTTTTGCTTGATAAAACTACATAATGTGGCTGTATGAAAATTCACCATACTTATACACTAATATGTTAGCCTGAGATTTCAGCGTTTCCAGTTTTAAATTCAATGAAACAATATAGGCATTTTCACTTGTGGTGTTATAAATAGTCAGACCTAGATATTTGTAGTTTTCGACATTCAGTAGTGCAACATTGTGTAGATGCCACTTATTTTTTTTTCCCTGGGATGCGTTTTTGGTCTTATGACAGATAACTTGTGTTTTTTCTAGAGGTTATTTACTAATGAATATGCAGATAATTTGTCCAGGAGGTTTTGCAGCCCACTGAGGGTCTGTGACAAGAGGACCATACCATCAGCATATAACATCCAAGATATAAGTTGATGGCCCAATTTTGGTGCATCACTTATGATACCTGCAAAAGATTCTCCAAGATCAAGGATAAACAAATTAAACAAAAATGATGCCAGGATACAACCCTGTCATGATGCCCGCTCCCGGGGAGCCGGTTCAAGCCCTGCGTCCCCGAAAGCGGACATCCAGTCCCCAAGGAAGGACCCAGCAACCCCATATAGGGGCCCTTTGGACAGTGTTCTGGCGCCTATGGCTTGGGTGCACTTACCTGATGCAGACCATGCTGCAGGATCCCGGCCTCCTTGAGGCCTGAAAGGAACTACTTTACCAGTGGGACTAATTTACCATCCGGGCGTGGTCGGGGAAGGATACATACCTGATTGGAGGAAGGATACATACCTGGAACTTCTTCCAAGGCTATTTAAACCCCACCCGAACAGCCACACGTGCTTCGCGTTGTTCTGCATCTAGCAGCTGGACGCTCACCGTGTCTGCTCCTGCATCCTGACTTCTGCCACGCCTGCCAGCATCCTGGATCACCTACAAAGGAAGAGAAGAAGAGAACAGAAGAAGGAAGAGTCCTTACCTGCTAAATTCCGCATCCCGGAGACATCTCGCCGACAATCCTGAAAAGGAAGACTTATTTAAAAGCTCATCGCATCGATCGCTGCAGCGCCGCATTCCACTCACCTTTACAGGGCGCCTCCATGTTCAGCAGCGATCATCCGGATTTGCAGTCACGCCCCAGCGCCTAGGGAGAAAAAGACCAGAACAAAAGGTGAGAGAGAGAAGGGAATAAGGAAAGCTAAATCTCCATGTTAAGACTTACCTGTTGATTCATTCCCTCTTCATTTCGGGTCCGCGCCGCATCCTGGCATTTACGGACCCCGGGGGGGAAAAAGAGACATCAGCGTTAATGAGCGAATGAAAAGACATTACCAAAAAAACGCTCATTAAAAGACTTACCTGATTTCTACAAGGATTTCACCTCTCATCTCGGGTCGGTGCCTGTTCCCCGGCATTCCGTACCCCGGCCCCTATGGGGAAAAAGACACTAGCATTAGTACATTAATGCATGGACACAAGGGGAACCTCTTATCAAAAAAACTTACCTGGAAGCCAAGCAAGTTTGGTTCCCACCAATCCGAAAATCCAGTGAAGTAACTGGATACCAACGCGCCCCTGCATCAGAAGCAGGATGGAGAGCTCGTCCTTCCAGACCCTAAGGTGAGACGCTACGAGGAATCACAGAAGGGTTTCGAGGAGGGCGAGAGGGGAAAGTGGGAGGCTGATTGCATTACCCTGCAGTTAATCCCCTATTTTCGCCTACAGAAGGATACTTCTGCGAGCCAGACAAGCCAGATTTGGGGGCCCGGTCCAGTCCGTCTTCCGAACCCTGCGCATCACCTTAGAAGAGGTCACAGCAGCGCGAAGCAGGCCAGCGCCTCCGTGGGAGTCAGGTGAGCGTTACAAACCCTGCTTGAGTCCTCGCCCAGTAAGGATCAGTTTGGAGAATAACCCTTCCATTTTAAGCCGGACTTGTATCTATGTGTTGGTATGAAGGTGTTTAATTATAGAAATAAGAGAGGAGGGACAAGCGAAACAAGTTAATTTCTTGTAAAGTAAATCACGATCAACTGAATCAAAAGCAACTTGGAAGTCAATGAATGCCAGATATAATGGTCGACTCCGGGCTGCACACTGGGATTTTAACATATTCAAAGTCATGATGTTTGGTGATGTCCCTAGCCCAGACACAAACCCAGCTTGAAAGGGATCTCTTTTTCTTAAACTCAATACCCAGTTGTTCAAGTCTCTAAGCACAATACGATTGAACATTTTCCCCGGGGCATCCAACAAGGCGATGGGCCTATAACTCGCTGGATCAGATCTACTGCCTTTCTTGTAAATTGGAAGAATGATTGAATGTTTCCATGATTCGGGTATTAATTGTGTCCGAATGATGTTTGAGAAGATATTATATAATATTTCAGACCAAATTTCCGGATGTTGCTTTAGCGTAAAGTTTGATAGCCCATCGGGACCTGGAGCTCGCGATGAACTTGCCTTGTTTATGAAGAATAAAATATCTTCTTTGTCAAATGTTAAAGAAAATGTTTCTGCTAGTTGCAACGAGCTTCGTGAGCATGAACTCGAACAAGGCAGATATAGGTTCGAGAAGTGTTTCACCCAGGCCTGTTCTGACACATTATTCGCTTGATAAGTAATTTGGTGCCCTGCAGTTGTTTGATTGATAACCGCCCAAATTCGTGATGTATTCTTTCCCGCTAACACACTCAACATTTTTTAGCTGTCATGTTGATATAAGACTGCTTTGTGTGTTCTTAACCAGTTCTTGTACTTTGTCCTTAATTGAGTTAAGATCATGTATCTTATGTTTAACAGGAGTCTCGAGGCTTGGCGTTTTTTTTTAACTAAGCGTTCTTTTTGCGGCTTCCACTTCCTTATCAAATACATGTAAGGTTTGTGTCTTGGCTACCTTAGATTTATTTATTTTGTGTTGGAATAATTGCATTAATTCATGATAAGGAATTTGTTGACGCTGACCTGCATTCGTATTAGTCAGTTGCCTTGCGTAAAATTGATTAAATCTTTTCAAAGATGTTTCATTCCAACATAATCTATTACCTCCAGGGTTAACTGTTATGAAATCTAAGGTGCTTTTAACTATGGGATTATTTAGCAGTTCTGTTACATTCCAATGCATTGCAAGGCTGTTGTGGTCACTCAAGGTTGTAGGATTTATTTGAAATTTTAAGACTTCTGATATGAGAGGTTGGTTCACGTAAATGTAATCAATTATTTCCGAGGTGTTACCTCTATGCCACGTTGGTTGAGGCAGCATGTCGTCTGCAAATGAACCATTTAACATTTGAAAATTATATGTTTCAATGAAATGGTTCCATAGTGTCAGTCTGTTACTTTGCTTGTTTCGATCGAAGCAATGCAGGTTTAAATCTCCTGTTATGATTACATAAATAACAGTCTTATCAAGACACACTAGATCCATTAGAGAATTCATGTCTCTCATGAATAGATGGTCGGAAATACCAGCAGGTTTCCAATATACATCTATCAAGGCGTACGATGTATTGGCAACCTTACGCTTTATCATCTGCGGAAAGGGATTCTGAGATGACCAATTTTCAGATTTAAATAGCGGATCTTGTTTGACAGCTATAAGGAGCCCTGATGTTGGTCTCCCATGATTTAATTTTTGGGCTAGATTCAAATGTATATTATATTTATCCCAAGTTGGGACAGTAGTGAGCCATGTTTCTTGAAATGTGGCTATATCAATATTGTCAAGGCTTGGGTTAAAGTTATTTAGAAGATGATGGAACCCTCTTGTATTCCAACTAGTCAGGGAGACACGAGTTTGCTTCAAAGATTGGCCTAGTTAGTGCACATTCCGATTCAGGTGACAATTACAGGATTTTTCAGAGCCTTCTTCAGTGCCCTGGTTAGCACTCTTTACATTGCCCCTCCCATGAGTGATTGGAGAAAGTGAATAATTTACTGATGAGACTTTAGATGTCAATTGATTCACTTCAATAATAAATCCCAAATCATACAAACGACTTTTGGCTAACCATATCGTATTAAGAACCATTGTGGAATAAATCCACAGTTTGACCAAGGAGAGTATATGTGCATCTTCAAACTCCACTAATTGAATGTCAGCAGAATTAATATCTTCCAGTTCTGGAATTTCCGAAAAGATGGTAAGGATGGATTTGCGATTTAAATCATACTGCACATTAGGAGGCTGGCGACACGAGATAATTAGTGAATGTAGTGCTGGTCGTTTTGGGTTTCCTCTAAATGATTTTCTCAATTGAATTGGATCAAATTTATCTTTGACAGTGGGTGGGAATGCTGATGTTTTTCTGTCGAAGGAGTTTGCAATGGTTGTTTCTATCAGCCATTGAATTTCCGGGGCCAATGCTGAAATAAGGTTTTTACTTTCAAGTTCGGTGGTTACTTGTGACGCTGTTCCTGTGAGTGTTGGTGCTAGTTGAACTGAGTCAGTCTGAGTGACGAATCGGGCAGAATTATGCCTTAAAGATGTTTGAGCTAAGGAATGACCATTAGAATTCTCAACTTCACTGGCAGAAGCTTGACTGCTGTTTATAACTCCATCTATTGCCGATGTTTCGTAATCCTGTGGAGAGGGTTTTCTGCCTATCTCACAATGAGTGAGATATTTTTGCGCTGGTTGCGCTATCATTTAAGCATCACAGCATGCCGAATCTCTTTTCTGTGTGCTTCTAGGATCTGCTGTGAGGATCCATGCAAGAGTGTCATAATCAGTTTGGTTTTTATTTCCTTGAATGGATACAATTGGAATATGCTCCATGCTATTTACAGAGGTTATGGGGCCATCTCCAACGGATTTCACAGGATGGTCATGGGATGACAAACCCGTATTATTTTTACTGTTGATGAGACAGATTCTCTCTCTGAATTAAATGGCACTGGATTTGCATCTTGTTTTTGTCTTGAGTCCATGTGTTTTTCTGTCTCTGACCCATTTGAACTCAGAGTTCTAGACTTGCCTGCAGCAAGCTTTATTTCTACTGCACAATCCGACTTTTTTTTTCGGAGTTCATCTTGAAAGTCTTTTAAGAAGATGGGAGCAATTTTTTGGGGAGTTTTAGCCACTTCAATTACCACATCGGTAGCTGGAGTTGGAGTGGTTTTAGCTTTGGGACCTTTTTTGAGGAAGATGGGAGCTATTTTTAGGTTCACTTTCGGAATTGGTAATATTGTACCTGTAGTTTGTTCAGACATCACTCTACTGGTTTGTGAACTTGTAGATGTCATATGAACCATTTTCCTTTCACCCTCCATGTCTTCGTTGGAGGCCGCCTCTTAATTTTGTTTACTAACTGCAATCTTACTCTTAATCGTTTTGCGAGTCTTGAGTTTTTTCCCCATTTCTTTTCAGCAGCTTTCTCTTTTAGTCTTTTTGTTCTTCTGGCTTCTCTCTTTCTTTCCTTCTTACCACCTAGCGACGTGATCCGTTGTGGGTCACACGTTTTTTGCTGTGTTTGATTTTCATCTCGGACTATAGGACCAATTTCTGGGTGTGTATTTGTAGGCTCTTTGTCTTGATAGTCAACACTCAGGTTGGACAATCTTCGAAATTTGTCTAGGGTGGATTCGGATAAGGGGGTATCGTCCATGAGTAGATTTGCTTCTTCTTCGCTAGCTTTAAGATGCAAATCCAAATCTTTACTGTTGGACATTTGTAATTGCATCAGAAGCTCTTGCAGTGTAGTTCTATTTACATCCTCTAGGCTATTTTTGAGAACTATAGATCTTTGAATCGCAGAGAGGTCCATACCCTGTTTTGTTGATTCCACTTCTTGTATTTGTTGCAGGATATTAGTGTTAATGAGATTGCAACATCCAACTGTCGCTCCATCCAAAGAAGCAACCTCTTTCGTCAATTCAAGCAAGGAACCAGTTTGGGACTGGACCTCGCCCTTCAACAATTCGAAGATGGATACCAGCGAGTTTAGTACATAATTAAGTGCGCTCAATGTATGTTCAGTAGGACCAAACAGAGTTTGAGCGGATTCTACTTGCAGGTTCTGGCCTTCAGATAGTACCTGTGGCATTAACAGGTTTTCTTCTTGATCAAGAACTGATGATTCCTGTGCTTTTTCTGTATTGGAAAGGTCTAACTTCTCCAAAGTGTGTAGACTTGTGTTAGAGTCCGATGGTGTCAACACAGATTTGCTTTGGATTATTGAACATTCACCAGGGGTCAACATTGGGGCAACTTCATTTTGAGATATTTTTCCCCCGAAATGTTCTTCAATTTTCTTTTGTATTTTTGTTGTTGTTACAGTAAATTCAATCCCCTTTTTCCAATTTTCTACCAAAGGGGTTCGCTCTTCGTGTGCTCCAATTGTTCTGATAGGAGTAGAAATGGAAGGGTCCGTATGAATTTGTGCTGAGGTTTGTTGGTTCCCAATATAAAATGGTGGGTCCCTCACAGTCGTTACTGGGGGGCCCACCGTGCCGTCATTGAAACAGCAATTGGGTGCATTGGGCTCCTCCCATTCAAGGGCTCGATGGTCATCCTCAGTTGGATTACTCCGCAATTTCATAATCACTTATGTTTTCACATATTAGTGTCACAACCAGTTAATGGTTTGCCTTTCTCAGTGCTTGAACTAAGTAAGCGAGTCGCCATTGTTAGAATAAGGTTACTTACTTTCACCTGGCTGGTCGAATCAAAGGAACCTAGTTCCAACAGTCTTCAGCCACAAGGAATACGTGTTTATTACACTTGCTTTATGCAGAGTGAGGAGTAAAGATGGAGACATGCAGCTCCAAGGCTAAAAACCTGCATTCACTGCATGTAATCTCAATGATGTTCAATGTTCATAAATTATAATAAGCATAAAAAGTGCAGATTTCTACGTAACAGCGCAAGTTAGCAGAAAAGGAATGGTAAGAGGGCTAACTGGACGCACTCTAACAGTTCGCTGCAAGATAGGGGAGGCCAAAACAAGAGTGTTGTTATGGCGGGTTGCCGGACATGTACACCCGTCAAGATCGTTGTGGAGCAATAAATACTAACCAACTAGCGGCACTGGAGATAAAAACACACAGCAGACGAAAACTGGCCTTTGTCGATTACAAACTTCACCTTTGTTTTTAGGAGTTGTTCCAAGATGCAGGTGAAATAGGTAACAGTTTTTTAGTTTGTTTTTGATCACCTTCTAATGGCTGAACACGAAGCCCACAGCAGCTCGAGTGAATACGCATTGTCACACGAATGATGATGATGATGGAAGACTCGCAGATTCAGGCAACACAGAGTAACTTCCACTGCCAACGCCACCCAGAGCCAAACAGCAGCAAAACAGTTCTCCTCACACAAACGCACCGCCCTTTACTCCACGGCCAGGCTTCACGCCGCAAGGGGTCGGTGCTCTGTGTTTTACTTCCTGGTTTCCCAGGGGGTGTGGCTTCAATTCCACGAGCCTTAAAGTGAAAGGCAGCTATTCCGCAGCGCTATTCCGCAATGCGGGTTGCACGGGTTGGCAGGGTATGGGAGGAACAACCTGGACAGTTCTTTAACTGACTTCAAGGGCCTCCAAGCAGTCCAAGCAGAGCCAGCAGCAGCAAAACAGTTTTCCTCACACAAACGCACCGCCCTTTACTCCGTGGCCGGGCTTCTCCAAACAATACTTTCTTGGTGGGTCAGGAGAATGTCTCCCTTCTCTTTACGTCCAATTTCATACAGAACAGGCGGAATGACTCGCTTCCCCAGGCCTTTTTGGACCTTACTGCTGGTCCAGATTACCAGGAGAATGATTCCCATCTACTGTTATCTTTCTATCAGTTCATTACAGCCAAGGGGAATGACACCCTTCCCCATGTCTTCTTTTCATTAGGCCTCACACCTACAACATCCAACTGTAAGTGTTAGGAGTGTCCATGACCCTTGCTTCTCTTCTTCACGAGGGTCAGCAACCCTGGCTTGTCTTCTTTAATCTGCTCCACTTGGTTAACGTCCCTGCCAAGTAATGCCATGGGGAAGATAACTCATATCACTTTCTTACTATGAGTCCCATACCTTGTTTTCTCCTCTTCTTTCAACTGGTCCATTTGGTCAATTCCCCCGCAAACTCTTCCACAAGGAAGATGACTTATATCACGTGCTTGCTTTGGGTCCAAGAGCCTGATTTATCTTCCTCTTTGAACTGGCCCACTTGGTTCTCTTTCCTGCCAAGCACTGCCATGAGAAAGATGACTTGTATATTTCTCTTTATAGTGTTTGGGATCCTCAGCCCTTCTCTGGTGGTCAACAGGCTTTATTCCACCACTGCAGTGAGGAGGAAAATGTTTGTAGGCTCTCTGCCCCTGTCGTGCCACCCAGGTATTATGATTACAAAGGGGCCTAGGGACAACTCCATGCACCCTTTTGTGAGCCGAACTGAGTCCCCTCTGGGTCTTCCATGCCACCCTTTACCTTGTTGGGGTTTTTGCTATGTTGCTAGGGCTTCCTGGGATGGCGGACATTCTGTTTGGCTTTTCTGGCATCTTGCTTCCTCCCCTATGGCTCTTCAGTGGCCTTCCTGGCTGCCTTCTGTGTTCCTTCTTCCTCTTGATGCTGTTATGCACAGGTGTGCTCCTGCAGACCTTCTGATCAGACACAGTGCAATGTCAGTGTCCTTGGAGTTCTCTCCCTCTGGGTCAGCAACATGGGTTTGAATCTCCCGCATTCGGTGCGCAGCACACCTGCCGTCTTACTCGGCTGCCCGAGACATTGAGTCTATTGCCGATATGTATACAATGTTGTCAGCAGTGTCTGCACCCATTGTTTACGTCCTTAGTTTCTTTCACAGGTTTCATTATCATTGCTCCGCGGAGCCAACTCGTCACTGTACTTTAATTACATAGTTTCCTGTTCTTATTTTGTCTCAGTACGTATAGGTACTCTGCCTTATAACAGTACATGGGTTTACTGTATACGAAGAGGCTACCAGAGGAAGGAGAGGTTAGAGTATGTGGGGGTGTGATGTTCGCATAAGGGCTGTTCCCTAGATGATCATCCTTGTCCCCAGAGGGGGGTCACTCCCCATCACATCTGCATTATACCACCCCCATGGGGACTATCTGGTATCAGCCTCACCTCCCTGGCCTCATGGGATGGGGCTCCCCCTCAGGGAGAATTGACATCTAGTCAATCATCACACATTGCAAAGCCGAGCATGCAAATCAAGGTCAATGGCAGTCAAATCCCTATGCACCACCATAAAGGAAATAAAAGGAGATAATAGTCTATGTTGATGAGAACACATACACAAAAACATGATGTACAGTACGATTACTGTGTGCATGCCATTCAAAATCACTCACATGATGCTTGTTATTGAAAATTCTAATCAAAGCTCACTATATTACTCTGTCTTTCAATGTTACAGAGACATGGTTCCTATATTTCTTTAAGATTGAAAGCAGTGGAATTCAGTTCATTTTTATAAATGGCCAATGCTCTTGAAAGAAAAAAAAAAGACCATCTATGTTAACATTAGGAATGCAAGTTCATTTACTTAACTAATAAAATCAACATAAACTGGAGACACTTTTTAAGGAAATGTAGACACAAAAGTGATTAGAATCGTGTAAGTGCATTGTTAAATTGATGCATTATGGCCTGCTGTCAAAGCAATTACTTTTATTAAGCAAGGGATTCCAGTATTCACATTGACCTTGGAAAAAGAAATCACTAGGCAAAGGTTATGAAGAGTCAATCTGAGTTCAACAACGTCAAAAAGTCTGGTATAAGGGAAGCAAAGTCTTATTTCTAATTGAAGACCCATGGAGGAGCAGTTTATTGGTCATACAATGGTTTTCTATAATATCGGTTTCTTTTCTCAAAACTAATGCTTTTGAATATAATTTGCAGAAATATAGATAATGGGCTCGTTTATTTACAACAAAAATACTGTAAGAAATAAACATGTTAACAATAAAAACTCACCCTAAGGGGTGAAATAGTAGTTAACAACTCCACTGATGGCACTATAAATGTTTGGACCAATGAGAGCTACAGGGCTCTAACTGGGTATGCATTAGTGAGCTCAAGTCAACCAGAGGGCCCATCCAACAGAAAAACACTGCGGTTACTACGATGCGGCAGGAGTAAGAGATGAAAAATGTTCGACTCAGGAAAGTTGAGCCAAAATTGCAGATGGGTATCTGAGGCACTTTATTCTAGAGCACAAGACGATTCGCCAAGAGAGCCACTAGGTGCACAGCGCTTTGTAAATCTTATTACCATTTGTCCAATGATTTGCCACTTTATCGGGGACAGCACTAACCAAAGGGCTCCCACAGGTTCATCCCTGATTCAGACCTTTGTCCAAACTTTCTACTCAACAATGTAAGTTTGCCAATGCACGTTTTGTGCATTCAGAAATGTTATATTTAGAAGGTGAGAGAAAATATTTCCCGCCCGATAAAATACATATTGTAATATCCATAGTTTGCTTTCAGAAAGCAAAGGTATCATGGATTGTGTGGCCTCTGGTGCATAAGAAGCCACACATTTTTACCAAGGAGTTAAAGGACATTATGCAGTATCGCAAACTTTTTCCATTAAGACCCCTAATAGAATTTTCTTTTTCTAGTGTTAAGAATATTGGGGAGAGCTTTACTAAGAAAATATGGTATAAAGAAGTAGTGGTTCAAATATATTCCTCTTCTCACCTGCCCTTCATTAGACAATCTGAAACATTTAGAATATTATGTATATATTCTTAGTTAGAAACAGATTTACAATGTATCATTTCATAGGTTAGGGAAGAAAAAATAATTTCTCACATGTAGATTCACCATAATAAGCTAATGTGCGGGTGATTAGTATGTATTCTTTCAACCAAATGCATCGACATGCTTACGTTTATATTCTGATGTTCTTTATTGTATGACTGCTATGATTAAATAAAATAAGTTGATTGTGTTTTTATTAAAGTTTAATGCTATGATATGCCTATAATGTTATTTTCTTATTGCAACTAAACTGATTCAAATTCAAATTTAAGGACTGTGACAAATCAAGGGAATGTGACCCTTCTCCCCATGGGGGAGCTCCCCTTACCCCCCCTGTGACGCTAGGGAGGTGAGCCCGCTCTGAAACACCCTCCCTATGAGTCTGGACAAATGGGACCTCACTGGGAGAAGATCCCGCTTAGAAGACAACAACTCCCATTCCCGTTAGGAACTCCCTACAGCTCTTCACACTGTGGCCTGCATCTCCACTATACCAGAAACATTTAAATATCATGACTGTACCATGTGCAGTTGCATTGAAACAATTAAGATACCTGGTGAAATGATACCATTTAGCATTATATTTCGGAATTGTGTTATGATTATTGGCCATGCACATTTCCAGTTTATGAATGTTACAAATAGTATTTCACCAGATTTTGGCAGAAAGCAAGCTAAAGTCTTTCTAGTTAGCAGTGATGCATTTTAAAGCTATACAGATGAATAGATCATAAAGTCTAGCAGAGTCAGATGGAATATAAGTTCAAATGGCTATACTTCCTAAAATATGTTAACAGGGGAAAAGGGTACATCCACGCAGAAGATACATTTAAGAAACTTCCAAAATGTTTTCCAAAATTTAACAACATATGAACATTCAAAAAACATATGCAAATACGTGGCGGGGGATATGCTACATGACCAACATTTTGCATTATAATTCGGATTAGACTTAGCCAATTTGTCCGGAGTAATAAATGCTCTATGAATGAAGAAATAATAGTGTTGTGAAATATTTGCTGACACCGATATACGTTTGATTTTAGAAAACAGGTGGGTCCAAATATCATCTTCAAACCTTCAGCCTAAATCCAGTTCCCATTTCAGACGTATAGGGCATATCTTAAAAGTTGAGGTGAGCATATTGTATATTTTAGCGGCTCGAACCTCACTAACTGTGGTAAGGTGCATTAGTCTAAGGGCATCTGGAGTAAGAATTTCATTGGAAAATTGGGCTAGTGCATCCAGGCAGGAATTGATTAAGTTATTGTAAAATTGAAAGTCTTTCTTAGGTATATTAAATGTGGTAGAAAGTTGCTGGAAGGAGAGGATATACGGGTCATCTATAATATGTTGAATGAATCTGATACCTTTTTGAATCCATGTTTTGCGGTCATCTTTATCAATAAGTTTATACTCAACCGAAATGCTAGAACTAATCAATATTTGAAATGTTTAGATTATCTTGATGAAATAATCCAATATACCCATTCTCCCCCCCCCTATCCTCTACCCTCCTGGTTCTTATTTGTCTCCTGTCTGTCTTCATGTACGTCTCCCCCCTAATCTCTTTATTCACTACATATAAATCACTCTTTGCAGACTGGAACCACTACTTATTGTATACAACTTGTTATATTAATGTTGTTTTATACCTACTATTGTTCATATTATATACTTAAGTGAATTTAACAAATGGATAAGTTATACAGATATTTTCTTAGAAGAGTCCAAAATTATTCACTATGTTATTTCTTTATGGTCTTGTTTCATTCAAAGTCTGTAACTTGTTGATATCTGTATCATACTCAATATTTTCAACAATAAAAATTATTAAAATAAAAAAATATATATATTATGACTGGAACAGAGAAACTCCTAAGGGCTGCCAATATCTTACAAAAAAGGAACATTCCCCTTTAAAGCCAAATACCCAGTATACTGAGACGAGTATGTTAAATAATGTACACTTAACAAACCACAGTGAGAGAAGAGAGAGATGCATACACAGCCCTGGGAAGGCCCTGCACTTCATAACACCTGGAAGAGGCAGAGCAAGTACATACCAGGAAACCTGCAAGTTATAAACTCTCCTCAAACTGGAGACTGGGCCACCAGAGCCACAGCACGACCCTAGCATGAGAAACCAGCAGGGCAGTCGTGCAAAGGATACCAAAGTCACAGCGCTACCAGAGCAGGAGAAACCTGCAGGGCAGTAGCCTGAAGAAAGAGCCTGGGACCCCAGAGGCATGGCTCAAACCCAGCATAAGAAACCCCAGGGCAGTAGCCTGGAGGAAGATGGTGGCGAGACCACGGAAAACCCATGACGGATGGGCGGTTATACAAACATCACTGATACCACCGTGCATACAAGCAGCAAGGTGTCCGACCTGTTATGGGAAGGCCAGAACACCAGAGAGACCACAAGAAGGAACACGCCAGTGACAACCAGGCAACGGCGACAAAAGGCAACTGAGGAACAAGGCTGCCAAAGTCATTCTCCTTCACACTAGAAGGTAACGGGAGAACAGGAATAACCAGAGGCCGTGAAAATATCATTATATCCTGCAACTCAATCGTCTCAGTGGGAATCATGAGATAAAATTACCATTGACTCAAATAAACCTAAACTGGTGGGATACAAGAGATAGGAGTAATATTAATAGACAAGCACAACATTTTGTAAAAGAAGAAAAGAACATAAAAAGGATAGAATATTGTGAGCAAGAGTTCAGAAGAACTATAGAATGGAACCCAGTAAAGAATCAAGTAGACCAAACAAGCTGAGATATAATTGGCCAAGAGAGTAAGACTCTCCGAATAATACTGTCTTCCCAAGATATGCTGGAGACCAACCAGGAAAATATAGCGTGCAAAATAGACCCCAAATGAAAAGGGAAAACTCCAGTCTGCAACAGAGGAATTAAAAAGACAGTTCCATGAAATCAGGAAGGACTATTAGAGGATTGTATATTGGTAAAGAATCCTACACCACTGGTACTAGAAGTATCATGAGGATAAGGGAGTCATTTTCCACATACAAGTTTGTTTTCATGGTGGTAGGGCCAGTTAGGGTAGTTTTGGACAGCAGACTTTATCCTTTTGGGCATTCACGACTGACTGATGAGCACATCAGTTAGAAGCATAGGCAGTGACCACCCATAGAGATAGGGAAAGTTAGGCCTTATATATTATTTTAATACAAACTTGTGCACCTTGTCTACAAAGTATCTGCATCCTTCTTCCGACTCGCACATAGGACTCCATATTCAGAATACTAATTTGCTTATGATAATTTGTGGAAGTATTTCTGATTGAATAAGAAATGTTATTTCTCTATTCTATGGTTTATTTTCATTAGTGAAACCAACCATAAGGCGGCTGGATTAAGATAACGTAATGCATTTCATGACAACCTAGCTATGTGTCATGTATGTCAGTGATTTCACCAGTTGATAGGTGGGACCATCTTCATTTACATGTATTTAGTCTTTTAAAATAAAAACAAAATTATCCTAAATGAAACAGTCTGGTGCTTGTCCCAGATTTGGGGTAGAATTGTCTACTCATAATTAAGTTGGAATACTTGTGGGATGTCTTAACCCACTAATCCAAGCCCTGCAACATCACTGTGCATTGCTGGCAGCAGAAACATCATAATGGCCGCCGGAAAGCATGCTGTTTGCCAGAAATCACCAGAAAGTGCTCATTGAAAACCTGAAAAATAGGCCACCATCTACATATGCCTATGTCAGTGAGCACAGGAGATCACTGCCAAAACCCACCATTGGGCTACCCACAAAGGAGCCTGAGATCACTTGAAAAAGCAATGCTGATTGCCAAGAGAAACACAGAGCTGCTTTAAAAATCTGTATTTATTTGGTGTCAAATCTGCAAAGATCATGGCTCACAAACCACCCAAAAAGATCCAACCTCCTTGTTGGGGGTCAACATCATTCTCCTTCTGGAATCTACATAAATATAAGGTCCACAGAAGTGCATCTATATCTGAACAAAGTCCACTTTTGAGCATTGCTTGCTGGAAGAAATCTGTCAAAAATGGGTGTAATATCGTTACTCACCTCTACCAGAAGCCGGCGTTTTAAAACCATTTTGGGTAAAGTTGAACATGGAACCCAAACTATGCCATAGAAAGACTTGCTAAGAGGTGGATACAATTTAAAACTATATTCTTAAAAGGCTTGAAGCAAGAAATTATTTAATGTATGTGTTAAAATGTGGTTTATATTATAAGGAAAGACAATTTTGTAGACATTAGGTTAAGAGTTAAAAGTTTCCCACACTGTGTTCAAACGAATTCCACACCTTCTCCCTGGACAAAGGGGACTTCCCCCTGCCCTTGGCTAAGAGATTGACAGGCTGGTGTCAAAAGGAACTGGGAGTGGCACCCTGGCCTGTTGCTCTCAGTGTAAAGGAATCCTTGGGCTGAACAGAAAATGCTAATTCGGGTGAGACTGAAAACAAACTGCTAGCAGGAAGGAGAGACATGTGACCTCTGAGTCAGCACAGCTCTGGGGGGGGGGACCAGACTGAAATGTGGATTTAACATTGGGTTAAATATATGTTTTAGAAAAATGCTTATAACAAATTGTAACAAACTGACAAAAATGTGAAACTTTGAGATTGTTAAAATTAAAAATTCGCTCACAGTTTAAGACTAAGCTGGACTCTGTGCGATGTTCTGAGACCAAACCCTGGAATTTTTCATATTGTAGCTACTATGTTCATGCCAGGAACCGGACAAACTACAGAATTGTGCTCAGATGGGGTGTGCATGCATGTCTAAAAATTGGTGCAGAAATAATATTGAGAAACGCACCAAAAGCACAAAAAGTGGTCATTTCTGAACCCAAGCTCTTAGAAACATGAGAGTTGAACAGAAATGTACCTTAGTTAATCTGTCATGTGATTTATGTAATAGTAACAAGTTGTGTATATTGTAAATATGTGTTTTATGAAAAATAAGATATACTGTACAGAGACAAAGGGGAGTGTTTTTCCCCAAGCCATAAAGATGACACGCTGATCCTTTCTCCAATCAGGGGACAGGGAATCCTCTAACCTATCAGATCCTTAGAGGGTTGGGCATTGTAGAATCAGCGTCCCCACCCACTTTGGAAATACATAAATAGAGACTGCTGAGAACAGACAACACACACACTTTTCCACTACTCAACTTATTTCTTGGCGAAGCACCCTGCAAGAAGATCCAGACAGAGCACAAGACATAGATCCAGAACCAAACTCTAGAACCGACTCTAGAACTTTGAAGCAGAAGAGGCCTAACCCAAAAGCTGAACCCTTCTCAGCAGGCCTGCAGAATCTAGCAACCTGATTCTAACCCCTAAACTTCCAAGGGGCTCTCACAATCAACAGCCGGGCTGTGCTGTTTTGCTATTCTAGCCAAGAACCCTGTGCTAGAACCAAGATCCAGACCCAGAAAGCAGAGCTGTATCTAGAACCCATCAGATCCAGTCCAAGAGGCCCTGCAGACCGCAGTGCAGTGCTGAGACCAGAGTGCCTGACACCTGTCCGGTGGCGAGAGACTCCCAGCTAAACTCTTGACCAGATCTTTGACGGGGCCTATTCCATTCCATTCCAAAGCCATAGGAGTGATTATCTAGTCTAGAACTGTCCATAACCAACCTCTTAGTTTAAAGTAATACTATTCCATCCATTTCAATCTGTCCAGAATTGTATTATAGAACCTCTTTTGTCTATCCTAAATTCTTCTCTCCTCCACATAATTCTTGATAATTGTAGCAATAATCATCTTTGCGCTGATATTTTCTGAAGAGGGACAAGTGTTTTGACGGACAGAGATCGGAGCAGAGGCGCTGCTGTTCTGGTGGCTGCCCGTTGAGTGTCTCGCTTCTTCATAGCTCCTTAGTATAAGCCTATTCATGTTGGTAAATCTTTAAAGCGCATCTGTCATTTTTGAAATATTGACTATATCTGAAAAATCTACCTTCGCAAAAACCTCTGTAACTTTGGAACCGCACGTCCTAGAACCAAAATGTAACTGTCATTTTGAAGCTAAGATCCTAAGCTTTCTAGCGATCCTAATATTCCAATTCCGTATAGTTTTTCCGTAATCGCGTTTCACGCACGCGGAAAAATTGCAGCGAATTGCAATTTAGCTCCATTTCAACACATGTCAAAATAGCTGTTTCTTGTTTGCAATGCTGAATTTCGTTTTCAATCTGATAAATATTCATGAATCATTGCTAGTGTTGACCTGAACCAATCCAAAGTAACTCTCACTTATCCTGAATCTCCTTTAGTGAATTAAAATTATTTTAGCATATTTTCCCATTCATTGCAATCCTATTCAAAAGCATTTTTGACATGTTTTAAAATCATACCTATTCTCTCTAAGCTTGCTGGGTGAACTGGGATTGGATCTGCATTATTGATTGTATTCCTGAAACCTGTGTGCCCTCATTTCCATCTCTTCATATTGCATAGTGGGGGTAGGGAGTAGTCACAGGGGAAAGTGATCATATTGTCTTTTGATTGAAACCATATCAAGTTTTATTTCTGTGCTGCATTCTTTCCTATTATTGCATTTCCCTGAATCCATGCAAAGTATTCTCTGCTACCTTATCCTTTCTATTCCTACTCCTAACTGATTAAAGAGATTGTTGATATTGTAATATTACCCATTGCTGCTCACTGTACATATTCATAAGTGTGCTACTCAGATATTATTCTATTCATAAAAGTGTGATACATATATTGTTCAATTCTTCAAATAAACCTTTTAATTTGCAAAATACACCTATTTCTTGGCTCAGTGAGGTCGGGGAGATCCAAAGAGAGGGGCGTTATATAAGGGTTCATCATCCAGATTTAAAGAACTTTGACATAAAAATATATAAATAAGGGCTTCCATTGGGCGTCCCATATAGGCATTGACTTAGTTGGAGTGCTGGATTGAAGTCACTTACATACTCTAGTCTGACGAAGGACCAAGATTACATGATTGTGTGAACCAGATTGAAAGTTGGGTTGTTAAATTTCATTGGTGGGGGTGGCCGCAAGTAAAATGTATTTATTCTTAACAATGGCCAGGCTAATTCTACCCATCTTACTTATTTCTCCTCTACGTCACTAGTGCTGCAATGGGGAGAAAGACATTGTAGCGATGGAGACACCACCCATAACGGTGTCTCAAAAGTGGCCATTTCCTTCCATTTCCCACAGCCTCACTCACTGACACAGACGAATTATGGTTGAGCATAGCAATACTCCACTAGCATCCAGGCTGGATCATGTCCATTACATTACGCATAAACATACTCTGGATAAAGCAGTTGAAGGAATAGGCATAACCACTCCTGCCAAATCACTTCTTGTTAAGAAAAATGGGCTTTGAGGATACGTGGCTCTCCCAGACATGTACATGCTTTGCTTACTGTTATGAAGCATAAAACAGGTCAGTGGTGCTCTGAATGTAGGCTGGTGCTGGCATGCGGCTTAGGACCCCCCCCCACATCCCAATCTGCAGAAGAAAAGTTTTGATTTTTACGAAGACCACATTGCAACAGATCCATTCTGTAATTGAAAAATACTTCAATTGCTCACTTAGATTTGTTTTGTTATGGGCAGCATCTGGCAGTATCCATCACCTAAAAAAAAAGTCAATGTCAAAATATGATACTAACAATAACTTGTTGAATGTGAAATGTCGTAAGCATTGGTAAAGTTCCGCTGTAAGCATGAAGCATGTGTCTGCTACCCTCCCGTAAATACATGCTGTCCATCAAACAGACCAAAATGGAACATTTAACAATTTATATTTCTATAGATCCACCAAGTGCAATTGTAAACCCCTTATATGGCATTACATTTCCTAATTGATTTATTTTGTGCTTTGAACCAATTACTTATGGTTACCTTTGATGTAGATAAATTAAAATTAATAGTCATGAAAAATAGCAAATGGAGTATTGTATTCGGGTAAACACTTACTGTCTATGTACAATACAAAGATACCAATGGTTCAAATGGTTTTCTAGTTTACTCTTATTCTAGAACTTAAGTGATGCACTTTTCGAAAAAAGTTAAGTCAGAAATGGCAGTAGAATGTGAAACAGATGCAAGCTGAAGCCAGAAGCAAATTATGCCGAGAAGCATCTATAAAGGCAGCATTGACGGGGCATAATTCAAGTCAAAACAAGGGCTGTTGGTAGGTCTGGAAAAGAGCCGGGGCTATACTAATGTCGGGACTGTCGGGGCTCGGGGATAGCAAGCCTTTTGGTTGTAGCCCCTGAGCTTCTATCCGGGGCTACAAGCAAAATACCTGGTGCTATAGTCCCCTGACAACAAATTTGGTGACTTTTATTATGGCGCTTTATTTACCACTTTTTAACCGTAAAACCGTAGATGGTAGGTTTGGTATATAGAAGGGTTTGGGGTAGAAGGGTGGGTGCAGGGGGTCTCGGGCCACTTTCTGTGGAAAAAGAGTGGTCACATTTTTTCAAAGAATCAGCAAAGTTGTAGTCGTCCAAAAATATTTGAGAATTGTTAATAGATCTGAAAGATATTTTGTTTTAACTTTTACAAAGAAAAATTAAAAATAAGCTCAAATGTTCGTTAAATTAACAGACTCGGAACGGCACCACTTGGCCTAGTAGGATCGTACTAACGATGACCCAGTACTAAAAAAAGAGTTTCAATAGCTGCAAAATAATACATATGATGTAAGTGTTTTTCGCAGACTTAGTTAAACCTGTTCCACCTGTGTTGATGCTGAGAGGTTTCATGATCGGACCCTCCTGACTGACCACTAATGAACACAGGTGTTTTTGGATAGGACTGAATCAGCACAAAGACACAATTTGACATTACAACAAATGCATAGATTCTATGTGAAATGCTTAAGTGTAGCTTTAACAATGTACAGTTGTGTGAGTGAAGTTAACCATAGGGGCATCTTAAACCCACCAACTTGAGTATTGGTTAAGAACTGTATAATTAAGTTGCAGCAATCGGATGTCGTGATGAGGACACCTATATTTCGCAGGCCTGCTGGGCATTTGAGAGAATCAAAGAAACAAAGAGGAAGTTCTTCAGAATTGGAAGAGCCATTTGGCCCATACATTTGGTAAGCTGTTGGTTATGCTTATACTGAATTAACTGCAAATAGGTTCCTCAATGACGTGTGGCATTAGGTACATCACTTTTTGAAGTGCAGAGTTTGCAAAAGAATTGGAAAAAGGGGACCCACTTTGTGAGCCAGAATGGAGCTTTATTGTATATGGCCATCAATCATTTAACAGACTACAAGGAGAACCTTGAACTCAATTGGAGCCAATGTAGCCTCACGCAATGTATGCTAACTTGATAGCTCTACTACATTGGATTTCATCACTTCTATGTTTACAGTAAATTGAATCCCAAGATGAACAAAGCCATGGAAAGTGTTGTACTGGTCAGTTGTGACACTATAAAAAAGTAGTCAACAAACAAATTATGTGGTGATGTGTTCTGTACTTCATAAAGATTGCATCCATTATCATGATGATAATACCTTCACTCACTGTGAAGAAGAAATAACATCATAAACCATTATTAAAAGCGTACAATAGTGATGGTCCTTGACTTACACTGTACGATCAGCTGAACCATGGCTTCCCTGGATTTCACATTAAATCCGTTGTATTGGCTCGTCTGGCATCTGTAAGTCCCTGTCATTTCCCTGGACACGTTCACAATCCTCAAAATTCCATCATAGCTCTCCATCTGCATAGATCCATCTGGCATTGGGAATTCCTTATCCGCTCTAGACCAGAGTATAATAGGCTTTGGTTTCCCCGACACTTGGCACTGCAGCTCTATGGTGTCTCCTTCTCTGGTGACCAAGGGGGACTTCTCCTTAGGGACAGTCAAATTGGGTGGAACTTAAAAAGAAAACAAAAACAATTCAGTGAGGTTTTATGATGAGAAAGGTTTAAAGAGCAATGTAAACAAGAATCAAATATGAGTTAAACAAGAATTCAGTTATCCTTTTATACATCACAAATGTAGTCTGTTATATCATAAAACCTGTACTGCTATTGTTCTACTGAAGATGCTTGACCATAACGTACAACATAGGCGTGGAATGTGCTCATGCAAATCTTGTATCTAACTGTGCTCTGAATGCAACATTGCATATTTCCTTAAAACGGGGGATCAGCTGGTTGCAAGGGAGTAATTCCGCCTTTCGGGGCTTCTATTAACATGATCCCTGTGATTAAGCGTTCTCTATTTTGTCTTGTATTGTAAAAAGCTATATTCGGCACAGCTGTTAAGACAACAGACTTTATAATGGGACATCTTGCTCAAAAAGTGAATGGTGACAAGAACGGTGGCAATTTGGAAGCAAGATTGGATCGCTATCTCCGACGCAATCTAAGATGGCGGAAACTATCTCCATCCATTGTTTCTAGAGCACACAGTGAGGATGAGGTCATTACACTATGGGATGTAGTGCACATGTGGTGCTCTGCATTCCTACACAGATAGGCAGCGCATCCAGTGAACACTAGCAGAATGAGCAACCTATTTCCCAAATATTTTAAAAGATTACTATTCGAATATTTTGACTCTCATCCCCTTCCAGAGAAACCACCCCATGTGCATTGTCCCCCACCATAAGTGAATGAACCCATTTTAGGCAGCATTATACATGAATTGACAAAGCATCATGAAAACAGGGAAATTTACTAGAACAAATCCTTCATCTAGTTGTTCAGTCTTACTGGATAGGTCGAGCAACTCTCAGACTGAGTATTTGAGATGCTTTTCGGTCATGATCCATTCCTGATGGGCCCTAAAGTGCCAAGTGCTGATTAATGTGAATCACTTTGTTTTATCTGGATTCGCTAAACAATAATTGCATTGACTAATGTTAATAAAACATGGCAAAAGTGTGAAGTATAATTGTAAGAGGGATTTTTAGATGTTGGACATTATGTCCACTATTTAGATGGCGTGCAGTAAATAAAGCCTAGCAAAGTGAGGCCATACAGGTGGTTAATTCTAAATGTGTGCAAGGAAAATGTTAGTTTAATTGGCACCTCCTTCCTTTCACAATCTGATATACAAATCGACTTACACGCAAAAGGTACACGAGCTTGTGTGATAATCACTTGCTTTTAGTTTTTGTTTGACACATGCACATATATTTGCACTATGAGCAATATATATAACATTTATAAATCTACAAGTAAAAAGATGAACCTGTCTCAACAGAGGCCCTGTCAATGCTTCTTGCTTAGGTCAGAGCTGGAAATGTAGATATTGCTTTATTTGTGTTCGTTTTGACAGCAGGGTCTTTCTGCAGAGTCTTCCAGTGGTGCTTTTCTTTTTAAAAGCAGGTTCTAAGTGGGATATAGCTCCCAACATCTATGTGCAAATGACCTGCCACGTGTACATTATAGAATGAACATCCAGCATCCTGTTGCCAGAGAATGGAAATACTTTGCAACAAGATGGGTGCTGACTTCTGTGCTCAGGCTCCATTTGCATACTCAGCATGTTCTAAAATAGATTACATATTTTGATGGTATCTTGTGAAGTAAACCAAACTGTAGACCAACACCTTGCACTGACGGGGTTCTTGTGGTTTATTTCCAGCCTCTGCTGTCTTCAGTTCCCTTTGAGATTCTGTCTAATGCTATGGGATATTATCTGAAGGAGCTGAAAGTACTGCCCCCTTTCATAATGTTTGGCTCTCCCAAGTACCCCCAGCAGTGGGAAGTAGCAGTCCTGCTGCTGGGTATGTGTAGCATGCAGACATTGCACACCATTAACATATACAAACACCTTATCATGAGGAATTCCTTTACTGTTCACTCTAGGTATCCAAACTATGTGTACATGACAGTTCAAGGTGGGCTTCAGAATGACATTTTCATCACGAGTCTCCTTGCCACAAGCTTTAAGCATTTCACAAATGTGTGGCTTTCTTGCTGTGCCACATTCGTAAAGCTGAAGGGTTTGCATGCAGAGGGCAGAAAGACTGGATGTGGAAGAAATTTAGCTTTTTATCTACACCCGGACTACTTGTTTTGTGGCCTAAAATGTTGTGCATCCCAAAATATTACTGTGGCCTAGGTTTTCCAATATTCAGCAAGAATAGATAATACAGTAATTTTACATGGTTCTAAATGATGATTAATTCTAGCTTCTTACCACAGCTTAGCGCTAACAACTAGAGATGTCCCTACAAAATGTAATGGTACTCAAAAGTGGTCAATTAAGTAACCTCAGAAGGATGGAGTCGGCCCTGCTGGTATTTGAACATGTGGAATGCAGACTTACGTGTCAAAGGAGAGCTTTTAACTTGTACGCGTACATTATATTGTATCAATTTTGCTGTTAAAAGAAAACATGTTTTAAGATATCTATTCTCCAGCCTCTCCTGGCCCTTCCAGACATTTTAAATGCAAAATACCCTATTATAAACCTTATCAAGTTGTTTTAAGTGTTCTGTGATGTATTATCACTCCTGCTTCTAAGCACTGAAATAATAGGTGTTACATTTATAAGAAACCCAACCCCCCGATGCAACACATTGCCAAAACACACTTTAAAGATAAATATGTGCATGTAAGGTTACTTAATTCCAAGATATAATAAGTGTTGCTTTCGGTGTGGCTAAAGTGACTTATTCAGTTTAAGAATCATAAACATCATATGCCAAGCATTTTATCTGCTTCCATTATGAGCGGCATGAGCTTTCCAAAATTCTGAACTCAAAGCCTATATCCCTTTCCTTTTGAATATATTAATATGCATCAATGATTATAAAAAGAAGAACTTCATAACTTTCATTGTTTATGCTACGTGATATGTTACATATGCCTAAATACAGATTTGGCGTTCCTGAAAATCAATTTATCAATGACGGGATGTGTTCCAATCAAACATTATCTAATAAAAATGGATTTGGGTCAAACTCTGAACAGAACACCCCTTGTGACATGGCTAAGTATGTTGGACCTATCCAAACAGTGGGGCGTGTCCACTTCAGAAGGGAACCAAAGAAAAAACACAATAAATCGAAAATCGTTAGATCAAATTGCAGTGCTTTGGAAAATTTCACCTCTACCGAAGTCCAAACACATTGGTATTAGAGAGATCTCTGTGATTCTAGAAGGCCTGCAGATGGCAGAATACTGCATGAGCGGATAAGTGCTGAGGTGAGATAATACCTTGAGATAATTGAAGAGCCCCTTAGTAGGCTTTGTCCAGATGAAACCTGAAGCAGGGATTTGCCTAAATTGGACCAGATTCCCTGAGCAGTATTTGAAAACGGAGGTCAGGAGACAATGCTGATTGGTTGTAACTGTAGCTGTGCCAGTTGTGTGCCTTAACAGACAAACCCAGAAGTCAGTATAAAAATCCCTGACTGCAATTAAGAATCTATGAGCGAATTCTTTATCAGCTAAGCCACCAAATGGGGTTGGCTGTAAGGGGTGACATTGGGGAAACTAAAACAGATTGGCACAGTATTTTCAGTGGAAAATACACCTTGTCTTCTGACAGAAGCCAAGTAAATTCAAAACACTATATTTCTACACGTCTAGAAGACAAACTGTGAACTGTTATGCAGAGGATAATTTAACTGTAGAAGCCATAGTTATTTGAAAATACATTCTCAGTACAGTCACACCATTATAGTGGCCATTTTAAACGACTAGTAAAACCTCACTGATAACATAAAGGGCCCTTTATTTAAAAGATTATAAATGTTGAGTAGAATTGGGGAATTGGTTCCTATCCTTTGTAAGGAACTCATGGTGGCAACAAGCAAGACAGACACAAGCGATCACAGTTCAAGGGTTTTTATTGAACAATTAATGCTGTATGCAGGTTGGAAAAACACCTATTCTAAACCTAGATCTAAGATGGGAGCAAGCGTTGAACATCAAATGAAAAATAAGGCAGTTCTAGTGGTGTTGTGTCAAATAAAAGGGCTTTGACTAACAAATCTATTGCCAAACCTTACAGCTAATACAAAAAGAGGTGCGGGATTGTTATCAAGAAAAGAAAGAAGTTTTCTCAAATAATATGTCAGGATGCAGTTGCCTGGGTCTTCCTTACCCACGTTTTGAGCACAGGGTAAGGTGGGATAGTGGAGCAGAGCACACTCTCGAGCTTTCCCAGCACGATATGACAGTTCAGCTTTCAGCTATCAGGGCCTTCGATGGCCAAGTCTCATTTCACTTGAAAGTCACATGCCTTCGAGGACCTGATGTCTTCAAAATAACAAAACAAAATGAAAGTTTGTTAGGGTGAAAATGGTTGACCCGTGGGTCCCCCCTCTTCTGCTCACTGACCCTTCCGGATTCTTAGCCATAATTCACGCAGGGTGATGGCTTCACTGCTGGGTCCAGCTCCTGCGGGGGCCAAACCCTCACATATCATATTCCACAAATGATATAACAGTTCCTTTCTCAATCAACTTTGGTTGATAGCTTCACCCCCCGATCCCCCTCGTAAGGGCTCAGATCCCTCTTGGCTGTCAGTACCCTTCGGTTGGGTTTACTATGGCTTTCTCTTCTCGTTAGCGGGTTTCACTTTCCTTGGTTTCTCAATGTCTTTTCAAACAGTTAAAAGTGGACATTCCTCGGCCAGATTCACTTCGGTCAACACACTATTTCTTAGGACTTTTAGACTTTGCCCCTTCTCACTGACATCCCTCGGTTAGGTTCACTCATGCCGTCTCTTTATACAGTTCAATGTTGGTGGGATTTGCTTCCCTTTCCTC
This sequence comes from Ambystoma mexicanum, assembly GCF_040938575.1. Taxonomy (NCBI): domain Eukaryota; kingdom Metazoa; phylum Chordata; class Amphibia; order Caudata; family Ambystomatidae; genus Ambystoma; species Ambystoma mexicanum. Next base: position 267,714,129 of record NC_090940.1, read on the forward strand.
TCACTGTGGAATTCACTTCTCTTTCTTTCACAGAGTTTGTAAATAAAAGTCTTTCGATTGTACAGGGATTTTGCTTGACCCTCAGTATGACCACTTTGACCTATCTCGGTGGCTCTCCTACAGCCTTCTGGTATTTGTAGTTTCACTCATATGGGGATCGACCAGAGTCTTTGGAGTTAGCACCCATGTTGTTCCTTCTGATGCTGGTCTCCCCTTTGTACAGTTCTTTCACAGTTCATTGAACTTGGTTCAAACTTGCCACTTTCTGATTCTCAATTAACACAGCCGGTTCTTATCGGTTCCCCCTAGTCTCACCGGCTGTGATGAACTGCTCGAGTTTCCTCTTCATTGGAGTCAAGGCCGGTACCACGGGCACAGGAGCTTCCCTCGCTACTTATTGGCGGAGGTTTGCCCCCTCTACCATTGCCATCTGCTGCTCTCTTCCATGAAGGTTCCGCGGGTCTGCGACGAAAAGGGCAAGGCCACTTCTCTCCCCTCCACTCTCTCGATTCCTGCTACCTTTCTCCTTCTCTTGAACTGCTGCACTTGATTAGCCATCTCGTCGTACTGTCTGCCATGCTCGTACTGTGCTCTTGAGTGCCACCTTTTATCCCTGTGGGTAAGGGAAAGGGCAGTCAGGTGTGTGTGAATCAGGTTAATTGTCTGACTTTGCCTGATGCATGTATTGGGAGATGTCCGGTAAACAGCTCTGGTGTTAGTCTGTTGTCCTTTGTGTTGTGCAAAAGTGTTCATGTTGGAAAAGAGGGGGGGGCGGGCAGTGGTTTTAAATCTCCTACCTGAGAGGATGGGCAAAAGGTGTCAAAGGAAGGGGCATACCACATCTCACTCATTGGTGCTCCATTCCCACTCAAGGACCCCCCATCCAGGCAATCTTCCTTCTCTGGTACTCCTCCAGGAACTGGATCCAATAGCGATTGCCGTGTCCTGGCCACCTGGATAACGGATCATCAAGGTTTTGACAGGGAGACACCTTCAGGTTTCTCACACCTTTTAGACAATTGTGTTTTCATGTCTGTGTGTCTTTGGCTTAACCAGTATTTTTTGCTCTTTATTAATGAAAGCAGAGTTTCGCTAACACAAGCATATCATGGAGCAACACATCACACTATGTATTTTACATACCTACTTACACCAGAAACCAATAGCACTGCATATATAAGAGAATGCCCCACACATGAGAAAGTCATTGAATGTAAATTATATGATGTAGAATTTCTCTGATGCCAATACGTGTCAAAGGTGCAAGAGAAACTTCAGCTAAATGATCATTTGAATGTTTTCTCTGAGACCAAAACTTCTTGTTGATGCTGGAGAAAATCAAGAGTATATTGAATTGTCTATTATTGACAGGAACAATTATGATGCATGGAGTCTGACAAGTTGCAACATGCTGAAGAAGAATGCTCTAGAGATTGAACTATACAAATGGATGTTTGTATCTCGTGTAATCTAGCGAGAAAAAGCAGGCAGGTTATATGCTTTTGTAGACAGGTGGCCTGCATTTGTAAAGAGTATTGTGGGTGAATTCCCAATCAGAAAGTTAGGTCCACCTTTGGTTTTGATTTTTTTTTTATGGCTTTGAATAGTAAATAAAGCCTATTGCTTGACACAGAATTTTGGAGTGGGATTATTGAAAATGGGTGTTAAATCACGGGATGCCGCTTTTGTAGAACTAATCTATAAAAACTGCAGTCTGGAACAGTATTAATGCTTTCTCGAGAGCTAAGTAAAAAGGTGTTATACATTATTGTTCAAATATACCTGCAGTTTAATTTCTTATTTATTTGTATAAGGAGGCCCATTTTGCTAGTTATTAACTTGAGACTGGGGGATTTTCCAAGCCCTGCAAAGATGCATGGTCAAGTGGTATTTAATGGCCGAGTTAGAGCTTAGAAAGGTCGAAGCTAAGTGGATCTTAAACCCCTTTAAAGCCTTGTCTCTGGTCAGCAGGCCTTGTTCATGTGACCATCCTTCGGTCATAAATTTGATGGCAACCATGAAAACCAAAATCATTTTATGAAATCCAGTCAATCCAGATATAAAACATTTTATTTTCTTAAAGTTAAGGACATATTATGAAGGACCCTTTGTGTCTTTGCTTTAGGTTTCATGGATTTTATTGATTAATGGGAAATCTGTTTTTGGCAGAAGGCTAATTGCTGGTCATGAGAACTCCCCTTTGCCTTGGCAGCCAAAGCTTCAAAAGCATGTATTTGAATAACAGATCTGCAATAAGTTACTGTTCGGACATGTGCTCCAGACACTATTTCAAATGGTACTGCTTCTCTCACGTATAACAATCTATGATGTAATATGTCACCTTACAACATCAATCTTTATGTCAGTCAACCAACTCTGAACTTATACAGTATTAATGGGGCTTCATATGATAATTAATTCTGTCTTTGTAGGGTTCAGTTAAATGGATGTCATTGATGAAATTGAACTTTAAGCAACACTTTGCGTCATATGCATATTGTTGAATCTTGATGTCAGAGTTTCTCGAGTTTCCATGCAGAGGATGAAGAAGGGGTGTGCTATTTCAAGCAACAATCAGGTCTGCTTCAAATAGGAGTCAATAGCCCAATACGTTATACATGAGAAAAAAGTGTTAGATTGATGATGCCGTGCAAGGTTTGGAGACACACATTTGAAGAAAAAAAGAATGAGAATACCATTTTTTTTAACCTCAATCTGATTAAAAGCAATATCGACCATATGCATGCATGATTTGTATGCAAAGGAAAGTAAAGGTGGGAAAAAAGAAAAAAAGGTGGTTAAAATTGCAGAAAGAGAAGGGGCAAAGGGGATAGAGGTGGGACTCCCCCCCCCAAATAATTGCGATTAAAAACCTGGACAGCTCACTAATTTTTCAGGGAACCACATAAAATGGCCAGTTCACATTTCAGACATACAACCGCCCTGAAACATAGTAGAGCAAAACGTGTGAGGAAACTTTCTCTCAAACGCAATGATTCGGTTTTGAAAGCCGAATGGTTAAAAAGATGAGTACAATGTGCACTAACAGATGCCTATCATTAGATGGTATTAGATCTGCATGCTTGTCATATCTTACTTATCTTCTCCAACCTCTTGTGTGGTCTCCACTCAAGCTTCATAGTCATCTTCTCCAACTTCTTCTGCTATCGCCCCTCTTCCCTAATGTTCACATTCTCCAACCTCTTATTCTCTTTCACCTTCTCCTGTGCTCTCCATTCTCTTTGCACCTCCATCTCCTTCCCTACCTTCCATTGCTTCTGTTACTTAAATAAATATGTTTCCTCTTTCTATGGGGTCAGATTAGACAAAACCTGTCACCTGGAAAGCATAGCTAGCTTGCTTTGAAGATCGGTGGGGGGCTATAGGGCGATAACTTCAAGTGTAGCGGACTGACTTCCCCTGCTAGGGCCAGGCTTATACCAGGTTGGTGCCCCATCTTGCTTTCTGAGTATCACACAAGTATCCATCAGGAGCGGGAGAGCCAGCAGCTTTTGCTCTGCTCTGTTTTGTCTTGATTTCCTTGCTTGGAGCGCCTGCCATGAGCATAATGGGTTCCATTATTTCAAGGACAAGATTTTCAAAGCTTGCAGAATGAGAACACCATGAGTCCATCGGACTCATGTGTATTGTTAAAGGCCCCCCTTAACAGGACTCCAGGGCTAATGTGGTGATCCTATGCTCACCCATACCCATGCGGGAGAACGGAATCTCCCCATACTGCCCCCAAGTGCAACATTGCACATAGTAGGTCCATTGAGTTGCCCCGTACACTAACAGGTAGGGCCAGGCACGGATCATTTTCATCGGTATATATTATAGAGCAAACTCTATGAACAACTACAACTACTGCCCTCATAGAGCAATAAAAATGTCAATCCTAAGAACATATTTCTGATATTGTGCACGCAAGCAACCATATGGGCTTGTGACTGAGCTGATGCTCTGTGCTACATCTAAGAAACAACAATGATGGCATAGTGTAGATTCATTTTCCCGATTGAGGTCAAGACAAGACCATTTGCTATGAAGATATCAATTTCTCTTTGAAGGTGGAAATCTAGCAACATGTGTAAAATAATAGCAATACGGTTTACATTGGGCAGTTAAATATGCAATATATGGCAGTAAGCAGCAGATGTAGTCATTAACATGCTGAACTTGTTGCTGTCTCATAATTAAGCTCCTCAGAAATGAATTACTAAGATTTCCTTCTAATTATGCTTGCATATTTCCGAAAGGTCATTCAAGACAGAACATGCTATACATGAAGCCCATTTGTTAGTTTAGAAATATTTGCATAGGTGCAGACATGTAAGCCTGGTAACCTTTGATTTTATTGTAATGGCTCAACTAACCTAGAAGTGCATCTTCTTACAATTGCAGTTCATATATGTGTTGGTGCTATTGATAGCAAATTGAAATGTCAATGGTTTTCTTGTAGATTCAGACAAGGGGAAGATTTACTTTTTCTGTACATCGTGGGGCTTCGTGGTTAAAATATATTCCATTAACTCAGGCCAAGTTTGCAAATCATATTACCGTTCAGGACCATCTAATAGTAGTCACAAATGTGGACCTTCATGAAAATGTATTTATCTGACAACCGTTTTTCTGATTCTCCATAGCAGAATATTAAGCGTAAAAAAAAGCAAATCGGTCGGTATATGTTCTGTTTGGGGTTTCTTTGAGAACCTTTCCTCTTTGTTCATTTCGAGTTGATTTTTGGGCCTTAATATTCAGCAATACAAAATAATGAAAATCTACAGTTCTAAATATGTTTAAAATGTTGTTAGAATATATTTAACAGCAAATCACAAAGATTGTTGAACAGGTAGGCACCAGCACTACAGTGAGCAAGCAGCAATTTGTAAAATTGAATATTTTGTTTACTAAATAAAAAAATCAATTGGATATATGTTGACTACTAGAAATATATGTTTGGGATATAGAGTGATAGATAAGACCGATATTTATTTGTGCAACAGAGAAAGAATCCTCCTCCCGATGAAAACTTGTGCTGCCAATCATAGCCAGTTTCTATCCAAGAAGAACTAAACATTCCCTAGTGGTAAAGCAAACTGAGTCTAGGTGGCAGTAGTGTGCTGGTTTCCTAAACGGGAAATAAAGATTTCTTAGTCTACTTGTGACTGTTTTTATTTTCACAGAATTAATTATTTATTTCAAAACGTTGCATCTTCATCAGCAGGACCCCACGGCTCATTTGGCACAATCATTTTTAAGAGGAAACATGTCCAGATCGAGACTTATACTACAATGTACTCTGCCCTCTACTGGTAGTGTATTTCATATGAAGCAATGAATTCCATATTTATTTTGCCTGAGGTACATCAATTATAGAGGATATCCCATGGATTTTGCAACACATGTGTTTAGTCGCATTCTTGAGGACCATCAGCATACTTGACAGTCTTCTTAAAAAAAATGTGTCATGTTGCAGCATATCAATAGCTGCAGATGACTTAGTGGTTGTGTCAGAGCTATGCACCTGCTTCATACAGTAATGCAATATTGTGCAGCAATGTAGAATGAAAGAACTTGACTGTTATTCCTTGACGGCCCGTATGTGGTGCTTGATTGAAAGTGGAACCATGACCAGGTGTCCCCCAATAGAAAAAGAAAGTCAAGGAGGTACTCCCGGGGCCAAGCCCAAAGTCCAGAAGAAAACCCCAGAAGGGAAAACACCCTGTTCTTGTTTGGTCTTTGCTTTCCTGCTGTAGTGACGATGTCCTAATAGTGACTACGGACACAGTGGCTCCAGAGAGACTTGGCGTAGAACGAAGGCAGTATCCAGGAAAGTAAGTAACCAGCTGTAGCCAGGGAGGATAGAATCCAGGTGTAGCCTGGTAGGTGAGTATCAAAAAGAGGATAATCAGGACAGTGTCAAAAGGAATTATAAAAGTGGACAGGAATTGGGTTTGAACCACTAAATTTCCGGATTTCCCACAGGACTGGAAAGCTCACTTTGAAATATGAGCGCTCCAGAGGAGGAAACCGCCAAGAAGAGTTGCAGTCGAGAGCAGCAGAGCCGTAGCCTTCCGGTAGAGTGGAGCTGCTCGCAACTGAAATGCAGTGGTGAGACAAGGACACAGTCTCTGAAACAGCCATGTCGTGGAAGCACAACGCAGCAACTAATCCAAGAAAGGATTTCAGCGAGCCGCGTATAGTGGAACGAGGGGCCACCTGAAAACAGGAATACAGTTGGAATGAGGACTGCGGAGAGCAGGGTAGCTGCGCAGTAAAGGAAAGAATGGCCGAGAGAAAAGCCCAGTAGAAATGCCCAGAGGAGCCAAGAAGAATAATGTGCACAAGAAATAAGGCTTACCAAGCGAAAAGGAAAACTAGTGTGCTTGCTTTGAAAAGGATATCAGGAAGCAACGCACCAGCCACATCTTCTGCATTGCTTATATGCCTGTGAGGAAGTGAAGGCTAGAGCAGCTTGCTCTCAGTTCCCTCTAGTGGTACAACTAGAAAGATTGTTATAATGATAACTGAGGACCCAATCGCCGCCATCTTGGGAAGGTGTGAAGCCCATAGCAAGGTCTTCTACGCCAGCTCTGCCGGAGGAATCAAGAGAGTGGGGCTTTCCTAACAGGTTGTCAATTCTCTTAATTCAATGGATTGTATTGCATTGTACTTTGATGGTTACTATATCCACTTGTATAGTTGTGGGTTGATACATTGCGGCCCAATCAGCACCAAGTAGCGGTTCTGCGTGCAGCATGTTTTGTGAGTGTACATGTATCCAGCGTCGCTCCAGTCTTCTTAATATACGGGGACCCTGACAAATGTTTTAAGAGGATTGCACTTTCCCCAGGCCTGGCCTTTGACATAGGAAATAGAGCAGGGTTGAGGCAAATCAAAGTTTACATCAGGATGTGCTTTGATTAGTGTCATACTGGACCTTGATACATTACAGTTTGCGGTGATTCTCAAAAGAGTTTTCACTGGTGCAAACATATCATGTGTATTTGTGTGGGGCAGAGCCACTACTTGGAGGACCATGCAGGGGTACTGGCGAACCTTTGAGTTCAAGGGACCCCACCCTTTACATTATGTTATCCCTGTGAGTGGTATAACAGACTCATCAGTCTAATCTCATTCGCCACTAAATGCTCACTGCAGTCACTCCTTCAGGGACATCCCCCAATTATAGCATGTGGACATTTAATTTTTATTTTTTGTACAACTTTATTTGGAAATAAATTACCATAAAATGTATACAACACACAATGTAATAACACATCAAGCATTTTAAGATGTTTAAAACATCATGTTAAATTAATACAGAATTACACGTAATGCTCAGTTTGTTAGTGCACTATCCTCATGAGAACATCTCTTTTCTTCCATGCACTTAGTATATATGTACAGACTGCAAAGATAACATCCACTTTGCACTTTACATACATTTTCTGCTTCAATCATCGCTGTTACACCCCTGTTGTACATCCGGGTGTTTAGGTTTGTTCTTCTTATAATATCCTAGTGTGGGCAGGCAAAAGGAAAATGCTGCAGAGTTTCCCTTGCAAAAGGACAAAAGAGGCCCATAGTAGACAGGTGACCATCCGAGTTTCTCATCCAGAATAGGACTGCAAGACTTGTCCTTGGCCTCAAGCCCAGGGATCATATCTCGCCAGCCCTGAAATCTCTCAATTGGCTCCCAGTGGCCGCAAGGATCATGTTCAAGACCCTTTGCATTGTCCACAAGGCCTTCTGGAACCAAAATATCTCTAGATTTCTCTTCGGAAGTATCTTCCTACTCGAGCTCTTCGCTCCTCCACCTCCAAGTCCTTGATGGCCAGTCACTTTTCCAAGCAACGTGTTGGCGGTAGATCTCTCTCTTGGGCTGGCGCCTCCCTCTGGAACAGCCTCCCTGCCTCTCTAAAACTTGAGCAGAACCATCTCCGGTTCCGGAAGCAGCTCAATACATTCCTCTTGCTTCGGCCTTCTCTCTTTCTCTTATCTGATCTCCTGCTGATACTGCACTAGTTACCTGGCTAACCTCTGAACCACGGGCCCAGGTCTCTGCTCTCCCAGTTGCACACCTGCACTGCCTCCTGGCAAGCCTGCACTTGGGGCTGTATCTGCAACCCTACAGTTCCCCTACCTGCACTTATCTAATACTTGTTGTTCTGCACTTAGCCCCTGCACTGCCACCGGCTGGCCCCACTTCTTGTTTTTCAATGTTTTGATCATATGTCTTGCACTTGCTCCTCCTCCTCTTGCCCTGGCACTTTTCCCCTTCCCTCTCCCTTGCACATGCGCGATCTCAATGTCACTAGGCCTAGTAAGGCCGTTGTCTTGTCCTCACTTTGTTTCCTCCCTTTGCCTTGTTGCGCCTGGAGACACTTGTGTATAGGCGTCCTATTAATGTCATATCATATCATTTTCCTTTAACTGTAGCAAGAGGTAAGTTTCCAAGCTGCATTTCAAAGGATCATCAAGGAGCCATACTCCTCCATCCAAACACATATTTACACATCAAGTACTCATAGCACTTGGTGAGGTTTAGACACATTGTAACATATTCACCTCATACAAAATGGGTATGGGTGTCTACAAAAATTGCTTTATGTGACTCAACAATATGCTTGGGGTTGGTCCAAAGCTCTTCAAGATGTAACTTACAGAACAGCTCCTTTACATGCTGAAACCACCCGAGAGTATTCATATTACCGTGAGACAGCACACCTTTCAATGCATCACAGAAAATTGCATGGCACTCACCCAACCAGGTATGTACTGTGATGAATCCGGCAATGTCATCCCTCCTTTCCTAGGGAAAGTCTCTCCCATGAGGCCGGGAAAAGGCAGAAGCCAACTGATCCTGACCCTGGGGTTGGCTATGTGAGCGAGGACCACATGGAGGGAGACAACCCTCATGAGAGTGGGGAGAAATCAGCAGATGAGACATGGTATTTCCCCCTATCCCCTCAGAGTGCATGACATCCCTATGATGCATCATACCTATATGGCATACTGTGATGTTAGGTGGGAGCAGCCAAGAATGACTAATGATAAAACCCCTACAATCTCTCAGTCAAAGCCAATAAAGAACATCAAGACAAATACAAACTTTAGTACACCTAGGGCGACTACAAGTACTATGATGAAGAATAGGACTCAAGTAATAGAGAGCCCCTCCAAGAATCGACGTGCTCCATCTAGCGGTTTTCCTCACCCAATTGGTCTAAGCCTATTCAAAAGGCAGGCGAGAAAACAGGAAGAGACTGCTTCCTTCTAGCTGTGTCTGGGAGTTTGGGGAGTGGCATAAGATGTGCTGCGGTGAGAGAAGCAGGTGGAGAGAAAGATGGTGTGCCAGCCTGTGACATGTCCCTGATAGCTCAGATGCCGTTGCAGAAGGCAGGCCAAAGTAGAGACCCAGATCAGATGCTCGACACAAGTGTGAGTCAAGCCGACACTGACCCCCTGCTGGTACGTGCTGCCGGCAGGACGCCAGGCTGCAAGAGCCTGTGAGCGACATGCAGAAGGTTGAGAAATGCAGGAAGGAAGTTGCTTAACTGGTGAGCCCATTGTAAGAGGGTCAGGATGCCTGGAAATTGCTTGGGAGTCTGAAAGACAGCCTGTTGAGGCAAGATACCTGCTACAATCTTCATAGTCCCAGTACTGAGTAAACTGGGTAACAAGGCATACTGTAAATATGACTGAGAAGCTGGAGAAAGCCCTGGAAAGCTAAAATACCCCCTGACTCTAAAGAGCATTAGTTAAGAAGGCCCTTGATGGAGAGGTACTGCGTTCTCCCTATGTGATCATTGACCTTGATGGGGTCCTCCCTGCCCACGAGGTGCGCCTGCTGAGTACCACCCCCAGTGGGTCTATCGGATAGCTCCCTCACCACCCTGGCCTCATGGGAGGAGGCTTCCTCATCTAAAGCAGTGATGATACTTCAGGATTCGTCTCAGCAGTGGCTAAGTTAAGGCTAGAGTTTATAGAGTGAGGGCTTGGGTTAGAGTGAAAGTAAGGGATTGGGTGTTTGGGGAGGGCTGGTTATAATGAGCTAGGATAGTGGTTAGAATAAACATAGGAGTTAGGGAGGGTATAGTTTACGATAAGTGTTAGAGGTTTGGTTATTTTATGGCTAGGATTAATATAGTAAGGTTTTGGGTTATAGCTAAAGAAAGGTATAGGGTGTGTGATGAATGTAGGGCATTTGTCCATTACCCCCAAGGGGGGAGACACCCCCTTTGAGGCTAGGGAGGTTAGCCTGCTAAGCAAGACACCCCCTAGAGGTATGGGCAAGTAGGACCTCAATGGGAGTGACTCCCCTCTTGGGGACAAGGACTCCCATTGCCATGAGGAATTCTCTATGAGAGAAACACTATCAGAGCATATGGGAAATAATATGCCTGCAATTAATACTGTGTCGCCTTCCACAACCAGTAATACAATTCCCATCTCCTTGGCAATGCTGAATTTCACCTAATCAATGAAGAGAAACGAAACACCCTTTAAGAGTCGACAGCAAACTGATTGAGACAAAGAACCCAACAAGTTAGAGCGAGAACCTTGCACAGTGGAGGACCTCTCACAACGGAAAATCCTGGAGTTGCGGAGAGCTGCCTGGCCGTAACACTGGAAGGCCGGCAAAGAGAGCAGTGAAGCAACCACTGCAAAGGCAGTGTCTAGAAGACTGTCCTGCATGGTGGTGTGGTCATGGGGTTCCTGTGGTGGGCTTGGAGTCCTTGAACGAATGCCGATACTGCGTGCCTCAGGAGGCACAAGTCCCCTATTCCACCTGTGTGCGTGGAGACTGCCAAAGCAGGTAGGTTGAGAAATAGAGAAACAAAGACAGGAGAGACCAGAGGGCGAAACAAGGGGAGGATGCCCTGATGAAACACCAAACCCTGGGAATGAGCCCAATGCTGAAGAATGTAGAAGAGTAATCCAGGGTAGGAGGAGGTAACTAGAAACAAGTGAAGTAACTGTGAAGTACCTGTGAATATGGTCTACAGGAGCCAGAGAATCATGAATTGTGAACACTGGCAAGAGCCATGAATGCTGTCAAGTATAAGGAAAAACAAAGGCATAGAGGGCTCTATTAGAGACACTGGGCAACTAGTTAATAGAATAAAATCTGAAGGATTCAACCTGTTACAGGTGAAAACTCAAGAAAAGCATACTTGTAAGGAAGTTAAGATTTTAAACAAACACAACAAATTACAGAATCTCTTGACAAGTGTGCAAGGAGGGTTAAGGAACTTTCTTTATTGATTTTAAATGAAACCCTTTCTTTTTTATTGGAACTAAGAACACTTCCCTGAGAAGCAGCCCACTGAGGTCAGCCAAGGTGAGTCTTGACCAGAAGCAAAGTATAGTGGTAGGGCCAGACAGAATTAGGTTTTGGACAGAGGACATATTTGTGGGATTTGGACGACTGAGAGGCCCACGTAGTTTAGTTTCTTAGGCATTGACATTCCCCTTAGTGGTAAGGATAGCTAGGCCTTTCCTTGTTTGATTTAGCAAAGAATCATTTGAAAATGGCCTCAGTGCTTCCGACGACTCCTTCTGGTTCACAGCAGAAGATTGGGAGGGCTGGTAATGTTGAGGTAGGATAGGGGTTAGGATAAACCTAGAGGCTAGGGAAGAGTAAGGGCTAGGATATTTGAAACTGCTTAGGTTAGGGTAAGTCTAAGATAACCATTAGAGCAATGATTTGGGTTAAGTTAAGGGATATGGAATTTGTGGAGGTCTACTGATGGGATTGGAATTAGGGTCACTATTAATTTTCTATTTATTAACTTGCTGTTTTGCATCATGTCACATGCAAGTGCAATGCTTCTGAACAATGATGTATAAGGGTTAGGGAAAGGGTGAGGGGTAAAAGACTGTTTGCCGTTGGTGTTAGGGTAACGGATAGGGTGATTTTGGGGGACTGGTGACTGCCTGGCTTTATTAGGGGTTTGGACATTGTTAGGGTTTCAGACTTGTACTTTTGAGTTTTTAAAATATTTTTGGTGACCTAATCATTGGCAACATTTTCACAGTTCATAGTGGTTGTATTGAAAGATTACATTTTGAAAACAACTTTTGCTGACTACATTTTCCTGGCAACATTTCCACATTAAGCAAAGTAAAGCACCACCCTGAGCAACTCCCTCACACAAGTAAATGATTGGATGATGGCTATTAACCTAGAACTCCATCCAGATACACGTGAGGCAGGCATGGCATCAAGGGAGACACAGAATCAAGTGTTACAGTTCAAGGCATAAATTCGTTTTCCAAAATTGATTAGCAGGGTTTGCTAATGAAAATATTTTTAATAGCAAATAGACCCATTTGATTATCAATTTCGTTCTAATATTGTTAATGTCACCATAAATTATTTGTACCCATGACATGAAATGGGAAACAATCCAGCAGTTTTGCGTGTCTCTGAAATAAGACATTAGTGAGAGGAATGCACTTGTCCCATAGCAACAGAGGACAACAAATTTTAAATGCCATTTCTGTAAAATGGTGCATGTCACTACCAACCCACATTTTTTTGCACACTGCTGCCACCCAGAGGCCAGGCATCCAGAGCGAAACATTTATTTGACATTGACATTTACTGCAAACAAAGTAAATGTTAATTACAAGTTTAAAACATCTCTTTTAAATGCTACTTGCCCTTCATAACATCTACTTGACTATGCAAGTGGGTAAAAAAAACGTTGCAAGCCATAAATGAGTGTCTGTAAAATGTGAAATGTTAACTGCGTGAATTGACGCACATAGATACGATAAAAAGGCTCTGAAAACTGTATGGCCAGCTTTCTCCTGCAGGTGGCAATATATAATACAACCATAATCATAAATCAAAGCAAGCTCTGGAGGCTAATTACAGTATATGGTATTGCAGTAGATCTGTAGATGTACAGCCTGGATGGAACTATTGATCCCTACTTTGCGTAAGCATCTAGTTTGCTTTGTGTATTCATTACGTAAGAGGAGGGAAAGAGACTAAGCAGAGTGGATTGTCAAGCAGGCAGAGAACTGGGCAGACTAGGTTGAATATTGTAGTGTGTGGTCATCTCACTTTCAGGGTACTTTGTATAAAGCAACAGGATACTATAGAATGTCAAGGAGTATGGGTTCGCTCATGGGTTGAGCACCAGTTGCAAGATGAATGCAACCTGCAGATTACAGAACTAGGTTTGCCATCAAAAGCATTTGATCATACATACAAAAGTGTTAACTCGTCAATATGATGCATTTTACGCAACAAAATGAAATATAGTTGACACTATGAAATTTAGATACACTAACATATACTGTAAAACATTGAGATGATGCGGTCTTTCACAGTATCAGTACTGTAATTATGCATTATGTAACTACTAACATTTTAGGAATGGAATTGCATGACTGTATTTAAAAAAAATATAAAGTTGCCACATATTGGTCTTTGCCAGACAGGATATAGAATGCTTAATACAAGTATCATCCTGATTACCTCTAGTTTGCAATTATTTGAAAAACAAAAATATAGTCGTGCATAGCACTCCCACATATGCCTTTGGCACTTAAGAGTGGAGGAGATGATTACTGCTGCACCTTCTCACCATTAGCAGTTGAAGTGAACAGAGAAAAGAGGGTGAGGAGAGCATCAAGGGCAAGCGATGAATGCAGGGAAAGCTGCACTTTCATTGAAGAGGGCAACTTAAATAGCTAACTTTGCTACACAATTGTCCATTTGATTAGCAGACCCACAGAATTGCAGCACTGCATATTTCATGCCTTGTAGTTTCAAAACGTTTATTCACTGCAATGCTGGAGTTGATTCCCTCAACTGAGGTTTCTAAGGGCCATCGATGTCGGAAACTCCAAAACCAAACTCTGTGTGTCTAAATCTATGCTCGCCCTCACTCTCTGATAAAATGTGGTAGGAAGTCTCAAGATGGTTTCAGGTGGTCATCTCAACAGGTGTGACTTGGTTAGTATCACCAAAGTTCAGCACAATCAAAAAAAGAAGTTGTTCATTAGTTCTTCTAAGCAAAGTTCTTATACTCTGTTCAACAATTCCCAATGTCTTTAGTTCCTGGGGATTCACTTCCCCAAGCGTCAATCCTTCCAAGTTTCAAATCAAACAAATATAAAACAGTTTCTTCCAGGTTTCTCATGGTTCACTTCACCAAGTATATGCCTGTTTCACCAAATAAAAGTTAACCTCTGTTAGGCCTCTTAGGGTTCCCCAAGCTCAGGCACCTTCAGTTTCAAATACATTTCAACTTGTCAAATACGTTTTCACCTTGGCTAGGCCTCTTGGGGTTCCCTTGCCCAACTTGAGGCCCTTTCAATTCCAAACAGGAGTCCAGTTTCAAACCCAAAATTCAACTTGTCAAGATGTGCCTTTCTCTTATTTACAGTTCCTTTCACACACAACATTCTCATGGAGTAAACGCTAGGTTCTTGGCTCATCCTAAGCACGACCACTCTGACCTTTGTCCCCTCTCTGTATTTCCTGTACTTGCTTCTCTTCTATCCTGTCTCGGGAGGATAGTTCAGGGGCAACATGCTTACCTTGGAATCAAGACACACGGAGCACCACCGGTTTGATCCCTGGGTCCGCGCTTGGAAACCGCTGGGAATTAAGCACACTATAAATAACCATTCATATATCAAATCCATTCCTCTTCCAGGTGCTTCCTGCACCCCTTGGCTATCTTCCACTTGGCTGTGCACACTTGCACCTTTTTTGTCTTTCTTTTCTCTGGGCTTGCCGTGCCCCTGGCACATTCTTCTGGGTTCACTTTCACTTCACTATGCCTCTTACACATTCATTTATTTGCTTTCATGCACCCTGCACCTGTCCTTTTCCTTTCTGTACCTCTTGCACACTTGTTTTGCTCTCAGGTGGTTACTTGCACCTTTCCTTCACTTTTGGGTCACTCGAACCTTTCTCATTTACCCTCAAGACTCTTTCACTTTCCTTTTACTTTCCACTATCTTTCTTGCTTTCTGCTTTGTGCCGCTTGCACATTCTGTCTTTCTCCCTTCCCGCTCCAGCTAGCCACTCTGTTTCCCTCACTTTCCCAGGAAATTCACTGGGTAGTGCTGTGCTGGTGAACGGTCCTATCAGGGCATATGGGATTGAGGTCAGGGTCTCACCACATGCCCCTGAGATCTGCTTAGGACCAGCACATGTCCTAAGGGAACGAGCACTCCTCCACAAGCCGCCAGCAGGACACGGGCTGTGTCAATCCGTCTCCCTGGAGACACATCTCCCTAGCCACATTGCAGCCCTTCACAAGCACCCGGCCATCGTCTCGGCATGCTGCTCTCCCCTGGATCCTCCAGGCTCTTCCACTTTCAGCTCCCTGCTCCTTTGCTTCTTGGCTTCCTTCAGCATTTCCAGCTCGCTCTCCCGATTGTGCAAAACTACACCTTTTATAATTAAAACAAGAATCAAGTGGAGTCTGGTGGGAGTAGTCAGTGTGAAATACCGGACCCTGGCTGATCCTTTTAATGGGACAAGCTTATTTTAGTAGGTGGCAGTCTTCCTTTTGTTTCTAAAGGTGTTTCATACAGGTAATCTTCACTATGCTCGGTTGCCTCTTCTTCTTACCAATATTTGTTGGAGATGTAATGAGATTCCAAATATCCCATGAAAGCTGAGGAAAGGGTTTCAGATGGGAAATGGTTAGAGGGGGAATTGAATTGGGATTGAGGGTTACTTCTATTTACCAGAATACTGTTAAGATATTGACAGCAGGAATAGGAACATTCTCTAGCCTTGGCATAACCATCTCTTTTACTCCTCTTACTTGGACTATGAATAATGGGCTTTGAATGTGGAGCAATAAGACCTGGATCAGGGCTAAGAGAGTCAGAATACCCCTTGAAAGTTACTGGGACTTCTTCCTCCTCTCTTATTATCCTGTGGGTATACCACCTGGGGCGCCTCCATGAATATAACCCCGAACTCCCCTACCTAGGTGATCATCCCTTGCTTGTCCTCCCCTAGGGTTGGGATCCAAAAGCAATGGCCCTCCCCTGGCCACCTGAGTAGAGGGTTCTCAGGGTTTACATGGGATAATAGCCCAAGGTCTCTCACACACAACAGAAATAATGATGTTATCCCTAAAGCCACTCCATAAACATCTTTACCATGGCATACTAATAGATAATGGGCTCATGCTGGAACCCCACATCAATGTAACAGTCAAAAATTGCTTATACAACCTATGCTCAATTATATGGATTTTACCCTATAACACCTTCCCACATTGAATGATTGGCTTCGTAGCTCTTGTTCTTTTGAGAATCTATTATGG
Source organism: Ambystoma mexicanum (assembly GCF_040938575.1). Taxonomy (NCBI): domain Eukaryota; kingdom Metazoa; phylum Chordata; class Amphibia; order Caudata; family Ambystomatidae; genus Ambystoma; species Ambystoma mexicanum. The sequence continues at coordinate 267,730,451 of NC_090940.1, forward strand.
CAAAAACATTTATCTAGGCATGTCAGACTACCTCACAAACAAACTACATTGATCCAAAACGCACCAGCCAGACTACAACTCAGAATCAACAGGAGGGGACACTCAAAGCAGTTCCTAGGGCCCTGCAGTGGCTTCCAATCAAACAAAAAAAGAATCGACTTCATAGTCGTCTGTATTGCTCACAAAGCCATCCAATGTCAAGGAGTATAATTTTTCCAAAGCAGAATTTTACTTTGGCAACTAACTAAAGACACAATATCTGGACACAATGTGCTAACAAAAAGCAGAAGATTAATTAGGGAAAGACAGAGGCTCTGTCTTTTCGACGTTGTTGGCCAGACTTTGAAACATGCTACCAAGGGAAATCCACACATAACAGGATCACTGCAAATTCAGGAAAAAGATAAAAAGATGGCTTTTAAATGCATAACCAATGGACTCCAGCCAAGGCTCAATATAAATCTGAAACAGTAGCGCTCAATGAGACGAGTCGCAGACACACAATAAGGGAACTCCATAGTCTCGCCTAACCATCTGGCTCAAATCCAACCCATGATGCTTGGAGAACAAATCCAATTAATATAATTATATCACATCCTCACGCACCACCTAAGCAATAAAAAAAAACGTCCTTTTCCCTATCAATATCAAAACCCCACAATGCAAACAGTGATGGCATGAGCTTGCAACTGACCCAGGAACCTGCGGGGACATATAGCATAGCACCATCCCATATTAACTTTAATCGCTCCACCTTTTGCAACATATGAACACTCAAAACAGCCTTTCACAGATGGCCTTCAAGAAAATTTCCCTTGATTCCAAGCAAAACAACTCAACATCTCTAACACAGCTGACAAATCCAGCCCCTGGCCAATACTCGCCTCCACTGAAAACAAAAAATGTCCTGTCTGGACACAAAACCCTCAATGATCCTAATACATTACACCTGGAAAGCACTGCATGTTCAGAGCTCAGGGCACTTCTGATCTTGGTATGAGATGATATGATAGTTTATTTATATAGCGCTTCTACACAATGTGTTTCAAAGTGCTTCAAGGCAGAGAAGGGAACAAGGGAAAATACAATGACATTCTTACAGGCCATGAACAGTAAGGATGTGAAATTAACTATCCTACTCGGCCTGACGACATTTCAGATAGTACAAGAGCTAAGACATAGATAAGGAATGGAGGGGTGCGTGGGAAGGAACTGGAAACAGACAGGCGACCATCATACTAGGCCTGACAACATTTCTGGTAGAGCCGGAGAAAACAAAAGGTGAAAGAGAGGGGTGCAGAAAGGGAGGGGAGGAACAAGGCACAAAACAAACGACTATCGTACTAGGCCCAACGACATTTCAGATACTGCTTGGGCGGGGGGACGAGGTTGCTATCATACTAGGTCCAGGGACAATTCTGATAGAGTAAGTGCATACAAGAAAGTAAGTGGAAGAGGGAGGAGATAGGAGAAGTGAGAGGAGAAGAGAACAGAGATTAAGCAGTCAAAAAAAGTGGAGAAGGAAGAGGGGAGAGTGAATACAATTGCAGAAGCCAGTAGTAACACAATGTTGCAAGCCTGGATACAAGATTAAGATGGGAACAGCATGGGGTAAAGTATTAAGTACATCAGGATGTTCTGATTGGTGTTCGTTCTAAGGGCAAATGGGTCTCGATCTAAGACAATGTAGTCAGGGATCAGTAGGATATATCAATTTCCACTTCAGAATAGCTCTAATCGTCCCACAATTTCCATGGATATGCAAGTAAAGAGGACAACAATAATGGAAAGCGGTTGGGGCAGTGCTCTTGGAATGTTGGATTCCAATGTCTTCCTGCAGATCGGGCACATCACACAATACACTTTAACAAATTGAGAGGGCATGGTTTTGTGTTATGGGCGAGCCAATATGCTATGTTGTAAGATTTGAATGCACCAGGGCCACAATAGAACATCTAAGATGGCTGGGGAACCAAGAATGGGCACAGCAGTGTGCCACCTTCTTTGACATTCATCTCAACCTTATAAAGCAAACTGTATGTATACACAAATAGAGGGTTGGTCGTCTCAAATCCTTCTCCGTTTTAACATTCTCAAAGGCACTTTATTGATTCAAAGTCAGAGAAAAGTTTATATCTGTTCTTGGCTGCCCTATGTCGCAGAATGGGTTACTCTTTGGACATGCAGGAGTGAAAGCCTTTTTTCTACCATCTGAAAGAACCCGTCTTGCCACCTCTAATACCTCAGAAGTTTCCATCTCCTTTGTAGATCAGTTGAACAAACATGTTGTAGGAGTTTTTGCCAGCAGTCAAGAATAAGGGATTGATATTACCTGTATTGTCCTTCTCAGCCATGTGTGCTCCTACATTCTATGGAATGATTGCAATTAAGCCCTGATTTTTCAGAAATTAACTTATTGTGCCTGGAGAGACTGTAATTCGTACACATTTCTGAATTATGTATATTTCCATAAGGGTTATAGTACAATTATCAGCTGTATATAAATTGTATACATCCGCATTAGAAGTAGCATGAAATAGGTAAGTAAAACCCCATAAGAGCCCTTTATGGGCAATGACATCTCCAATTGAATTTTCTTGTGATGAATTTCTGGATCAATTTCTATTCATTCCACTACTAACACCAAATGTGCAGGAACCCATTTAACATGCAACATGTGACATCAGTTTCAAATTATGTATTCTTGCTTTTATGTGTATGTGTATACATTCCTACAGGTTCTTTGGATATATAGTTAAATGGGTATTCACTTCCACAAACCTTCCAGTACAAATGCACAGGAAATGGATACATTATAATTTGTCTGGCTTTCCTATCTGTTAGGGAGATCATCTGGTTCTGTGTCTACTCTCACAATCTAGTTCCAGGGATATAGCACCCAAACATTATGTGGCACTGCAACACAGTTTCAGTGTTAAATCAATCAGCTCACTCCTTGATTCTCTCATGGACATAATGCCCAGCTCACTCTGATTGAAAGTCTCAGGCATGCAGTACCAAGTTCACAATGCTTGACTGTCTTGGGGATTTAGTTTACAGCTCTCTATGCTGACTATCAGTGCTATAGTGCTTTGCTCCCTCTCTCACAATGCCATACAGTCTCACCCTCTGGCTGGGTCACATCCATTGCCTGGTTTGCTTCATTTGACTCATGTTTTAGTCCCAGTTTATTCTGCCCTGTCTAGGATTCTTACAATAATGTAATAATGTGAAAGGTCCTACCGGAAAAGTCCCATTTTATTCTATTGCCCGTGTTTCACATTGAGTAATGCTGCGATGTATTTGAAAACTCCATGTGAAAGAGGCCCGGACATATTACTGTTATGCTAGGAGATAGCTCGAAACTGTTAAAAGATAACTATTTCTAAGGCATAATGCCAGAGTAGGTATCAAGTCCAATGGATTAGAGTCCAAATAGTACTATTAAATACCTGAGTTTAAACTGTTTTTTCACATTAAGCTTGTGGATATTTCCAGGTCACTGGCTTCACACAGAAACTTCAAAGATACCTGTCAAATATATCATACCCTAAGCCTCATAAAATCCATTAGACTCTTGTCATGTGATTGTTGCCTGATATTCTGTACACAGCAAGGAAAAGGTACAGGGGGTGTATCAATATTGACATCTGGTGGCCATAGTCAAAAACTGTACACTTGCAAAATGAACGTGTTGTGGTGAAGCAGAAGGAGGAGTCAGACTAAGATTTAACATGTGCAAAGAAATTTTATTTTAATAATAAGAGAAATGCCTATCACACCCTATTGCAATGAGGGTAATTACCTGCCAAATAAACTAACCCAAGGGTGCTCATTAAATGTCCAAAATAAAATAGTCCTCTGCCCAAAACTACCTGGCCCTACCTCTTGGCAAAAACATAACAAAAGAGAGACCAGAGCAGTAGCCTCTACACTCTGGCATTGATTGGTCAAACTACTTGGGGCTCCTACCCAAGAAGGTTTCTTCAAAATGGTCACGCTTTTCACAACACATTTCTCCAGCCTTTTCTCAGGTTCTGAATGACGAGTCTTAAGTCTTCCCACGTGTGGTAAAGTGAAGCTCGGGGGGACTCCAGGTAAGTTACTTCATCTTTATTGTCCAGGTCCTGTACCTTCATAGAAACACAGGGATCGTAGTAGACACAATAAACAGGTCAAGAAGGAGGAGCACTCCCCACTCACACTCTATCTACTCAGCCCAACCCCATCACCCGCAGAACCTCACAGCTCACACATTCCACTAGTGATGTCACTATAAAATTCCACACACATAGCTGGAGAGCAGAAGCTCACATTACAACACTTACCCCTCCCTCAGGGAATAATACAACAAAATGATGGAAGCAATATGAGCAGCATACCACCCACATCGCTACAAGACCAGCACTAAGTCACAGAAGACGGTGGCCGTCCATAATCGCAACCTTAGCACCCAAACACAAGGAGAATCCTCACAGGCCTAACTGGACCATTACAAAAGGCCGAAAACCATGTCCAACGCAACACAACTGAAACGCCCCACTGACGCCAATGCGAATGCTAAACACCTCGATAGAACTCATGAGAAACAAAAATAACAAACAAAGCACCTCTGCCGTCCCGAACTGCCTGTCGGAACCTAGGACTGCCACTCCTAGATCAAACTAGCGTTACAGAAACACAACTACCTAACAAACCCTAAACCACCAATGCACTAACATCATTCCACTCTGGTCTGCTCCCCAGAGTCTCAGAACTGCCACTCCCAAGCACAACCCAGCTCAAAAGAGCACAACAAATGCCAAACACTATCGAGGGACCACATCATCCACTGCGTATGAACTGGAAACCCAGGCCTTTTGATACACTGACATGCCCTGACCCAGAACAAGAAATTTTATAACTGCCTCACCTGGACCAGGACAGCCCACGACCTCCGACTCACTCTCCACACGGACTGGAATCTGAACCACGACAGCGTCATCCATGTCACAGTGCCTCAGTATCACATGGCACTTGTTGATGGAATCTTGAGGAGAAGTACGCCACAATACCTTTACGTTAACTACAATGTTCGCGTGGGCGGGACACACCCCGCACGAGCACCAATGGCCAAGATAGTGATTGGCATGCGGAGCCAGAGACAGGAGCGACGTCATCATTCTTCCTGTCGGCTCCGCACTGACCTCAACGCTCCTGGCACCTGTTGTGCCATCCTCCGTACTCTGTCCCAAACAGCCCACGCGCGTCTCCTCGCATCCGGAACAAAAACGTGGAGAGGGACCAGGTACCCACAACGGCCCCCCGAAAGACCTATGGTCCCAGGGTTCCTCTTTATTCCCAGGCTCGGTCGTCTACAGGCTGCTCACCACTTTAACTCAGCCGCCGGAAACACGTCTGGTCCCATGCTTCTGCCCCATTCCCAGACTCGGCCATCTCCAGACTGCTCACCGCTTGTCTCCAGGCTGCTCACAGCTTCAACTCACCCGCGGGACGTCTACTACAGCTATCACCAATTCCCTTCCACAATGACGCAGGCTCACGGGACGAGCTCGCCTACAACTCGGCATCCGCTCCTCTGATCAAAGTCGCTCCTTAAACACTGATCCTCTGATGAGAAATAGACCGGCTGTCACTGTGGGCACTGCCAACCTGCAAAACTCCAACACAGGGGATCCCAGCAAGAAATCTGTGCGGCTTAAAACGGGCTACTGAACTCAAAGCCCGTTCGGGGTGTGGGGTCTACCGTTGGGGGCAGTGTTCGCCGGTGTTAAAGATGCTGCACCCCTCCCCCCAGCAGGCAATGGTCCCTTCACGATCCCATCCTCGTCGCCAGTGTGGTAAAGTGAAGCTCGGGGGGACTCCAGGTAAGTTACTTCAGATTTATTGTCCAGGCCCTGTACCTTCATAGATACACAGGGATCGTAGGGGACACAATAAACAGGACAAGAAGGAGGAACACTGGGCTTGCCCCACACCCCACTCTCTCTCTACTCAGCTCAACCATCACTCGCAGAACCTCACAGCTCACACATTCCACTAGTGATGTCACCATAACATTCCACACACCCAGCTGGAGAGCAGAAGCTCACATTACAACACCACGCATTCAACACTTTTTTTTTTAAAGGGAAACAGAATTTTCTTAGCGTGATTCCGCCACTTTTGACCTTCTATTCAATAGTTTTCTTCTTTTGGGTTTGAGAAATATTACCCTCAGATTTTTTTCTTTTCCCAGTCTTTATTGCTATTATTTGTATTTCCAGGGCACCCCAAAGCCCTCTTCCCCTTTGGTATGTTGAATTCAAAATAGGTCTTGATTGGGAACATGCCTGTGTGCAGCATTCGCGTTTCTCTGGCTACCAGAACCCTTTTGGCTTCCCCAGCCTTGCATAACAATGTCACTTGGTTTTCTAGGGGGCTCCCCAAAGCCCTCTGTCTCTTTAGTATGCTTAATGCAGTGGGGCCTCGGTTGAGTGTCTGCCTGTGCTCATCGTTCAGAATTGTCTGGCTCCAGCAACCTTCCTGCCTTCTACCGCCGCACTCGGGGGCAGAACCGCTCACCCCTTTACCCATGTTACCTTGTCAGGAGCATGTGCTTCGCTTTCGATGCCTGGCTCGGAAGTTGTCACACTTCTCAAGCAGAGGTCAGTGATTCGACCTCTCACCTGCAGTCGGGTCTCAGCGTCGGTTACAAGGCCCCAACCCCACCACGTCGTCTGTGTGGTCATGCCACTAGGTGTCTTCTACCATCTTTGTCGCGTTCTCTGCTATGGTTTTGTTGTATCTCAGAATGCCCGCCTTCTGGCATCTCCCTTGTGACCAGCTCGCTCACCACGCTACCGCTGGCTCTACAGTCTATCATGGCTTCCGCCCCACCAAGATGTCATCCCATTAGAGACTCACCCCTGCGTAGGATTCTCTCATCCATTCAAAGTTCCTCATGTTTTTATTTTCCTTGTCACAAGTAAAAGGGTTGCGTCATTCCTTTTTGACTTTTGCATTACCTGAAGCTAAAGCGATTGATGTCATTTCACTATTAGTTGAATCCAAAACTGAAGTAACTGTCTTTTCAAATCCCATATTTGCAGCCAATGTATTCTTGATAGGGAACTCCTCATAGTAATGGGAGTCCCTGTACCCTAGATGGGAGTCCCTCCCAGAGAGGTCTCACTTTCCCAGACCCTTAGGGAAGGTCTTGCTTAGCCTGCTCACATCCTTAGCCTCATAGGTGGTGGCTCCCCTATGGGTAGAAGGGACAAATAGTCCAGATTCATCGGAGGTGTGTGTTATTTAATCAAATATTTAATCATTAAAAAAGTCAATCATAGCTCTGTGATGCAATCTTTGATCAGTATGGGACCAGGTGCAAAACATAGGTAGAACAGGTGTCTGTTTACCACACATAAAATCTTTGTGGGTTGTCATGGAAAGATTTGTAGAAAAATGGGAAAAACATGTTATCTCCTAAAATATTTAACACCACGATCTTTCACACATGTGATCGTGCACACCCATCTACAGAATCCGACTATATTGATTGTATTACTCTCACACATTTAAATCAAATGTTAGGCCACAAAAATCAAATTTTAACATTAGGAGTTAGTGACCCCTCCATTTGCATCCAGTGGACTGGAGAAAAAAAATCACGTACTCACAAGGAGGGGGGTGAGGGAGGAGTCAAAATATAACATATATATATTTCATGCACACAGAATGCAGGAGGATTAGAGTGGAAATTAAGATGTGTGGTGAGTTAGAAGGATGAAAAAACAACTGTATCGAAAAATGGGTTCTAGTTCATTAGGAAATCCAGAGGCCTATGTGGACGAGGACCAATGTACTAGCAGCCAAAGAGAGGGTACATGTACAAACAAGGTTGTGATGGAAGGACAGAAAGGGATAGAGTGAATATCTAACTATCCCTGCCCAAGTACAAAACCTCCTCTAGGTAACAATGCTGTGCCGCTTACAAACAGTGGATAGAAAAAGAGATAAACTAACCACTTCTAGGTAAGTAATCCTTTCAGCCTTGTTGGACCTATGCCACTCTCTTCCACTATGTGTAAGTGGAAAAAGGAAGAGAAGTGCTCAATGGTCACATAAAAGGGTACACATATGGTCAATTGGTGAGGCATCTAGTGGGGTATCTGTCAGTTTATTAGCCACTAGATTGTCTTTCTGGCCATGGTGGATTCAGGTCTAGAAATGACACAGATACATTGACATACAATGTTTGACATAGCAAACGAAGAAGAAGACACCAAGTCCCATAGTCTGTCGTGAAATGATGTAGATATGAAGGGTCATGGGTAGTTGGTAAAAAGGAATGCTCAAACTACAAGTTAGGCGTGATTTGTGCCTCTTGTAAGTAGCAACCACTGTCGACTGGTTTCTGTGGCATGTGTGCGGATAAAGCCACTATCATCAGGACAGTCTTCTGCTCATATCTACTGGTACAGCCTGGTATGGGTAATTAAAAGACTGACCATATTGAGGGAGGAAGGGTTCAACATATAGGGATTGTCAATACTTTACCCCCAAGATGTAAGTGCCGTGCGGCTGGATCACATGGAGAGGGAACCTATGGGAAACAAAAGGAAGCGTATGTAGCCATATTCACCTCAGAGCTAATAACATCAATTCAATTGAATGTGAATGACACACAATTAGTTGTCATCCACCTAAGCAACACTGCTAGTACTAGTATTATTATCCATTTAGGAAGAAGGGACACATAGTTCATCACCATCCTATTACAGGTTGTGAGAGGATGCCCATATATGCATACTCCATAATAGAGTCAAAGGTGTAAGAGAACAAAGGTGGATCATATATGGCCTACTATCAGGTACTCAGTTACTCCCAATGTCAGATACATAATTGACACCCGTCCAGACATGAACAATAATGAAAAGGAAGTCACAGGGAGCCCCAGCAAGTAATTAACGAAAGGGGGCTTGGTAGGCAAAGTGTTACAATATAAATAACAGATAGTTTGGTGTTCAGCCATACCTTAGATAGGTCCCTGCTCAGGTAGTCAAAGCTGGAAAAATAGGTGTACCCACATGTAAATGGCACACATGGATCCGAGTCCCCGGCTCTCTGTGGGGAAAAAGAAACGTGTGCTTAAACTGGGGCCACCAGCAGTTAGCAAAGCAGGCACAAGTGTCCGCTGGTGTCGCGTTATAATGTCCGTCCAGGGGGTGTTCGCGGTAGATAGAGGAAGCAGCCCAATGTGAGCTGCAGGGTCCAGCATGGTCTATTGGCACTTATTTGCACAGGAGAATGGGCATGTCGAGGTACGCGAGCTGCCTTTCGCAGCGGATGTTGTAACAGTGCAGCCATTTCCATTCAAGATGTAGTCGCAGCTCATCTGGCCAAACGTCGGTCACGTGAGCGACTGGCACTCCACGGCTGGAAATCAGGCAGAATGCCTGAAACGGAAGTCAGGCAAAGCACCTGAACCAGAAGTCAGGCGGTACTCGGGCGGTATTACCCAGCAAACGTGGCTGTCTCAGCAAAGTCAGGCAGTAGAATAGAAATATGCCTAGTGATGCTATGGGCAAAGCGAATAGCCCAGATGTAGGGGAACCTTAATCATTGCAGTATGTTACGGGTGGTGTTAATGAGAAAGTGTGGGAAGCACGTTGATTTAACATGTACTGCCCCCGGTGCACAAGTAACTATGAACACTGCTGGAGGGCGTGGCTATCTAGCTATGGTGTAGGACGTGCCTTGCTGAGCAGCTCCAGAGGATCCGACATTGATCCGTGATACCACGCTGAAAAAACAAAAACCACAATCCACAAGAAAAGAAGCAGAGGCGTCGGAAGAGGAGCCTTGCAATAACTGAATAAAGCAAGTGAATCGGGTGAAACATCAAGGAGAAAAAGGACCTTTTACAATGCAGCTGGGTGGAAACAAAGAAACACAAGATGGCGGACAACAAATGGACTGAAGTCGCCGCCGCAGATGTAACTGCATAGATCTGTGCGGTGGAGATTGAAGAAGGGGACCAGCATTTAGTGTTCGCGCAGTGCCTGTCTTTACAGCTGCTCGCTCGTAATATTGTGAGCAGCATTCATTCTACTGAGGCCAATTGCTGGATTCGGAGCGGCAGAGCGATCCGTACTGTGGATGCAGTGGCCGTGTTCAGCAAACTTTGGTGCAGCGGAGCCCCATATACGACTGGAATGTCTTGGGCGGCAGAATAAGTGGCAACGGGTGTAGAGCCGGCGAAAAAGAAACATTATTACCTTAAATAAAGAACAGCGAAAAAGGTGCGCTGTGCGAGTGGAGGCAGCGCGGCTTGCATGATACATTTCTGCTGCGAACTTTGGTGCGGCGGAGCTTCAGATATGACTGGGATGTTTTGCGCGGCAGAATAAGTGGCAACGTATGTAGAGCCGGCGAAAAAGAAACATTATTACCTCAAATAAAGAACGGTGAGAAAGCTGTGCTGTGCGAGTGGAGCCAGCGCGGCTTGCATGATACATTTATGCTGCTATTCTATGCGGAAGCCGAGATGAAACTGAAATGCACATTTCCCAGCCATCATAATAGAAGGAATAAATATTCCACATAAACAAAGTGCCATAAGGGTGCCCAAGGGATACGGATGCTAGTTACTTGTTACAGTGAGGGAGGGAGTGCTTTCACACTCTGCTGGGGGACATATGTCCAGATAACTAATTGAGTTTTTGAAATCCCAGGAAGTAAACGGGACCCATGCAATAAAGCCGGATCCACGCTGGCACGCTGTCACGCTGCAATATACTGCGTTGAGAACCACTAGCAAGATAGTACTTGGACGGAGCAAGGTTCTAGCCTATCGTGGGAAGTCACTGGATGACAACACAAACAGAATAAAGGCACCGGGCAAGCTGAATAGCGATACTGTATAAAGGCCCTCATTGGGGCGATTGCATGGCACCAGGTACCATATGAGCTCGAGGCATAGCAGAGGTGAAGAAAGAGGACACTTAATGGCCCTGGGAAACAAACGAGCAGGCCATTGATTGTCACGGTTGTGGAAGCACTGTATGCCGGGTCGAGCCGGATCAATGGCGATATCTGCAGGACCTGTATTAACGCTGACATGGGCGCACAGGGTATAGAACGTGCAGACGACGGAAGGCCCTGCCAAGAGTCAAAGGAGGACTATAGGGAGAAATAACAGTGCTTGAAGACGTGGGAGGACACAACCCACTAGAAACACAACATAGCGCATACTAATATTTACTGCAGCTCTCTGGGGACAACGCTCCTAAGCCCCAGCTGTCCCCGTGGCGCCGTAGAAGAACGGGGAAGCAGTACTTGCGCGCTATGGGAGAGCTGGAATTTGATATATAAGAAGGTTGCGCAATGTCGATACGAGGAGTTAAGGCCAAGAGCAAGCAACCCACAATGGACGTCTTTGCCAAGACACAACAGACTCCTACCGCTCCGGCACAAAGCGAGGCAGCTGCACCCATAGAAGGTACCCCGACAAAAGAAAATCACTTGATCCTAGCAGCTATAACTGAGTTGAAAACTTCATGGGGGACAGCAATGGCGGACCTACGAACTGCCCTGGAGACCAAAATAGACGCAGTAGGAATAGAGATCACCCTGCTGCGACAGGATGTGAGAGCACTGGCAGAAAGAACAAGTGGTCTAGAGAGTGCGGTGAAGACCAACACAGAAACCAGCACAAGCAACGCAGAAAGTGGCTAACCTTGAGAACCGAGCTGAAGAAGCTGAAGGAAGGGTGAGACGAAACAACATCTGCATGGTCGGCCTACCGGAGTGGGAGGAAGGCCAGGACCCCACAGACTATGTGGAAAATATGATCCTGAAAGAGATAGAAGCCGACAGGCTCTTACAGGGATTTACGGTTGAATGAGCACATAGGGCCCCGATGAGGAAACCACGGGCTGGGGCCCCCCCACGGGCAATAATTGCAAAGATCCTGAACTACAAAGATATAGAAGATCTTGGAGTACTTTCATGAAGGCGGAACGTTAGAAAGGGCATATGTAAACATCACAGCGTATCCGGATTAAACCATGCTGGTGCAGAGACAGCGTTTCAGCTATGTGGCGGTCAAGAGGAGACTGCGCATGGCTGGAATCAACAACATGCTGTTGTATCCTGCGAAGCTCAAAGTCCTGCATAAAAGAAGAGCGTTTTTTTTTTATACCCCGGAGGCGGCAGCGGCATGGCTGGACTTGCAGGGCTGTCCGGAGCGAGATGAGGAGCAGGATCAGGAGGAAATGATAAGTGATGGGGATATTTCATGCATAAGGGGAGTATAAATGAGGGGGGGGGAGTCCCGGAAGAGGCTGCGGCACAGATAACAGGGGAAAGGCAAAGACAGATAACATTGAAATTGTATTACGATACCCTTGGACTTGCTGAACTTGTTGGACTGGAATATAGAGTATAAAATACACAAGTAAACTGGGTAGCATTAAGCGTGGTGAACTTGAAGTAAACAGGAGCAGCAGGATGAAGGCTACCTACCCCCAGGAAGTAGTAGTAAGGCAGCCACTAGGGCAACTTTACCCTGCTGAGCTGCGAGTAAAGGCTATTGCAAGAAAGGGCTAGATGTGGGGGTGCCTGGGATCCAGGGATGGAGCTGGGCAACAGTTGGGGAGGCTATTGTTGGGGCAGGGGAGGGAGGTTGGGGCTTTTGTATTGTTTTTAGTTAGGGGAAGTTCCAGTTGGGAAATGAGCCTACATAGAAGGGAAATACACTTGGATTTGGACTGCACCGGTGGGGGGAGGAGTGGGACTCTAGCAAGCCATGGGGGATCTTAAAATAATTACTTGAAATGTCAGAGGGCTAAATAGCTATTTTAAAAGGAATAAGGTTATGCTATACCTACGCAGGCAGAAGATAGCCATAGACCTGCTGCAGGAGACTCACCTGACGCAAGATAAGATGGAGATGATCAGGAAGAAGTGGAGGGGGACTGTGGTGGGCTCATCATATTCAGCTTATTCTAGGGGAGTGATCATCTGGGTGGCGCTGCATGTCCCGTTTCAGCTGCTACAGACGAAAGTTGAAACGGACGGGAGGATGGTCATAATGAGGGGATTGTTGTAAAATAGGGAGATAAGCATTATAAATACGTATGCCCCGAACCAAAACACGGCGGAATATTTCAGAACCCTGTGTAGCAATCCTAGCACGTGTGCGGTGAGGGCGGTGATTTGGGGAGGAGACTTTAATTGCGTATTAAACCCTAAGGTAGACAGATCAGATGGGAAAATGGATAGACCCGCCCGGCCGCTAAAGCACTGCAGACATTGTTGGATGATTTTGGGCTCGGGGATGTATGGAGGTCGCGTCACCCCCAGGAGAGGCAATATTCGCACATTCCGCTCCACAGCAACTACATACTAGGTTGGATTATATTTTTGCCACACAAGAGACAATACAGAGATCACGCAGATAGAATATAAAGCGAGGGTCCTCAGACCACTCGCCGCTAGTTCTAGGTTGCCAATATCGACCCCCGAGAGCGAGGATTCCGACATGGCGCCTCAGAGCAGAGGCGCTGAAAGACCCCTTTTTTAGGGAGGATATGAGGGAGGAGATTATTAACTACTTTGAGATAAATACTGGTAGTGTGGACTCAGCGGACACGCTTTGGGAGGCCTTTAAAGTTGTGATGAGAGGGGTAGCTATAGCAAAGTCCAAAGGGCTACAAGGAGGGATCCTGGCTGAGCTACAGGAAACGGAGGAAGAACTAGAAAGGGCGTTGAGGGGTGAAGATGATACTAAGGAAGACACTGAATTAATACTTAGGCTGCAACAGAAATGTGCTGGGCACTGGGATAGACTGTGTAACCTTAACTATAAAAAATATATCGAGGGACAGCATGCAGGAGGGGATTAACCAGGAAGGATCTTGGCATGGCTATTTAAGAGTGAGACTGCCAGGCCCACAATTAGAACAATAACGAGGGAAGATGGGAGTATAGTTGATACCCAAGAAGGAGTTAACCAGGAGTTTGCAATTTATTACAGGTTACTATATCGAGATGATAAGGAGAGTGATAGCACGAAGATAGTAGAAACATTGGAGGACATAGGGCTGCCGCAGATTAGCGCTGAGGAGCGAGAGGAGTTGGACGCACCGATTACTTTAAAAGAGTTAGAAGAGGTGGTGTGGCAATTGCCCACCAGCAAGACTCCGGTGGCTGATGGGCTCCCAAGCGAATTCTACAAGACATTAAAGGGAGAGATGCTCCCCCCGCTGTTAGAGATGTTGAATGAGGCATACGAAATGGGTAGACTGCCAGAGTTCCTCAGAGAAGCGATTATAATATTGCTTCCCAAACCCAATAAGCCTGGACACAGCTGTGGATCATATAGACACTTATCAATGTTAAATCAGGACAGCAAAATATTGACGGCCGTTTTGGCAAACAGACTGAGGAGGGTTATTGGTAAACTGATACGCCCCGACCAGACAGATTATGTTCCAAACAGGAACATATCCAATAATCTCAGGCGACTCCATCGAGTTATAGAGCATGGGAACGAGAATGAAGGCGAATTGTCAATTGTGTTGCTGGATGCAATAAAAGCCTTTGACTCGGTCAAATGGCCGTGGCTGATGGCAGCCTTGGCTGGCTATGGAATGGGACCTGGATATCTACAGTGGGCAAAAATGTTATACAGTGAACCGCTGGCTAGAGTCAAAACGGGAGCAGTGATATCAGAAAGATGGCAACTCTGTAGGGGTACTAGACAGGGATGTCCATGGTCTCCTATGCTTTATATACTCGCCCTGGAACCCCTAGCGATATACCTGAGGCAACCGTATGATACGATAGGCATTGCTGTGGGAGGGGAACAGCATTTAATTTCCCTTTATGCGGATGACATGTTGTATTTGCAACACCAAGAGGAAAACTTCCAATACATTCTGGAGGTGCTGGAGAGATATGCAGGGCTGTCTGGCATAGCTGTGAACCCCCAGAAATCTAGCATATTCCCATTGGGTGGATATAAAGGGATCCCATTAAAACAGTTACCAGTGTTACAGATACCATGGGCGGTTAGCACATTTCGATATCTTGGGATAGATATTTACCATACGGTGGAAGAGGAGCATCAGTACAATACAGAGGTAGCGATTAAGAAAACAGAAAATTGCATGAAGTTCTGGGTGAAGCTGCCTTTAGCAATGATGGGGCGTGGGGCAATGTTGAAGATGGTGGTTCTACCCAGACTCTTGCACTACTTTGGGAACATACCATACTTGATAGCAAAGAAGTTCTTCATCAGATTAGACAGTATGTGCAGGGATTTCCTTTGGCATGGAACACGAAATAGAGTGGCCCTCTGGAAGCTACAGAATTCATATGAGAAAGGGGGTATAAAACTGCCTAACTATGAAGTTTACTATATAGCAAGCCAGCTGCAATATGTGGCTAAATGGCTCTCACAGGAGGGTACCTCGGAGTCCAGGCTGTTCCGATAAGATTGTGCTCCATTCTACTTGAAAGAAATGATGTGGCTGCCCAAGGCAGATATGGAAGGGCGTCCAAAGATGATGATACTTGGGTGGAAGATGTGGCGTAGGGCATGCCGGATGATGGAGAACCCATTCCCGTGCTCCCCGCAGGTGCCACTAGTGGCGCTGGCGGGCAAAGAAACGCAACTAAGGATGATGATCAGGCACCACTGGGAACCGGTGGGGATAGCAACAATGGGCGATATATGGCAAGAGGGGACTATAATAGACTTTGAAGTGCTGGGGGAGGAAACCGGGTTACACACAGGCCAGTATATCACGTATCATAGAATGGTGCAGAGAATCAGGAGGGCATGGTCCGAAGTGGAACTAGGAGAGGAACCAGATGCTACCATAGATATAATATATGACATAGCAGAAGGGGGACACGAGATATCTAAAATATACGAGTTGATGATGTCCAAAGTGGGAAAGGAGGTAGTACAACTGAGACAGGGATGGGAGGCGGAAGTGGGAGCTCCGATGGGTTATAAGATGTGGGAACGGGCCCAAGGGTATCACAAAAAGGTATCAAGGAATGCAAGACTGCAACAGATGCAACTATAAATCACACATAGGGCATATATGGCACGCCAGAGGATAGCTAGATTCAATAATGTAAAACGACAAGCATGCCCCAAATGTGATGAGGAGAATACTGGAATGGTCCATATGTTTTGGTCATGCCCAGTCATTGAACATTTTTGGGGTGAAGTGGCACACAGACTAGCAGAAAGAGGTATTAAGATAGTGGTGGATACAGTGTGGGCCTGCTTGATAGGAGGGTTTCCTGGACCAAGTAAACTTAAGCATGTGAGCAAACTAAAAGACCTGGCGTATACACTTGAAAAGAGGAGAATTGCTATGGGGTGGAAGGCATGCCAAGTATGGTGGAAAGATTTACAGAAATGGGCTGAGGCAGAAAGCATGGTATGGCAAGAAACGAGCAGTGCCGGGGGGAGGAGGAAACGGAAACCCTGATGGCCTGGAAATTACTAATAGCAGAGTTATTTGGGCCAATGCGAGACCCAACGGTACCCGCGGAAGGAGAATCCTTATCACACGATGCAGGAACAGAACATGAGAGGAACTAGGCTCGAAAGGGGTGGTGGGATAGGGGTAGCGGTGGACATAATGAAGCGATGCATAATTGAAATGTAACCATACGCACTGCAAGTTTGGTTTGTATTGTTTTTTTGAATAAACTAATAAAAATGTTTTTAAAAAAACTAAAAAAATAACTATGAACACTGCTCATGAAGATTAATGTGAGTGTAACACAGATAGTGTGGTCACTGTAGGACTGTCCACATTAGCAGGGCTGTAAAAAGACACAACAGGTACCTAGCATAAGGTCAAAGAGGGTCAAGAAGAGTCCTGTTCATATTCAGCTGCAAAGTGACAGTGTATCACACAGAGGTCATGTAAGCAAGGCCAGTGAGTGCCAAGGGATGTCCACATTCAGACCAATTGAGTCTGTTTTAAGCCGAAAAACCCATTTCTGTTCTCTTTTAAGCAAGAGGCTAGCCATATCGCCTCCTCTTCTGGGGCATTTGAATTTCTCAATCACCGTCCAGCGGAGATCCTTAGGGAGGTAATTGTGTCGAGAGAAATGTTCCACCATAGGAGCATTTTCACGCCTAGTACGTGAGCATGACATATGCTCCTGGATGCGTTTCTTAATTGGGCGGGTGGTCATGCCGATATACTTATTTTCGCATGGGCACATAATCAGATAGATGACATTAGAGGAGTTGCATTTGGTAAAATAATTTTGTCTCCATGGGGTGTGAAGACCAAGGTCAAGAGTTTTTGTTCTTTTAGTCAAAGGACAGACATTGCATTGTCCACATGGGGTATGTTCCAGTGGCTGGGTAGTATCCCAGAGGGTTGATTGGTCTTGGACTTGGACGGATGTCAATTAGGTATCCAACATTGGGAGTACCTGATAGTAGGCCATATATGATCCACCTTTGTTCACTTACACCTTTGACTCAATTATGGAGTATGTATATATGGGCATCCGCTCACAACCGGTAATAGGATGGTGATGAACTATGTGTCCCTTCTTCCTAAATGGATAGTAATACTAGTACTAGCAGTGTTGCCTAGGTGGATGACAACTAATTGTGTGTCATTCACATTCAATTGAATTGATGTTATTAGCTCCGAGGTGAATATGGCTACATACACTTCCCTTTGTTTCCCATAGGTTCCCTCACGATGTGATCCAGCGGCACGGCACTTACAACTTGGGGGTAAAGTAATGACAATCCCTATATGTTGAACCCTTCCTCCCTCAATATGGTTACCTAGAGGAGGTTTTGTACTTAGGCAGGGATAGTTAGATATTTACTCTATCCCTTTCTGTCCTTCCATCACAGCCTTGTTTGTACATGTACCCTATGGTTGGGTGCTAATACATTGGTCCTGGTCCACATAGGCTCTGGATTTCCTGATGAGCTATAACCCATTTTTCCATACAGTGGTTTTTGCCCTATATTTGTGTTAAAACTATTTTAGAGTAAGGGCCATACCATATTTACTATCCCTCCCGCCCTCACGGTTCTTCTACTGAGTTAGGAGGAGACAGACCAGATTTTGTTATTCTTACTGATACTTGTATTTACAAAATAAGAAAAAGGCCTCACTGTCCCTAATCGATGGATTTCGGTATCTAACAAAACAAACTAGGGAGCTCGTCAATTTTGAAGTCCAAAAGTAAAGTCTGTCCTTTGTCCAAAACCAAACTACATTGACCCTAACACTAATACAAAACAACTGAAGCCCAGGAGAATGACTCCCCTCTCCTGGAGTAGCTTACTCAGCCTTAATATAGAATCCTCAGATCATTCTTGGCTAAGCATTGCATTAAATCATTCAGTTTTCATAGGGGACTTTTGTAACTCCCTGTCTCCCCCTTCTCCTGGATTTGAGAGATCCTCTTTTCCGGGGTTGCTTACCTTTCACTTTACTTCATTTTGCCTTTCTCCAATGTCTTTGAAAGTCTCTATTTCTTTAGTATCAACTTTATCTTCTGAGAAATAGAACCAATCTTTTTATTGTTCCAGTTCTCAGACTCCCTCTGGTCATCTGACCCCTCACAGAAACAAGTATGATGCTCTACATAATGATTCTCAATATTTTATTTACTTACTCTCTCACAGGGATAAGAATGATGAACCCAGTACCATTTTCATCGTCCTGGTCACTTGTTGTATTACTGGGAGGAGTAGTATGACCCCAATAATGATTCACAGTCTCTTGACTTTCCATTGTGTCACTGGGATGAGTAGGATCTGCAGACTCATCATTATATCCGTTCCTAGCACCTTTGTGAGTTTAGTCATACCATTCATCAAAGTTGTCTCTCTTACTTAGACGAATATGATTATGCCAGTAATGATCCACACTTGACTTTCTCATCTCAATATTACTGGGGCGAGTATGATTGTGCCAGTCACTTCTGAACTCCACTTCTCATTATTACAGGAATGCATATGTTTGTGCTAGTGGTGATCTGTACTTGACTTTCTTTCCTCAATTTCACTGAGACGAGTATGATTCTGGAACTTGTTATATTCAAGCTCCCGCCGAGGTCTCCCCCCGCCACCTTATCTTCTAGGGGTCTGCATTACCGTGCCTGTTTGCAGGGCGGGGATTCCTCTTCATCCTGTCAGGATGGCTCTTGCCTTCTCTGTGACTCTCTCAGCTTTTCAGCATCCGCTCCACTGTGCCAAAGTTGTAGCGGTTTTGTTGTAGTTACTAGACTGCACAGTCCACCACTCCTGGGTAATGCCACCACTCGCAACTGGCTTTCTTCTTTGTGGTTTCCTTCCCTTGTTCTCTCCGTCTTGTAGCTCTCTCAGTGCTTCCCTTGCACGCCAGCTGGTTGCCTCCTCAGCATGCAGGGCTTCCTGATTTTCTTCAGCTTCCACGACAAAGCTGATTTAAAACTTCCAGGCTTCTCTACTCCTTGATAACATTCCTTCTTCTCTTTTTATGATACATGGCTGGGCCGTCCCCAGTGGAGGATAATAGTCCTGTTTCTCTTTCAGTTGAGCATTCTTAATCAGTCATTCTTCTTCTTCACAGTACTGCCATTTTCTGACAGTTGAGTGATCAGTATCACTCGTTCATAGTATTATTACAATGCATTTCTTCAGGTTGAATCTTGGGTCTTATGGCACAGTAACAAACAGTGGATTGATCTTCTTAGCTCTTCTGAAACCTTGGTGTTATTAATGATCTGAGAGTAAGATAGGGAGTTCCTCTGAGGAATGGGAGACCTTGTTCCAAGAAGAGCGTCTCTCCCAGTGAGGTCCTGCTTGCCTCTACCCCTAGTGAGGGTATCACATAGCGGGCTCACCTCGCTAGGCTCACAAGGAAAGGCTCCCCACAGGGGAACAGTGACTGAATCCCTCAAGTCATCACAATGGGGAGAAGAAAATTGAAGATTTGCTGGATACAAATGGAGATAGCTGGGGAGAGATGAAACATTTGGAGAATGGTTTACAGGTAGCCAGATACAGATGAGCAGGCTCGGCCTCTAAGCAGCCAGTACAGTGAGGACCTTGCTGAGGGCAGCAGCTACAGGGATAGGGTCACAGCTCATGGTTGTCAAATCGTAAGCCACAATTAAAAGCTAAATGAAACCACAAATGTAAATCCAAATTGCCCAGTGTGCTCTCCATAGGAACATTCCAGAAATAGAGGGCTGGGGAAAAAAGAATGGTAAAGTGACAAATATGTAAGTGCAGTCTTAGAGATGATGCCCTGTTCTCCATTTATATTGAGTACCAAGTGAAACGTAATTTCCTTAAACCACAATAGGTTTTGTATTGAGAGGCAGGATTTAAAACTGAATGTATTTTGTTGCCACTTAAATGCAGAATTGTTATTGTAAAATTAAGCACCATTTAAAACCGAATTAGAGGCTTAACCTAGTGTAGAATCATTTGGGTCATAATAGTGTATTCATGACACACTATTGTCTAACGTGATATCATGCATACTTTGTGACATGGGGAGACCTAGCCAGAAATTAGATGTTCTTGCAAAAGAAATTAGTATAGGGAATTGCCTCTATTCACTAGAATAGTGTAAAGTGTTAAACCTTTGCAGTCCCTTATCTTTGAATGTACAGGCAGTCATATGTATAATGCAACTGGAAAGCGATTGTAACATTATGCATTTTCATGGAGATTATTAAATCTCCTGTCAGAAAATGAAAATTACACACAGGCACCTGACATGAAACGATGTGCATGCGAACATAGATTGACAGTTGCAAACATATAGATTGAAAGCTACAGACACATGTTTATTGGAGATTGCCCAAACATGTTCAGAGAAAGCTGTACATCATATTCTGAGAAGTCTGCAAGCACATGTGTTCAGATCAGAGTGCAAGGATCCTTGAGAGTATTATTAGCCAAATTCAAACCGGTGTAAGTCATATTTAAACTTACAGTTGTTTATACTTAAATGACTAGCGCATAGCTAACACAATCACAACCCCATGATTATGTAAGTGAAACAAGTGAAAGGAATATCTGTTTTAAATGTCTGTTCAAGTAACCTTTCTCCAATACCATACATGTCTTAATACTGGAGGCATCCAATTGTTCCTAAAACATGTTGAATTGGTTCCACTGAAAAATGCATAATGACACAATGGCCAAAAAGGGCAAAGTTATCATTGAAATATATTCTGTTACTTAGATGGAAGGAATAGAAAGGTTAACAATACCTACTATCCTTTAGAATTAAAATATATTTATATGAAGTTACTTTAAATGCGTGTGTGAGAGCCAGTAGCAGGATTCTTATAGGTAGGTAGCATTTGTTTGATTGACCAATCGTATTTGAGCCTATGACAATTTGGTGATCTCTATGGTGGAAAGATAGCGACCATCTTGATTACAATCTGATTATTTTCTTTTAAATACATTTCGAATTTTTAGAAATACACTGTTTGTCTTGCCCAGTGGTGGGGTTGTATATGGTGGGCATGAATTTAGTCATATGACGCTAGGAATCTGGAATGTAAATGCATCAACATAAATATATTGCTACATAACCTAGGCGTGGGACGCAGTGCATATGCTGACTCCAGAAAGTGAAAAAAGTATGGTCATGAATCATCTGTGATTTGTTGGGAAGTGGTAAATTAGCAAATTATGTTGTTCCAAATATATGCTTATTAAACTGAACAGTGAATCTTAGTCTTCCCAGTGGTTGGGATCTTTGAAATGTGACTTTGTTCAAGTTGAAGCAGAGGTCAGGACATCTTCGCACATTTGTGGCTACAAGTATGTGATGTCATGAATAAGCAATCTAGTACCGAAGGTATAGATAATTTAGATCTTTCCATCCAGGGATGTCATGGGGGTGTCGCAACTGTGGTCTCCCTTGCTACCTCTTTAAAAAAATTGTATTTTTTTTTTAAATTTTAAATCTAAGGTACTGGGTTGGCTGTGGCCAGTGCCATGCAGCTCTTTGTTTATGGAGTGGCGGTCTTTCTTGTTCAGGCCTTTAAAAAAAAAAAAAAAAAAAGAAAACCATGTGGTTGCACTAGTGTAACACTTTGAGCAGTTACCCCCAAATAAGAAAGAATAGGAATAACAAATAAGTGTCTTTCTGTAATTCTATACAATAATTGCTAGACTAATTAAAGGTGTACTTCAGGCACACTTCAGGGGTGAGTCACTGATTTAGTCTGTTCTTAAACACCTCAACTCAACCTTTCATCCTTCTGAGGTCGATAAATGAATAACAATACTCATTGGGTGATATTGTATGTCTATTTGTTCTATATAAAGCGCTTAAGCGAAGGTGCTTTATAATAGCACATCATTATCATTTGGCCTTGGATGTCTGCTTGCATTCACAGTAATTTGGTAATATGGGCCTATACACACACTGATATTAATTATACATATCGTGATCCATTAATGTGTGAAATGTATATCACATTATAGTGATATCGTAACCATATTTTCCGTTGTGTACTTAGATACAATGCTATGTGATGCCCCTTCCTGTTTTGTCAAGGGGTGAAAGGTTGTGTTCCTTGGCTTCCCGTGATGTCACTTTGGGGTTGGGTCAAATGACATCACTGCCTGTGATGTCATCAGAGGTCAAGGGTTGTGGGATGTCACTTCCGCTACCCATGGCAATTTGTTGAAATGACGTTCCTGTTTCCATAACTACAAGAAAGTAATCTATCAATTAGTCAAGTGACACCTTAGCCTTCTACATTAGATGCTAAGAATGTTTTCTAAAAGCTTTAGACAGCCCTGTTCCTGAGAACTTGACCTAGAAAAGCACGCCCAGGGACTGGAATGCAATTTGCAAAATCACACTGCATCGAATCACTGGGTATTTAAGAAAGTGCAGAGCACTGCAGATTTTCCACTTAAGTGAACCACATTTTAATATAAAGGCCCCCACTGGCAAAATATATGTAGCCGCTGTGGCGCAGAGATATCCTGCCACTTTCTAAATGCACTGGATTTCCACCAGATTTGCCCACAGTCCTTGGGTGGCGGGAGCACCAGGGGTTTCTGAGCATGTAATGCAGGGTTTCGCCACTGAATTCCACGTCATCTACGGGCTTCAACTCCCAGAATAAAGAACATCAATCAGCCCGTTCTGAATGAGCGTGTGTGAATCCTTGCTGAACCGCTCCCAATTCGCATGCTGTGATCAAACCAATACTTTATTTCAGTAAGTGGTTCTAGCAGGGTGAAAACTGGTCTCCGAGACAAATCAAGGAGCAATCAAAGTGCAAATCACGGAGCAGTCAAAGTGCAGGATTATTAACAATCAATGCACTCCTCTCAGGAATTCTTTCTTCCAATGCACTCCTCTTCACGAAACCATTACATACTAAACTTATTTTTACAGGGCAAAAAACATGCATGTTGTCACATTTCCCAATTCAACTAAGCACACACATAACCTACATTTCAAGAGAACCCTAAAAAGAAATTAACAATTGCCCACAATGCCTGGAAAACATTACAGGCAAAACCTGCTCGTTCATGCCCAGCCACGGAGACAACCACACACGTCCTGTAATTTCACCAACTGTATTTATAAAGGTCTTGCGAAGGAAAGACTGGCCCATCACAAGTAGTTTATTATAACATAACACTATCACATATGGGCATTAGTGCAACCTTTGATTTCTAACCTCGTTATCAGGGAGACGTAACAAGAAACAGGAAAGAAAAACATGAGTAAAGAATTTGGGACATGAAAAAAGAATTTGGAATAAAACAATGTCCACATACCCACAGGTTTAAGTAGGCTAACGATATGACTTTTGCTTCATACCAACACAGGGCGGTAACAGGTGTTATTGGGTCACACCTAAGGTATTGGCCGGGGTGAAGCGGAGGGCACATAAGACGCTCAAGGGGTGATAACATGTGTTACAATCATCCACCCCGCGACTGTAATATTATTTTATCATGGTAAAATAGCAAAGACGGTTAAAAACAAAAGAAATTAGCTGGCGAGGGTTCTTGGCATCGTGGAGTGAGTACTGTCAGTACGGAACGTTGCCTGAGGGAGACTGCAGATGGATTTGGGATGTCTGGAGGGAAACGGAAGGCCTTGCAACAGTGATTGAGACCCTCTGCGGAACGATTGAGTATAATGGCTGCCCCATCACAGGAGTGTAATTAATGATTGCCCGACTCCCAGGGCAATATGGGAAGTTATGTCCCCACTGACTTATGGGCATGAGAAAATTGTGCATAATTGCCTGCATTTCCTGGCAGCATGAGGGAATGATGGGGGCTAGGTGAAGTCACTCACTATGGTTTAGAAGACTAAAATGACAACATTTTCCTCCTAGCAACATATACTCAAAATCCTTTTATAATGTCTTTGCTGTTCATGGGTCAGGCAGTGCAGTCGAATGGCAGCAGCTAAAATGTGTGGCAGCAGAACAAGAAGCAGGCTGTGGCCACACCAATGAGTACAATAAGAGAGCAGTTGTGGAGGGGTGCAGTTGTGGACAGCGGATAGCAACTGAACTGGATATTGTAATCTAGAGAGCCATCAGAATTCATGGCCATACTGGAGAATAATGCCCAAGATGACTGGATCCTGATTGGCTCTTACAATGCTATGTCAATGCACAAATGGGAATAATTGAAGGACACTGATCCACTCACCTGTGCTACTTGAGATGTTCACATCGATGCTTATGTCAGATATGCCTCCTCCTTTGAGCGAAGCCACGCAAGTGTAGGTCCCAAAGTCTGTAAATTTCAGGTCTATGATATCCAGATTCGTTGTACCCGGAGACACATCTGGATCCGTGTGGGTGATGACCATTCGTTCGGAACTTCGCAGGGGCCGTCCATTTTTGAACCAACTAAACGTGAGCTCCTCAGAAGGAACAGCCTCCACTTGACAAGAGATTTTGACTTCCCGCCCAATCTGAATGTTGTCGTCTTTGTGATATGGGTCCGGCGTTATCCAAAAGCGCCCTTTTTTCAAGGCTGAAAGGGGAAAAGAAAAACACACAGGCCATTTAAAACTTGGACATTATTTAACAATTTAGATGTTCAACAAACATTACACCCATGGTATCATTTCCAGGGCTTCTTCGAAACAGCGTAGCATGAAAGAAAAGTTTCGTAATTGAGCAGGCCAGGGCTCATTAAACCAACTCTCCAAAGTTGTAACATTCTTTCTTTGTACCCTCCAGCAGTATTAAACAAACGAATTAACATGCACATGTTTAATGAGTGAATAAAAAATGAATTTGAATGACTCACAATCACATTAAGGAAGGCATTTAAATGAATACGTTAGCATTCTAGTTTGAAGTGGGGCTGGCAAATGTATTTCACTGCTTCTGTGAGACACCCAGAGTCATTAAAAATGTAGTCAACAGAGGTAATCAAACATTCGTACACCGAGTCACCTTGGGAAAAGCGTAGAACCAGAGTTTGGGCTTTACTGCGTTCCTTGTGTAGCGAAAACATTAAAAAGTACACAGACTAGGTTCTCGAATTTATAAACACACGAAGGTTTCTTGGTCTACATCCAACCCTGGTGGAACTGACGGGTGTGGGTGGAATCATCAGTGTTTTCAGGGTAAGCCAAAGGCTGACCTCTTTCGTGCGGTGTTTGCAGCTTACTGGAAGCAGAATGCGGCTCTGCCTGAGCACATACACACATTAGTCCTGGTGTGCCGAGCCATGTAAATCCAAGCTTTGAGCTTGTATCATGAGATTGACGTGATTCTACGCCTGTGAGGGTGAGAGAGTGAGAGTTCAGAAAATCAACCCTCAACTCAGGAGAATTTTTTGACATTCCAACGCACAGCACTAAAATGAGTAACTGAGAAAGTGATCAAGAAGGTAGTGGTCTCATAAATCCACACGTGTAAATCAACATTAAATCCTGTGCCGATCCAGGTTGTATTTTTCGCAGGTAATGGGAGGGAATTTTCGATTCTGTCCATTTGGGGCAACAACATGCAAGTTGCGGACTGGGAGTAGTGGTACTGATGGTATTGATAGGTTCCATTGACGCAAGTGATAAAGTGGATGGATGACTTCTGGACTACTGAAAATTCAATAACTCTCCGATGTAGTTAAAGCCATTCCTCTCTTTCAGTCCCATAGAGGATCCAATGTGGAGTCCTGGTATTCACTTGCCAAATACAGATATTTTGCTTGTCCGAAGATCGAGATTTCTGAATTATGCACATATAACAATGATACTTATCTTCAGGTGGAATCCCTGTGCCCCTTCCTATCATGAGGCTAGGGAGGTGAGCCTGCTCGGCAGCAGCCTGCCTCAAGGTCTAGGTAAGTGGGACCTCACTGGGAGGGATTCCCCGGTCGGGGAGAAGGATTTCCGTTTCTGTCAGGAATCCCCTAAGTCACATCCCCTGATTGAATACATGGGAATGCCAAGTGTGCAAAACAGTATACAATTCAAGTGGGCGAAGAGAATACTAAAATATACTATTGCTAGCTATAAAGAGGATCTGTTCCTTTAAACAGAAATTCTCATTTAACTGGAATGAGGAGCCTGGAAGAGGAGGAGACACCAGCGTGAGTCGAGGCAGAGAGATGCATATGCTGCAGGGGAGGCCCCCTTGCCGTGTAAAACTGGAGAGGGGCGGTGTCTCAGAGCGCTGCAGAGCCTGCGAGCTTTGATACGGTTTTCAGAGAGGAAGCAAAGGACTGGTCGCCCCGCGTACAACAGACAGTGGTGGCTTGACCACAAAGATTTTTGAGGTGGGCAGGGTGCCCGCAGAACAACGCCGAAACCACTATGCTGTAAAAGCAGCAAAACATCTGGATACCTATAGCGTTACCAGCTCACACAGAGAGGAAACACAGAGAGTGGGACACTGGCGAAGACAAGAGATGTGAAGAAAGGAGGCAACCGAGCAGACCCAGACCAGAAAGAGGCCGCAGAGACCTTTCCTCACCATATCCAAGGTAACGGGAGAACAGGAGACCAAAAGCAGAGCATTACGGAATAGCAATAGACTTGATGAGAAAGTAACATTGAAGCCAAAGAAGTGGAACTTTAATAATGAGAAAGAGAAAACCAATACATGTTGGAAAAGATGTCAGAAAGACAGAGACATAGGTCCTTGGAAGAGGGGAAAATACGTTATGTGCTAAGGAACAGAGACTGTAAACCAGAAGGAGAATCCTATGAAGCGGAGCAAAGGAACAAGTTACTTACCTGTAACTGTTGTTCTCCAGCATGCATTCACATGCTCATGAATATTCCCGTCGTCAGGCTGGGAATCCTTGGTAAAGAAAAAATCAGTTTCGTTTCTGAACTTTCTACTAGTAACCAATCACTGGTCTCTGGGTCATACTGCCCCCATCCCATGACTGCCCTCTACCTAAGCTCCTCCTCTGGCAGCCATCTTCAGATTTGGTAGCATGTAAAGTGGCAGTAGGACCAAGAGAAGAGCTGCAGAGGAGTTGGAGGGAGGGTTCGCATGTGAATCCATGCCAGACCCATGCTGGAGAACAACAGTTACAGGTAAGTGACGTGTTCCTTCTCCAGCATGGGGTCTGGCATGGATTCACATGCCCATTAATACAAGATTACATAGCAGTACACACATGCACAACCACGGGAGGTGGCAAGGATCAACATTAAGCATATCAACAACTCAACATTAAACATCTCTTACCTCCTCACCAGGCTCACCTTCAAGCGAACAGGTTGCGCAGCACTGCTTGGCCGACTCTGGACTCCTCCCTGGAATCCCGGTCGATGCAGTAGAATCTTGTGAAGGTGTGCGTCAACCTCCACGTAGCAGCCCTGCAGATGTCCAGCAAAGGCACACAGACAGGAACGCTGTGGTAGTAGCGATCACTCTGGTTGAATGTGCTCTCTTTGCCAACCGGTGACAGTGCGTGATGCAGCCGGAGAGCCATCTGGAAATGGAAGCCTTCGAGAGGGCCTTCCCTTGGTTCACAGGTCCAAAGTTCACAAATAGCTATGATGTCTTCCGAAGGGTCTTCTTGCGGTCTATGTAGAACTTCAGCGCTCTAGCCACATCCAGCGAGTGCAAAGTCCTCTCGGCCGGCGACGAAGGTGACGGAAGGAAAACAGGTAACACCAAGGGCTCGTTGAGATGGAAGTCCGACAGCACCTTGGGCAGGAAGGAGGGATGCGTCCTCAGCACTACCCTTGTCTCGTGGAATGTCAGGGATGGAGGTTTACAGGAGAGAGCCTGTATCTCTCCCACTCGTTGTGAGGAGGTGATGGCCACAAGAAACACTGATTTCCAAGAAAGGAATTTCAACGGTGCCAAATGCAGACGCTCGAATGGCGGTCCCATGAGCCTGCTCAGCACCACGTTGAGCTCCCACGCCGGGGCCGGAGCCGTCACCGGCGGGAATGACCGGAACTGTCCTTTCATGAACTCCTTCACCAGGCGATGGGACCACAGAGATGATCGTCCCGGAGTTCTGGTATAGCGGGAAATCGGCGCTGGATGGATTTTGATGGAGGCATGAGCTAGCCCCACATTGGCCAGTGACAGTAGGTACGGCAGCACTTGAGGGGCCTTAATCCGCAGAGGGTTAATCTTCTGTGCACGGCACCAGACAGAGAACCTCTTCCATTTGTGTCCATAGCACTTGAGGGTCAAGGACGCCCTGGCCTTTGCAAGCACCTCCTTGCAGTCCGCCAGGATATCATACCCTCCGAACTCTAGTGCTGCAGGAGCCAGGCCTGCAAGTTCAGCGACCCCGGGTCGTGGTGGAGGATGGCACTTCTTTCTCTGGCGTGAAGATCCGCCTCCGTTGGCAGTTTGACTTGGGGGGACGCTGACATGTCCAGAAGGTCCGGGAACCAGATCTGCCTCGGCCACGCCGGTGCGATGATCATCCTACACCAGGACCATCTGAGTTGACTGATGAGTCGCAGCAGCAACGGTGGGAACGCATACAGGAGCAGGCCACCCCAGGGGAATGAGAAGGCATCGCCCATGCTCCTCGGCGGGGGGAAACCTGCTGGCAAACCTCTGGCACTTGGCGTTCGTCGCCATTGCGAATAGGTTGATCTGGGGATTGCCCCATCAACGGAATAGGAGATCCACTTGATCCTGCCGCAGCTCCCACTCATGGCACAAGCGCAGCTCCGGGCTGAGTGAGTTGGCGATGGTGTTCTTTATTCCCGCCAGATGGAAGGGTACCAGAAACATCCCTTGGGCGACAGCCCAGTGCCACAGATCCTGGGCTTCCTTGGATAGGGCTGGGGATCTGGTGTCCCCCTGCTTCCGGATGTAGAACATCGTGGTGGTGTTGTCGGTGAAGACCCTTACCACCTTGCCCTTGAGGGACGGAAGGAATGACCTGAGGGCCAAGAATACGTCTCAGAGCTCCAGGACATTCATGTGGACTGACCTCTCCTCTGGGAGCCAAAGGCCTCTTGCGTGGAGATCTCCGGTGTGCGCTCCCCATCCCTTCAGGGAGGCGTCTGTCGTCACCGTTTCCTGATGTGCTGTAGTCTGGAAGTCCATGCCCGCTGCCAGATGCGTGTGGGTGCCTCACCACCGGATCGCTTGGCGGAAAGTCTTGTTGAGTAAGAACCTGTCTTCGAAGCTGCCTGCTGCTTGCATCCAACAGGCGTCTCAAAACTCCTGCAGTGGTTGCATCCGCAGTCTGCATAGGCGCACGAGGTAGATGCACAAGAACATCATGCCGAGTAGGGACTTGATGGACCTCAAACTGGCCGCATCCATGGTCAACAGCCGTTGTACCTTGCCCAGGATGCCCTTAGTCCTTTCCTCCGACAGTGAAGCCAATCGCGCCACTGTGTCGAACCTGGCTCCAAGGAACAGGGTGATTTGCAACGGTACCAAGTGGGATTTTACAAAGTTGATTGAGAATCCCAGATCCGTGAGCAGTTGGATGGTCTTCGCGGAGTGATCGACGGCGAGTTCTCTTGACTTTGCTCGGATGAGCCAATCGTCCAGCTAGGGGTAGACGTGGATCCCCTGCAGATGCAGCCGTGCCGCCACTGGTGCTAGGCACTTGGTGAACACCCTGGCCACTGACTTCTATGCGAAGGGAAGTGCCTTGAACTGATAATGTCGCCCTTGGACTACAAATCGTCCTTTTAGAATGGGTATGTGGAAGTAGGCATCCTCCAAGTCCAGCGACGATAGGAAGTCGCCTTCCTCCAGCTGTCCCAGCACGTGCTAGAGGGTGACCATCTGGAACTTCTGGGACTTGATGTACTTGTTTAGACGACGAAGGGCCAGGATGGGTCGCAAACCGCCGGTCTTCTTCCGGACGAGGAAGTATCGCGAGTACACTCTGGAGTCCCAGATCCTCTTTGGGACGAGGTTGATGGCACCCTTATTTAGCATCGCCCATACCTCCAGCAGCAGCTGAGGGACGTGGCGTTCCTTCCTGGCCACGGGTGGAATACAGGGACACCTTTTGAAATTCCAGAGTGTGCCCGTGGGCCAGGGCATCCAGCACCCAACGGTCGGTGGAGATGGACTCCCACACGCTGACCAATATCGACAGCCGGCCTCCCACCGGGGTGCTCCGGTGGGGGCCGACCCCATGGCTGGTTCAATCTTGTTTCTTCGTGGCCTTGTCGCCTTGGCCTCCTTGGCGATGACGATGGGATCCTCCTGTCTTGCTGTGTCCTCTGTAGGCCTCCTGCGACGAGGTGCGGGCCGTTTGGCGGTACGACGAGGAACTGCAGCCGAATCCTTTGGAGGCCCCTTGCTTGCCTCCGGAGTTCCGAAAGGACGGCCGTCGTTGAAGAACACCCAAGGCCCGAGCCGTCTCAGTGTCCGCCTTGATGGCCTGGAGTGACTCGTCCACTGTCTTGCCGAACAGGTTGTTCCCGTCGAAAGGCATGTCCAGAACTCTGTTCTGTACAGCCTGGTGGTGGCCTTGAGCCAACCGTGCCGGCAAAGGCAAACACTGTTACCCATCTGACGAAAGCCGGTGTCAGCGATGTCCATGGCCACTGTAATGGCGTGGTCCGACGCTACTTCTCCTTCCTGTAGGATTTCCAAGGCCTCAGCCCTCTTGTCGTCTGGGAAGAAGTCCAGCAAGGGAGCGATCTTGAACCACAGCTCCCTGTTGTAGCGTGCCACAATCGCGAGGGCATTGGCTGCTTTAATTGTTGCCGCCACCGACGAGATGACCCGTCGTCCCATGGCGTCCAGCTTCTTCCCCTCGCCGTACGGCGGAGATGTTGAAGTTGAGGCCGTCACCCCCACCACTTTCTTTTTGGCCGCCACAGAGACCACTGAATCCGGGGACAGCTGTGCCCTGAGGCACATAGGGGTGGAGTCCGGGACCCGGTACTTCTTCTCGTACCGGTCTCTCTTAGCAGGAGCCGTGGACGGGTTCTTCCGGAGCGCCAGCCCCTCCTCCCAGATGTCGTCCAGTAACGGGACTGAGAGGACAGTCTTCCTCTTGGCCTCCCGCCGTTGGTAGAGGAGACCTTCCTTCTTCTGTTCTTCGGGGCAGAGCTGAAAGAGCTCAGATGCCCTAGCGATCATGGTGTGGAAGAAGCCAATTTCGTCACGAGGGGGTGGGCCTGACGAGGTGGTGAAGGGAGGTCCATTCCATCGTCACCACTGTCGTTGTCCGTCCTCGTTGTCGCCATCTCTGTTCCCGTCTCATCTCTCGGCGGAGGTGATGGTGGTGAAGGATGGAAGGGGGGAGGAGGATGGACTTGTCTCCGCTTGTTAGGCGGGCTCCCCGATGGACCAGGCTCCACTGGGTCATCAGAGGGGGGGTAAGGGCATCCTTGTCTCTATCTCCGTGCACAGGTTCTGAATAGCCAACAAGATAGCTCCTGAATTGTCCTGTGGCATGGGCACGGGCTGTAACGGGACCGACGGTTGGGGCGTGGGATCCTCCGCGGCCCTATCTTCCTCATTGGCCCCGCCGTTGCTCTCCTCGTCGGCCTTGTCGGGATCCTTCCCATGGGCCCTGGATTACTCGAACTTCTTGTCCAAGATCCTTTGGACGCTCGCCAACTCATCCTCAGAGGTGGTATCTGTGTCCATTATGGCTACCATGCCCCCCATCTTTCTCCTGCTGGGGTTTCACGGGGGTCTTCTCGATAGGCAGGAAAGATTATTTCCTCTGGGGTGGCAGGGACACTCTAGCCCCTTAAGGCCTCTTCACTGGGGAAGCCTCCTTAGGTTTTGCCAGGGCCGCCACGACTCCCTCAATTGAGGCCATAGCCGGGTGAATCAGAGCCTTCACAACCTTGGGCGTGCCTGAGGCCTTCACCTTGGGGGGAGGGTCACCGCCTCGCTCCCCCTCAGCTGTCTCTGTCGGGATCGACCGGGACTTCTCCCGAAGCTTACCCGGGTTCTCCGACTTCCTCTTCACCGAGCCAGTGCGTTGGCTTGTGGTTGATGGCGTCGGTGATAATACGCCCTGCCTGGTAACCGAGGAGCCCGACCGATCAGTGGTCCCGGTCCCCGCGGACTCGCGGTGCTTTGCCTTTTGTTGGGCCGCTGTTGCTGGAGTGCCCTCAAAGGTCTTAGAAGACCACTCGGACTACTACTTCTTCTCACCTGCTGCTGGGCTCTTTCCCTCCAGCCAGTTGGTGAGCCGGATACGACGATCCTTCATAGTCCGTTTCGACATAATCTTGCAAAACGCACAGTCCTTCTCCACATGCGTTTTGTCTTCATGAAGGCAGTAGAGGCTTTGAGAGTGCTCATCCTCCTTGAAGACATTTTGTAATCCGCATCCAGGGCAGCTCCTGAAAAGCTTGGATCCGGGCGTCGAGTTTCCTTTGTCCTGGGCCATGTCCACGCAGGGTAGGCCTCAATGATCTTCCGGAATCCTCCAAGACGTGGAAACTCTAGGAGATTAGGCCCTTGAGGAGCGTAGAAAATTCCGAAACAGGTCCCCGTTGATCGGAAGTAAAATCAATGGAGCTTGAGGCTCGATTGACCACAAAATGAGAATAAACTCTTTGAAAAATCGCAAAACGCAGTAAAAGCTCGAGACTTCCAACACTTGAACATGCGGTAAAAATCTGAAGATGGTTGCCAGAGAAGGGGCTTAGGAAGAGGTCAGTCATTGGCTGGGGGGCAGTATGACCCAGAGACCAGTGATTGGTTACTAGTAGAAAGACAGTTCAGAAACGAAACTGAAACTGATTTTTTCTTTACCGAGGATTCCCAGCCTGACAAATGGCAATATTTATGAGCATGTGAATCCATGCCAGACCCCATTTTGGAGAAGGGAGATCCCTGTGAGACAAGATAAGCCAAAACACCCCAAGTGAAAGGAAAAAAAATCACATCTAAGGAAACCAGTGCTACCAAAATACAGAAGGTACTTGATTATAGAGGAAAAGATAAAAGGGAGACAAAAGCAACTCATGTAAATCAATTCATAACGAGATAACCCCCACAGAGATTGTGAAAGAATTAGAAAAACGGATAACCGGTTGACAAGAGATATTTGAAATTAACCTACTGGTAAGAAACATGAAGCCAAGGAGAATAACTTGAGAGAAAAAACGGAGAAGGGAGACATTCTCCTGACCTTATTTTTGTTGAACAGCGGTAGGGCCAAATAGGATTCATTTTTATGGACAGCTGACCATTTTCGTATTTTGACTTCCTGACGATGGACGAACACCTTAGTTATTTACATAGGCAGGGAATACCCACATCGCAATAGGGAAAGTTAGACCTTTTTCTGATTAATTAATAAACATCCAATCAGAATGTCAATACCGTACCCTTCTTCTGATACTCCACACCACACACCACACTCTACAACCTATGCAGTCACCCCTTCTTCTACCTACTGACACCCTGCTGGTTGGCTCTCCATGCACAAGTACTCCCATTTCAAGTTCCTTCTCTTAGTCTACAAAGATATCAACAATCTTGCTCCTCCATACCTCTCCACTTACCATCTAATTCCCTCTGCTCCTCATCTTCACGTAACCTCGGTGTCCACTGTGCCTGTGCCTCCTCTTGCTTCCGATGTTTCTCCCTACTCAACCCACTCCATTGGACCTGCTGCCCATGACAATCAAAGCCAGCCTGATTGTGGATCTCATCAAAGCTCGGCTTACATATTGCTTACTTGCCAAAGAGTGTGCTCCTCCCGCAACCTCCCTTTTCCATCCTGTTGACCCAACCACTCCCTCAAGTGTAGCCTACTAATATAATTTGTATATTTTTACCATTCAACTCTAGTTTTAAGCAATTGTCCCCAGGGTAATGTTACCTTTCTAAGTCACAAGTTGTGGGTGTGCGCACGTATATTGTTTTATTCCTGGTCTAGGTCACTCATTGTCACACCCTTCAGAAAACGGTCTCACCACTTGATCTGATCTTTGTGCTTTTATACAGACACCCACATCTGGGGACTGCTTCCAACATCAGTAAATATGTTATTGCAAGTAATTTCTGATCAACACTGACAGCCCCTTCTTCAAATTAAAGAAAATGAAATAGATGGAGGTTTAACATTTAAAGAGTGGAGGAGGAATATCCGCTATGGCTGAACTGATCTTTATTCCAACTAAAGTGAAACACACTATAAGTGTAGATCACCCTCTCCCATTTTTTGTTGGGAGGTGAGCATAAGGTGGTCTGCGGTGAAAGTCTTTCCACCGTGTTCATTGAGGAGGCATAGGAGCTGCTGGAAACTGTGCTGACCCTAACTTTAAAACTCACACACTCCGTGGAACGCGGAGTGGAAAGTGAGCATAAGGTGTCTGCAGTGGTCCGCCGGTGGAGCGGTTGAAGGGTGCCACTAGACCTTGTGGGTTGATCCACACTTCATTTGCAACCCTAGCCCAAGGATACTGGACTAGGAGGCCCTCCCATGCTCAAGTGGCAAGCTCCAAATCTTGGAGGAATCGACGCTCCCAAAGAAAGTTGGAGAGGGAGCTGACAAAAAGAACATGGATGCAAGGGCTGAGACCTGCCATAAAGTACCATCACCTTAACTTTAATTTTGCCCTTACCTTCAACACCCAGTCCCGTGCCGCATGCCCTGCAGATGGAAGGTGAATGCAGGGCAGGGCTGCCGAGCGGTATCACAGGGAGGGCCCCCCACCGTGGCACTGCTGCCTTCTGACTTACCTCAGGAGAGATTGGTGGCTGTCCAGGAAGCGAGGTCTACCGATGCAAGTGAGGCAGCGCCCGAAATGCTAGCCCGAAAGCCTGTCTCAAGACGCAACTCATGTGTAGTCTTTGTTCCTAAGGGTCCGGAGGAGGCGAGATTGCCCACAATATCACAAACTGCCACCCAGGGCAGCTAAGTGTACTTAAACCTGACAGAGTTAATGGTAACTTGGAAAGGGGGCTCAAAGAGACGAGAGGGGGTACAGGTGAAACTGAAAAAGGAAACAGAGTATGTGGCGTGGGGAGAAGAGGGGGGTCTCTCTGCCAGTGTGCCCAGCTGAAGAGTAAACTCATAGCCCTCTCGGAAGGGATCAGTGACAGATGAAGAGGAAATGCTTCTTTTTCAGAAACCTTTGGGGAACAGAGAGGAGTCCATGGACTGTGAGATAGCCGACCGAGTACTCTTGGAGTCAGTGGTAACAGTCGAGCAGGATTTGTATCATGCACTGGAGATGAGGATCCTGGAGACGGGTAGTACTATGGAAATGCACTCCAACTCAAACAAGGTGTACCCACTGCTGTCTAACTCCGACTTAAATCACATCTGTACAGTGAGGGACAAGCAATGGCCAGGAGACTCTACATTGCACCAACATAGGAACAATAACAAAGGCTTGATGGCGGATCGGATGTTAGCCCAGCAGGACCCTCTTGCCCCTGATGTTAGAAATGAGTGGTCTCAAGACGGCGGTAATGCTTTGACGGAACGCCCTAAATCTACTTCTGCAAGTACAGTTCCAGAGGAGCTCTACCTCCATGTGAGCAAGTCACCAGGTCCTCTGTCTACAACCATCAATGACAAGGAGGTCTCCAAAGCCGCTATCGATGGGGAAGGATCCCTATGAGGAAGCGGGCAGCCCTTCGGTAGGTGGCAGAAAAGTGGGCCTACCCCTTTCTGGGCCTTTAGTATTTTTATTCCCAGACGAAGGAAGTCTTCAGGGGGATGTTTTGGCTAACCATCTGACCTGTAGAGGGCCTTTGGGAAGACCGACAGACGAGAGGAGTTGAAGCCCAAAGCCATCGCAATAACTGTCTTCCTCGTCCACTTCCTCAGAAAGATCAGGGCCCGCAGAAGTTTAGATCATCTCAGGAGCAGCTGATTGAAGAAGGAAAAAAAGGAGGTTTAACTTTAATCATGTCAAGCTAAATCAAAGAGCGGAAACAGGGGGTGGTCGCTTGGACCCAGTAATGATGTCAACATTGAACATCTCACTGGCCCCCTTTTTAAAATGATATGAGGCACTGAATGACAACTTAAAGGACCATTCTACAGTGTTGGCCATAATGCACACCAAGTACATTTTTTTGGAAGGCTTTGTGACGTCGGCCCAAGCCGCATATGAAAAAAGTTTGGAGCCTAATGCCACTTCACTAAAATCAACTTTGGAATCCCTAATCGAGGAACGCAACAGGAGGAAACCACCAAGGAAGGAGTATGGGGAAATGGGTACACTTCCCGAAGCCCATGTGGTAAGGGTTGAGGGAATGGTGTCTGGGTGTCCCAAACCCCTGGCGGTGGATGAAACTAACCCTGCAGTGTGCCTGAGTGAGGCGGTGGCATCCCTGACATCTCAGGGCTTGGCTGTGGGAACACCAACGGAGGTCCAAAAGTCTGGGGGGCACTAAATGCATTTGTCATGACTGCTTAGACCGCTTCGCCTAGCATACAGCTGAAGGGTTAGCCCTATGTAATACCACCAGAGATGTGGAGTCACTAAATGATTTTCGGGAGGAAGTGGCAGATCCGTCCCATAATGAATACCCTATTTTTGGAAGGAAAAAGATGAAAAAACAAGATCTTGAGACGCCCTCAATCCCACATATCAAAGAAGTCAAAAAATGAGCCCACAGGAAAAAAAAAAAAAAAATGATCAAACGGAGCAAGAAAATTCTTGAGGCATCTATCCCTCCCAAGCACCCCAGAGCAAAGTCAGAAGAGCACACAGTTGCTGAGGAGCTTGGGCATTAAAAAGAAGGCTTGACAGGAAGCTCTCTGATATCCAACAAGGGAATGGGGGATTTCGGATGGATAAGTGTCCCCATCAGCCTCAATCAAACTTCTCCTGAGTTGAGGTTGTATTAGAGGGGATGGAGAGAAAGGGGGCCCAGGGATTGGAGGGAGGTGGGTCTTTGCAAAACAGAGGGCGGTCAGCCCTAATCCATAGGGCGGAGGTTTGGACGGTGGGTACTGAGGCGTAGCATCAGGGCAGGGCTTTGATGGGAAGCAACCAAATGAGTACTCTCCCTGAAATGGAGGCCCAACTTGGAGACCTTGTCATAACAATTGAGGGCCAGCCGAAGCAACAGAGGAAGGTTACCGCTGTAGATAAGCTAAAAAGAGGTCTTGAGGATCAGACCTCATGGACATGGCTCTCTGAGGCCCTGGTGGTTAAACAATCTATGAAATAGCATGAAATTTCAACTAGGAAGGGGAAAATTACCCTAATTTCATGGAACACCCGGGGCCGTAAGCTCCTTTTTGGCCTAGGAACCACCCATGCAAGTAAAACCTTGATTATATGTTTACAGGAAACCTGGGTATCTGACCCTCCTTTAACGGGAGGTTACTCTGTCACCTTGAACTCAGCCATAAAGGGGCCTAAAGGGAGACCATCATCCGCCTACTGATGGTGGTAGAGTTGGGTGGCAGCCTTTCGGTGTTGGGGTTTGAACATCCAGACCCTTACATACATACGGTTTCTATGGAAGTGGCCAATAACCAGGGTAAGGACGCCTACATAATATGTAATCTCTATTGGGAACCAGGTGAGAAGGTTGTAGAGCGATGTATGGACACCTTTGCTGACACCTTAAACAAATGCTTGGAAATCCATCCTGGCTCCGAGATCATAGTGTGTGGTGATTTTCACATTGCGGATCTTGTGGCAGGGTTGGGCAAAGGGGTGACTTTGGACTCCAAGAATGGGTTGTGGCACAAAGAATCTGAAACTTTCACAAATTGAATGGCCAGGTGGAGGGCGACCACCCAGGGAAAACCACACAGAATGGTCAAGCGAAGCATAGCACAATTGATTATGTTTTTGTGAATGAGAGGCTTCTGAAACATGTTAGAAGCTTTGAATTCAGAGACACAGAAAAAAGTGATCACAATGTCTTATGTGTTCGATGGGTGACCAGCATGGCCCCCCCTAAAGAAGCCTTTGCTCACGCCCTGTCAATCAGGGCCATAACAGATTACGAATGTCAGCAAGAGAAATCGAAGCCCTACAAATAAAACTATGGGGGAATGGGAGAGGCACCTTAGGTTTGCCCTCCGTGGAGGATATTAACAATCCCAGACTCCTGCTAGACTTCTTTTCTGTGGTCGGTAGGACATCTAAGACGGAATTTGTTCCCAAACATACACACAATGGGGACATCATGAAAGAAATGAGGTCTCTCAGAGTTGATGTTATACACATTCGATCAGCAAAGGGTAACTTAATGGGAGTGAATCTGCAAAAACATCGCCAACAATATCAGAACTGGCTGAGGTCATATAAATGGAGGTTGAACCAGGCTGGCTCCGAATCCATGCTAGCCCGGGTTGGAAATAAAAACATAGCCGAGATGTGGAAGTTGATCAATGCAGTGGGGTCAGACCTTACAGCGATCCAGGTAAATGAGGTACCCGAGCAGAGATGGGTGTATCACTTCACTGACCATTTCGGAACTCAGTGTGAGATGGTTGGGATGCCCCTAATGATAGACACACACTCAGGGGCCTTGTGATTTGATAGGGATGACATACTTGACTTCATATCCAAGGCAAGGAACTCTAGAGATCTGGGACCCGACGGTCTGACTAATGTCATGTTTAAGGCGGAGTTGGGACCCTGGGCTGAATTCCTTGAGGTTCTTTCTCAAAAGAATGAGAAATTGGGAAGGGTCCCGGACTCTTGCAAAACTTCTATATAAAATAGTACCGATGTTCAAAAATGGAACTTGCGACAATCCTGCCAACTATTGGCCCATCGCCTTGCTGGATGTCATTGGAAAAATCTATGCAGCATTACTGCTGAAGAGTTTGAGGCACTGAATTTCGGATTCGGCAAGCTTCGACCTCCATCAATCAGGCTTCGTCAAGCAGGTGGGAACATCTTTAAATGTTTTCCTGCTGATTATTTTGAAGGTGAGGGTCCTGGCGAACAAAAAAACAAAATATTTGGCATTCGTAGACCTCGAACAGGCATTTGATTCGGTCAATCGTCAGCTGCTATGGGGCAAGTTAGGGTGGCTGCCCTGAGTCTGCTCCGAACAATACAGTCGCTCTACTCCGGGACAAGCTCGAGAGGAAGACTAGATGCGAGGGGTCTCCTCTCAGAGTCGATAGTTACAAGGTTTGGTCTTAAGCAGGGGTGGCCCCTGGCTCTGGAACTGTTCACATTTTTCAAATTGGACTTGGGCTGATCACTGGATAAGGTAAGATTGTTCCCACCCAGGCCTAATGGACGTTGAGTGGGGCATTTGCTCAATGCAGATGATTTGGCCTTAACTGACCAAACACCCATTGACCTTCAACGTCAGCCGAGAGAGTTACAGGAGTACGTGAAAATCAATAAACTCAGGATTAATGTCCCCAAGACAAATGTTCTAATCCTGCAGTCTGTGGTGGGGAGGAAAACAGTCAGACTAGTATGGTGTTTAAAAGGGAGCAAATAGCGGTGACCACTTCTTTTGTGTATCTGTGCATGTTGGTCAATGCTAGTCTAAATGACAGTCCCAGGATAGCCCAACTCAAACAGAAGGTTACATTTAGCATCACAAGCACGTATCTTATTAAAAAGATTTGGTCGATTTTCCTTGATCCCGGTGGTCAAATTTTATAAAGCCAAGGTGATGCTATCGTTACCTATGGAGAAGAGGTTTTCACCTCAAAGGATCATGCTTAGAGGATGATTTTGGAGGGCAGATGTTGGCTCAGAGTGCTTGATTTGTCTAGAGGTATGCCAATGCTCGCCGTAAGCACCAAGCTGGGTTTTATATCCCTGTGCACAATGATGGCGTGGAAAACTATCTCTGTACACAAAGTGTAGGACAGAACCCCCAGTGAGAGGGTTTAAACTCTTGAAAGAGGCCCTAGAGGATAAAAGTGAACCCATCCTGAATGCTTTGAATTTGAATTTAGCGTGTACCAGAATCCTGATGAACTTGGGGTCTTCTGAATCTGATCTGCTGAATAACCCTAATGCAACCAAAATCAAACAATGGAGAAGGGATTGGATAGATACAATCACAGCAAGAGAACAATATAAGACCTACTGCAATTCTCGAAACATCTCAAATTGGTCCCTTGCAGCTCTATCTGGTCCACATTTCTGAGGTTTAGATTAAACCTATTCCCCACAAAAGAAATGTTTATAAAAAGGAGGATTTGGCAAAATCCGGATGTAAATTGTAGGTTCTGTAATAGACCAGAGTCATTGTTCCATCTAACTCTGGGCTGTCAGGGGCTGACGGAGAAGAGAACGCTATTCCTTGGGAAAACCTTGAATAGTCTGTCCTTGTTCACGCCTGATGAATGGAGTAAGCTCATGGCTGGCGAAAGCATAAGCATGATCATATCATTGATTACATTTCTGGATTATATTTTCCAAGGATTGGGCAACAAGACTGTTTGAACTCTCACAACCGTACCTGAAATAAATAGATCCATTTTTGAAACACCATACAGGAACAGTTATTGATCCAGGATCAGTGAAAGTGTGCACTGAATTGATTTAATATATTTCAAGGATTAAGAGAAGGAGTGAACAGAAAAAAAAGGGGACACAATCCCTCAGAGTGTTCTCGTAGGACATATATGTGTTTCACACCAGGGTACATATCAGCATCCCAGAGATAGTCCTCAAATAATTTGGCACTGTATATATTAGTACCTCAGTGGGATGCCTGCAGGCATGTCCCACCACCCTCGATTTATAGAGACTAATGGAAGTGAAAGGGAGTTTGTTATAATTTATAGAGTGGACAGATATATGGAGAGTGGAACACAGCCTGGTCAATAGGAGAGCACCTACTGAGTTAACCCAATGCTGTAAAATGACAATCCATTTCTTGGGGACACGAGTACTGTCCCGGACTATGATTGGGGGTATGTGATGGTGTGATCTTGGGGGCTGGTGCCATCACTCCCAGTGTGAGTACATGGAGAATCCCTCAGACCGCACATCCATCTCTCTGGACTAAGGCAGAGGATTGTCACTGGCACTCCTATGACTTAATACATGTTCTTTAATGAAATGCCCCAGCACGTAGTTCCAACTGGAACCCCAGTCATCTAAGGGGAAGTGGTCCCCATTGGAGGGGACATCTGGGAGTTGTCTGCTGGAGAATCATACTTTCATTGAGGGGCATAGTAAATCATTTCCAGAGATGTTCATGCTGTTGCATCAGAGATTTTGCAACAGCCTGTGCACGGCTGGTCCGCTTGCTGGTATCCTGCAAGAACTGTGCAAACAGATGGCAGCTGAGCCAGAAGTAGGCTCTGTAAGGGTTGCCATGTACTAGTCTAGTGGGGCATGGCAAACTGGTGGTGTTTGATTGGCAAACCCTGCTGCTCTAATCACACTAAAACTTTAATCACAAGATACACCATCACTTATTTCCAGATAGAGTGGCCCAAGGGGAAGGGCTGAGGTGCTATAAAAACTACAAGCTGTTTCTTAGGAGGGCAGGAGTTAGTAGTGAGTGAGGTGTGTAGGAGGCCAGTGGAGGCAGAGACACATGATAAATGAGATAACTAAGATGGCAGAGAGAAGGGTGAGAAAGAAGGAGGTAGGTTGAAAGGGACCGGAGGAGAGAAAGACCAGGCGAAAATAATGAAGGTCGGTGGAAAGACATATGTAAGTGAGGCGAGGTAGAGGAAGGATATCAAGAAAGAAAGGGAGGAGGCGGAGAGAAACATCAGAAGGAGGGCTAGTTGAAAGGAGGTGGCGAACCCAGAGAACAACCATACTGAAGGGAAAGGAGGAGATCACCAGACGCCTGAAGAGAAGAACATCTGGAAGCTGAGAGAGAGAGAAAGAGAGAGAGAGAGAGAGAGAGAAAGCAAGAGAGAGAAAGAGAGAGAGAAAAAGAGAGAGCGAAAGAGAGAGAGAGAGAGAGCGAAAGAGAGAGAGAGAAAAAGAGAGAGTGAGAGAGAGTGAGAGAGAGAGAGAGAGAGAGAGAGAGAGAGAGAGAGAGAAAGAAAGAAAGAAAGAAAGAAAGAAAGAAAGAAAGAAAGAAAGAAAGAAAGAAAGAAAGAAAGAAAGAAAGAAAGAAAGAAAGAAAGAAAGAAAAAGAGAGAAAGAGAGAGAGAGTGAGAGCGCGCTCCATGGGTGTAGAAGATAGATGAGAAGAGAAAGAAAGTACTCAGGAGAAGGAGGAGGAGATATAATGAAAGTGTGATGGAGACATTGGAATGAGCATTTGGAGGAAGTAAGATCTAAGCAGGAGAAGGTTGGAGGGGAAACTAGTTAGAAGGAGGCAACCAGTAGATCTAAAGAGGATGTTTTAGAAGTTACAGGGGACAGTCAGAAGTAGAAATCAAGAAGAGGTTTAAGGAGGTACTAGAAGAAAGGGAGAGGAGTTTGTAAGGAGGAGTAAGAAGAGGTCAGTAGGTGGTTGGCAGTGACCTTATGAAGGGAGAGGGGGATGATACAGGAAGAGGACATCGAGAAGAGGCTGGAGGAGACTTAAGAGACAGAAAGATGGAAAATAAGTTGGACATTGTAGAGGTATAAGCATGTGGTAGAGCATGATATGGAACCACAGTAGAAACTATAAGGAGATGAGATGAGAGAACAGGATGTGCAAGAGAGATCACTTTAGGTACAAGATGATTTAATCACATTAAGGATGAAGGGGAGGATTAGGCTTTGAATGCAGGGAGGTAGTAAGGAGTTGAAAGGAAATCCTTTAGGGAGACTCAGGTTACCATTCACTTGGTGGAAGCTCTGTGGTTTTGCTCAGACTAATTCTGCCCCAGCCTCCATTCTGTGCAGGTCTAACATGCATAGTTAAGTCACTGGGTTGGAGCAGGGTGTCTGTGATGTTAACCTCATCTCAAGCCTGGGTGACAAAAGGTTGCAAAAGCTTGATCTCAACTACAGTACAACATGCATTAAAGAAACAAGGAAACAAACTTCTTAAACAGAACTAACCAAGAAAAAAAAACGTAAATGTCGTACAATATTTTATTTACAGAATTTGTTGCTGGTTGAAAAAGTGAAATAACTCCATATACAGATCAATTCTAAATGTCATTATCAACAATACAGTTCTATGT
Source organism: Ambystoma mexicanum (assembly GCF_040938575.1). Lineage (NCBI taxonomy): Eukaryota > Metazoa > Chordata > Amphibia > Caudata > Ambystomatidae > Ambystoma > Ambystoma mexicanum. The sequence continues at coordinate 267,773,904 of NC_090940.1, forward strand.
AGAGAACGTTTTCTTTAGTTTTGATAGACAGGGTTTGTCAATATTTGGCCCCACCTCTCCTTACAACAAATAACAATTGTAGTGTCAACAATACAGCATTGCTTCTGGAGCCTGAATGGCGAAATTGGTCTCAGAAATAGCACTTGTATAATTCTATAGCCAAAGATGCATACAATACTGTACAATCGATCACCTGTAATTAAATCTGGCACAGAGGCCTGTATGGAACTTTCCTACAACCGTAAATAGATGTCATGCTAGAGAAGAGGGGAAATAGCCTGCAATATTTATGGGAAAAAGTATCAAAGATTCAGTGAAACTGGAATTACCATGCAATGTCTGACTCTTGAAATTAGCTATTGCGACAAGTTGCATCTGGTGCTGTTTTTGTGGATGAGGACGACTATGGAATTGCTGAGGACTACTTGTGCAAGTGCATGCTCACACAATATTTGTGGAAGGATGTAACAGATTCTGGAAGGAGGGCAACACCATTCATTGTCCATCTCCTAGAACGAAAGACACACATACCATTGGATGACACCTGCGTGGAGGATTAGTAGAAGCAGAGATTCTCTGGGGGATCTTGTGCAAAAGGTACACTGATGGTATATCTTTGGAAAAATTACAATGTGAGCAGCATATTTGGATAACATGTCAAATCACCCAAACGAGACAGCAACAGGAGGAGACATACTATACAGGTCTTCTGCTATCAGCTCCTTCTTTTCTCAGAGTCACGAGCATGCCATTCCCCTACCTAGTACTGTCTGAGATTAGAATCAAAAATCACAAGCGAAATTAAAAACTAGAGAACAAGAGAATGCAAACCAAAAAGGACCAAATATCACCCAGAGAAGAAGTGAAACTCTGAAAGAGCCACACCCGAGAACAAGATATAGCACAAAACAACACTGCAGTACTGCCAAACTACAGGTAAACAAAATGAGACTTAAAACCCCACATAAAACATACATGCAGGAATGCAACAACATGCAGGCAAACCTGAGAAATCAAACATTTTCTTGTTGGGGGGCCGGAACATTGCTTTCAGCCTCTTAAAGTGTTTTCAGGGTAAGCAAAAGGAAAAAGTGATTAGAGTAAAAGGGATTTGTTTTTTCTTTTGCTTTCCGGGGGAAGCTCACAAAACATTGAACAGATACTAAGCAGACAAAGGGATGCAAAAGACTGAAGGGACAACACAAATTCCCCAAACACGAAACTGTAAAAAGAACACACAAAAACACAACAGGTATAAAAATCTTTTTAAATGTTTGTAAAAATCCTGCCTCATGTGGAATGTTTAATAATGATAGCTTGTGATTAATATAGTGCTTTATCCAAAGCACTTTAGATGGAACCTTTTTATACATAACTAGCAGAAGTGCCCCTTCTCCGAAAAGGTTCTTTAGACAGACAAGATAATACTGATCCTGTAGGTCACTCTTCCGATTTGCTTATCGCTTGACGTGCTTTGCACCCTGAAGCAAACTGCGCTGAGAATGGGTGAGTGTGACTGGCTGACGTACCCCGGAGCAGATGTGTGGGGGAGACAAGAGTTGGTGTGCTGCTGGCATACTGCAATATTCTGTGCTATCTCCCCACCTGTCGCCTCACCCTGGTGGGGCCGGTCGTTCTGTGACCACATTGATGTTTCGCCGATTTCAGACAACCATCTCATATGTGAAGGTGCTGAAATCCAGGGAAAAGGGTGGGGTATAATAACAGATAGCTATGCATAAATCGGTGCAGATTGGTGAAACGGTGTGGAATTGTATAAGGAACAGCGCTTTGCCAAACTACACAACCACAAACAAATGTTGACTTGTGCTGAAATCCGGGGAACATTGTGGGGTGTCTAAATGTCATGGAGCCAGTAATGTCGAGAGGGTCCTAGCAGGTAACTATGCAACCTTTGGTGCAGATTGGTGAAACGGTGATGAATTTGTGAGGTCCTCACTTCTTTTTCCCCTATCCTCCTTTCAGATAGCCAGGGAAAGGCCATTGATTTTGTGTCCTGACCTTGGGGGTGGATCACCTGGGTGGAGGGAACTTCAGTAATGCGGAGAGGACGTCCTTAGGGGAGACATGGTATCCCCCATTCCCTTTTCAGAATGAACCATTGATCCCTCAAGCCTTTGTAGGCTACAGTCAGCCCTTTCCCTTTTCTTCCGTCCGAAATGTCCCCCAGAAACACCACTTTGGCACTGGGATGAGGAAAAGACCAACTAGGACGACTCATCCTCATTTGTGTGAGATAAACACATATCCTCCTTATATTAATAAAGCAGTAATATATCAATCAGATACCAAGACGAGGATGAGACAATACAGAGTTATTCTCATCTCCTTTATTAATTCAGACAGCCCCAAACGCCACTCTTGTACTGAGACAAAGAAGAGGGCTATGGAGGTGTATAGATGGCACAGCCAGGCATGTCCAGCTAATGGGTTTTGCCATAGTTTGGCAATTGGACTGCATGACCCACACATGGGGGTATGAAAATCCTTGCTGCACACCACAAGGGAAGACAGCGACCTGGAGAATGGAGACTGCTTGGAGAGGAGGAGCAGGCAGTAGAGAAAGGAGCTGAGGTAAGTAACTTGTTCCTTCTCCAGCATGGGGTCTGGCATGGATTCACATGCTCATGAATAAAGAATACATAGCAGTACACACATGCACAACCACGGGAGGTGGCAAAGGCTCAACATTAAGCATTACATCAAACTCAACATTAAGCATCTTACCTCCTCACCAGGCTCACCTCAGGCAAACAGGTTGCGCAGCAGTGCTTGGCCGACCCTGGACTTCTCCCTGGAATCCCGATCGACGCAGTAGAATTTCGTGAAGGTGTGCGTCGACCTCCACGTAGCAGCCCTACATATGTCCAGCAGGGGCACACCAGAAAGGAATGCCGTGGTAGGTGCGATCGCTCTGGTGGAATGGGCTCTCGGACGGCCAGGCAGCGGTCGGTTTGCCAACCGATGACAGTACATGATACAGCCGGAGAGCCATCTGGAAATGGAAGCCTTCGAGAGAGCCTTCCCCTGATTGACAGGTCCAAAGTTCACAAAGAGTTGTGATGTCTTCCGAAAACACTTCGTGCGGTCCACGTAGAACTTCAGCGCTCTAGCCACATCCAGCGAGTGCAAAGTCCTCTCAGCCGGCGACGAAGGCGACGGGAAGAAGACAGGCAACACCAAGGGTTCGTTGAGATGGAAGTCCGACGGTACCTTGGGCATGAAGGAGGGGTGCGTCCTGAGCACTACCCTCGTGTCGTGAAAAGTCAAGTACGGGGCCTTGCAGGAAAGGGCCTGGATCTCTCCCACCCGTCGTGCAGAGGTGATGGCCACAAGAAACGCTGTTTTCCACGACAGAAACTTCAACGGGGCCGAGTGCAGAGGCGCTGCAGGAGCCAGGCCTGCAAGTTCAGCGATTTCGGGTCGTGGTGGAGGATGGCGCCTCCTTCCCTGGAGAGTAGATCCGCGTCCACCGGCAGCTTGATTGGCGGGGACGTTGACAAGTCCAGAAGGTCCGGGAACCATATCTGCCTCGGCCACGCAGGTGCGACGAGGATCATCCTGCACCGTGACCTCTTGAGCTGGTTGACGAGCCGGATTAGCAGTGGCGAAGGAGGGAACGCGTAGAGGAACAGGCCCTCCCAGGGGAACGAGAAAGCATCGCCCATGCTCCTCGCCTGGGGAAACCTGCTGGCGAACCTCCGGCACTTGGAGTTCGTCGCCGTCGCGAACAGGTCGATCTGGGGTGTGCCCCACCGTCGGAAGAGGCGATCCACTAGATCCTGCCGTAGTTCCCACTCGTGGCACGAGCGCAGCTCCCTGCTGAGTGAGTCGGCGATGGTGTTTTTTTATCCCTGCCAGATGAAACGGCACCAGAAACATCCTTTGGGCGACGGCCCAATGCCACAGGTCCTGCGCCTCCTTGGACAGTGCTGGGGACCTGGTTCCGCCCTGTTTCCTGATGTAAAACATGGTGGTGTTGTCGGTGAAGATCCTCACCACCTTGCCCTTGAGGGACGGAAGGAAGGACCTGAGGGCCCAGAACACTGCACGGAGCTCCAGGACGTTGATATGGAGGGACTTCTCCGTCGGGAGCCAAAAGCCTCTCGCGTGCAGATTTTCGGTGTGCGCTCCCCACCCTTCCAGGGAGGCATCCGTGGTCACTGTCTCCTGGTGGTCTGGGGTCTGGAAGTCCATGCCCGCCATCAGATGCGTGCGGGTGCCCCACCACCGGACCGCTCGGCGGAAACTCTTGTCGAGTGTGATCCTCTCCTCGAAGCCGCCCGTCGTTTGGATCCAGCGCGCGTCCAGGAACTCCTGCAACGGGCGCATCCGGAGCCTGCACATGGGAATGAGGTAGATGCAAGAAGACATCATTCCGAGGAGGGACTTGATGGACCTCACCTTGGCCGCGTCGGAAGCCAACATCCGCTGTACCTTGCCCAGGATGGACCTGGTCCTTTCCTCCGACGGGGAGGCCAGAAGGGACACTGTGTCGAGCTTCGCTCCCAGAAACAGTGCGTTTTGCGCGGGTACCAGGTGGGACTAAGCATAGTTCACGGAGAATCCCAGGTCCGTGAGAAGTTGGACGGTCCTTGCCGTGTGCTCCACGGCGAGCTCCCTCGTCTTGGCTCGGATGAGCCAGTCGTCCAGGTAGGGGTAGACGTGGATCCCCTCGCGGCGCAGCTGCGCCGCCACCGGTGCAAGGCACTTGGTGAATACCCTGGGTGCCGACCGTAGTCCGAAGGGGAGGGCTTTGAACTGGTAGTCACGCCCTTGGACCACAAACCTGAGGAATTTTCGGTGCCCCTTTAGGATGGGAATATGGAAGTAGGCATCCTCCAAATCCAACGACGACAGGAAGTCTCCTTCCTCCAGCTGACCCAGGATGTGCTGGTGGGTGACCATCCGGAACTTCTGCGCCTTGATGAACTTGTTCAGATGTCCCAGGTCTAGGATGGGGCGCCATCCTCCCGTCTTCTTCTTCACGAGGAAGTATCTCGAGTAAACTCCGGAGCCCCGAAGCCTCTTTGGGACGAGTTCGATGGCGCCCTTCCTGAGCATCGCCCTTACCTCCAGGAGAAGCTGAGGGACGTGAAGCTCTTTCCTGGCCACGGGGGGGACGCGCGGGCACCTTCTTTGAAACTCGAGCGCGTTGCCCCGGGCTAAGGCGTCCAGCACCCAACGGTCGGTGGAGATGGACTCCCACACGCTGACGAAGCTCGCCAGCCGGCCTCCCACCGGGGTGCATCGGTGGGGGCCCGACCCCACGGCCGGTTCAATCCTGTTTCGACGAGGCTTTGCCGCCTTGACCTCCTTGGCGATGACGGCGGGGTCCGCCAGACTTGCCTCGTCCTCTGTAGGCCTCCTGAGACGACGAGCGGGCCGCTTGACGGTAGGTGGAGAAACCGCCGCCGGAACCTTTGGAGGCGCCCTTGCCTCCGCTGCTCCGAAAGGGCGTCCGTCGTTGCTGCAAAACCCCAAGGGCCCGGCCCGTCTCAGTGTCCGCTTTAATGGCCTGAAGGGAATCGTCCACTGTTTTCCCAAACAGGTTGTTCCCATCGAACGGCATGTCCAGGACTCTGGTCTGTACGTCTTGACGGAAGTCCGTGGCCTTGAGCCATCCACGCCGCCTAAGGCACACGCCGTTGCCCAACTGGCGAAACCCAGTGTCGGCGATGTCCGTCGCAATAGTGATGGCGTGGTCCGACGCCACCTCACCTTCCTGTAGGATCTCCAGGCATCCGCCCTCTTGTCGTCCGGTAGGAAGTCCAGCAGGGGAGCCAGTTTGTACCATAGCTCCCTGTCGTAGCGGGCCACGATAGCCAAGGCGTTGGCCGCTTTAATCGTCGTCGCTGCAGACGAGATGACCCTGCGTCCCATAGCGTCCAATTTCTTTCCCTCGCCGTCCGGTGGGGAAGTCGATGTGGAGGCCGCACCCCCCCCCGCTTTCTTCCTGGCCGCCGCGGAGATGACGGAGTCCGGGGTAGGCTGCGCCCGGAGGCACAGGGGGGCCGCGTCCAGGACCCGGTACTTCTTCTCGTACCGGTCTCTTCTAGCTGGTGTCATGGAAGGGTTCTTGAGGAGGGCGAGGCCCTCATCCCAAATGTCGTCCAGTAGAGGCACCGCGAGGACCGTCTTCCTCTTGGCCTCGCGCCGTTGATAAAGGAATCCTTCCTTTTTCTTCTCCACAGGGCAGAGTTGGAAAAGCTCGGATGCCCTGGCGATCATGGAGTGGAACGATCCAATCTCGTCGGGCGGAGAAGCCCTGGTGGGAGGTGACGACGGTAGATCCTCGTCGTATACCTCGTCGTCCGTACCCGTCGCTGCCGTGTCAGACCCCGTATCATCCCCTCGGGTGGACGGGGAGGAGGGCTGGACGGGGCGCGACGGCTGAAAAGGAGGTGGAGGGTGAATCCTTCTTTTCTTGGGCGGGGGAACACCAGAAGGTCCCGGTTCAGGATCCCCCGACGGGAGAGGTTCCTCCGTTGGCAACGGTAGTCTCGTCCTTATCTCCGAGCATAAGGACTGTATAGCCAACAAAATGGCCGCCGAGTTGTCTTGCGGCGCTGGCAGAGGGGAATCCGACAGGCGATCAGGGGCCCCGTCGGCACCCTCGACGATGTCGTCGTCACCTGCGTCGAGATCCATCCCGACGGGCCGGTCTTCTTCCACGCCAAGGCCGTGGCTTAAGACCTCGATCAGCTCTTCCTCCGAGGTTGAAGCCGAATCTACGACGACGCCCTGCCCCCCCTTTTTCTTCCCCACGGGGGATTTCACGGAGGTCCTATCGATGGGCACAAAAGAGGACTCCCTCCGAGGTGGCAGGGAGACTCTGAGCCCCGAGGTCGCCACCACTGGTGTACCCTCCACAGGCTGAGCCAGGGCCGCCGCGACAGTATCGATAGAGGGCTTGGCCAGATGGATTAAGGCCTTCACCACCTTAGGTGTGCTCACCGCCTTATCCTTGAGGGGGGGACACTGCCTCGCTCCCCCTCCGCCTTCGAGCTCGACCGGGGCCTTTCCAGGAGCTTCGCCGGGTGCTCGCCCTTCCTCTTACCCGACCCAGAGCGTTGGCTCGTGGCTGAAGGTGCCGGGGAGGGTTCGCCCTGCCTGCCGCCCGTAGAGCCCGACCGTTCGGCGCTCCCGGTGCCAGCGGACTCGCGGTGCTTGGCCTTGTGTTGGACCCCCGTCGCCGGGGCATCCTCAAAGGTCTTAGAAGACCGCTCGGATTTCTTCCTCTTCTTCTCGCCTGACGGGCTCTTCCCTTCCAGCCAGTTGGCGAGACGTTGATGGCGGTCCTTCATGGTCCGCTCCGACATATTGCCGCAAAACGCACAGTCCTTCTCCACGTGCGTCTTGTCCTCATGTAAGCAGTAGAGACAAAGGGAGTGTTCGTCCTCCTTAAAGACGTTCTGCAGCTGGCATCCAGGGCAGACCCTGAACAGCTTTCCGGGCGTCGAGCTTCCCTTCTCCTGGGCCATGTCCGGGCCTGAGAAGCTTCTGGAGTCCTCCAAAAGCGTAGCTCAATGAAATCTTCACCCTTGAGGGGCGCAGACGAATCCGACACGGGTCCCCGTTGATCGGATGGAGAGTCGGTGGAGCTTGAGGCTCTTTTGACCGAAAAAACGAAGTTTTGAGAAAAAACGTGAAAAAAATAGCACTAACGCTCGAGAGCAGTAGCACGAGGATCCCAACACATGAACGTGCGGTAAAAATCTGAAGATGGCTGCCAGAGGCGGTGCTTAGGTAGAGGGCAGTCATTGGCTGTGGTCAGTATGACGCAGAGACCAGTGATTGGTTACTACTACGAAAGACAGATCAGAAACGAAACTGATACTGTTTTTTTTTTCTTTACCGAGGATTCCCAGCCTGACGACGGGGAATATTCATGAGCATGTGAATCCATGCCAGACCCCATGCTGGAGAACGGGAGTTGATTACAAGCCAATAGCTGGAACAAGCTCTGGACTTTATTTCAAACACTATTTATTTTTATGCTGACATCCTACAGATTGTATACAGTTATTTGTGAGGGCAAGTATAGGTTTTGGACAGAGACAGTCATTTGATTTGGTCTTCCTGACACATGCTATCCTTAGTTTTCTTTAGGTAGGGAAATCCCACCTTAGAGTAGGGCAAGTTAGGCCTTACTCCTTCCTGCCTTTTAAATTAATAAAGAACTATTGAGAATCAATCTTGAACCTGTTGCCTGTGTCTACTTCGTGATGCCTTCACAAATTGTATAAGGAACAACGCTTCAGCAGTGTAAGGAAGCATGGCATCAAACAGTGAAGACAAACACAAGTGATCAGAGTTCAAGGGTGTTTATTGAACTTCACAATGGGTTGGCTGAATGCCTATCAAAACCTAAATCTAAAGATGGGAGCAAGCTACGACCATGAAATAATAATAACAGTCCTATTGCCTATCCTTACTTCTAAATACAAATTGGTGTGGGATAATGCTGTATGCAAAATGAACAGTGTTCAAGAAATAATATGTCAGGATAGTTGAGCAGTTGGCTTCCCTTTCCCAAGTTTTCAGCATGGAGCAAAGGCGGCTTTTTCGAGCTTCGCACACACTTTGGCTCCTCTGCAACGAGGATATAGTTCAAAGCAAATTTATCAGGGCCTTTTGCCAAAGCTTCTTTTCCAATAACAGTCTATTACTGCAGAGGGCCTATCGCCACAAATAAGCACCAAAGATCCTTTCTTATCAGGGCTTTCACAAGTACAAGTTCTCGTTTTCAATATTCATCATGGGTCTCTCTCCTTCATGCTTGGACCCCTTTTTACCGCAACTGGTATCCCTCATTCGGGCTCTGAACATGGATCTCGCTCGTTCGGACTCTGATCCCTTTAGCACAATATTCTCATTTAGTCTCCTCATTTGGGCTCGGACTATGCAATCTCACTTTGTACGTTTTCCTCTTGACATCAAAAATCGAAGACTTTCGAACATACAATGGGTTTTCCTTAACTGTCGCAGGACCACTTCGATTCACTTCACACAATGTTCTTACTTTCGTTTCTGCCACCTCTTGGCTAGATACCTTTACAGAGACCTTTGATTGAGCACCCACAGTGCGCCGGACCACTCTGTCACTGGTATCATATCTTTCCTTCTCAAACATTCATCAGCAATTTAGCTTTCCTTACGTCTTTCATCACACGTGTTTAACAATGTTCGTTCCTGCGCTCGTTATACAATGTTGCCGCGTGCAACCTTGACTTCAACACAGACCAGTCTTGCATCACCCTCCCAAAATCACTGGCTTTGTTGATCTCTCTGGTGCTACTTTGTTCTTGGAGCTGAGGACGATACCACGGCAGCTGCTGCTCCTCCTCCTCCTCGACTTGGGAGGGACTCTGTCATCTCCGATACACAATGCAGGATTCTTTAGCCTGGTTTCCTGGCCTTGCGTTCTCTGATCTACAAGGTTCTTGAAAGTAACAGTTTCCTGTCGGAAAGGTCGAGGGTATTTCCCTCCATGTGAGCCTTTCTTGGTTTGCCGTCTTTCTCCTCTCATTCAGCTCCCTTTTCAAAACTGCTACTCCTTCATGTGCTCTGCCTCACTCAGAGTGTGCTTTTATCCGTGTGGGGAAGTTTAATGGAAGTCAGGTGTGTGTGTCAGTAATTGCCTGACTTGGCCTGACTATAGTAGCGTGACATGTCAGGTACACTTCTCAGGTGTGAGTCTGTTTTCTCGCAGAGTGGGCTGTTTGTATAGAAATGTTTGTGAAGGGAAAAGGCGGGGTAAAGTTCCCACATATCCTACACCTGGTAGGATGGGGAAAAGGTGTTACAGGGGAGGGAGACCGCATCTCACCATTCAATGTTGCACTCCCACTCACCGAAGTCCCCTCACCCAGGTGATCCTCCCGCACTTGTCCACCCTTAGGATCTGAATCCAAAGGCGATGGCCTTGCCCTGGCCACCTGAGAGAGAGATCCCTGGGTGGACTAGCGGGTGAGACACCATCTGATTTCTCACACCACAAACCTACAAACACATGTTGACTTTTTGCTGAAATCTGGGAAAAGGGGTGGGGTGTCCAAATGTCATGGCGTTTTGAAACATTGCCTTGTTTTATACGGCCTTATAAATGCCCAGTAAAATAAATAAAATAAAATGTAGCCAGTATTTTCCGAAGGGTCCTAACAGGCAATTATGCAAAATTTGGTGCAGATTGGTGAAATGTGTGGAACTGTATCAGGAACAACACTTCATCACAAATCCCGCCACAAACAAACACATTTTCACATATATATATAGATTATTACCCAATAGCTGAGTCGACCTTGCCATGTTTTGAACCAGCAACCTGCAGCCCACACACAGGTCACAGCGGTGAGCACTCCGCACTCCACTCGCTGAGCTATCTTACCAGCTGTTTGACAAGAAACCATTCAACACACCTGAAGTGAATAGATTATCTACATGTGCACCCTGAGAAAAAACAATAGTAAAACCAAAAAAAAATATAAGCCTATAATTGTGCACTTTTCGTAGAAGTTCTGCTAGAACCATAATACAAAGGTGTAGTTGGGAGATGCTGGTAGGTCTGGATTTGAATGGGGAATATCTGATGATGCAGCAAATCCACTTTCAATTAGAAGGAAATGGCCGACACTGGCTGCTATTTTTCTGCTAGCTGGTTCCTTCACTTGACACTCTCAGACTTTCATGATGTTTTAAATCAACTGCTATTTATTTGTCTACCACCAGGCAGAGTATGTTATGAACCAGCTGATCTTGCCTAGTCTGCCACCTGGCAGAGTATGTTATGACTATCGGCCTCATTACACATAAGGCAGTAGGGGGTTAACGGGCCAGCCCCGTTAACCCTCTACCGCCTCATTACGAGGTCTCCTTGTGGGACCCGCTAAGGACGCCTGGTAAAACCTTAGCGGGTCCCGCAAGCAGACCAGGATGCAAACAATGGGCCCGTCATTAACGGGCCCGTTGTTTGCATCCTCCCCATTAGCATTGAGCCCTATGGGGGCTCAAATGGGAATGGGGATGTAACGGGTCCGGGTTCCCTGAATCGGGAAATACTGGGCCCTCCAAGGTCAGAATGGCCAGGTATTTCCCCTTTCAGGGAACCCGGCACCCGGAATGGGGGTAGCCATGTCGCAAAAAGCGGCATGGTTACCTCCAGAGTCGTAATGAGGCCCAATAAGTCTAGAGGAGACTGGATACCCGTCCCTTACTCAAAAAATTGCAACAAATGCTCACCCTTTCTAAATTACTTCGCTGCCGGCTTTTATTTGAGCTTCCAGCTTGAGTACGAGAGAGTATAATAGTATACAAAATGTCATACATTCATATTTTATTTTATTTACAAAGACATGTTTAGGTTCTTGTACATTGAGCCACATGACGACCATGGCAAATCCGAGAGAAAAAATATATTTTTTAGGCATCGGAGCCCTCCGCTTTGATTTAACCTTAAAATACACACGCAGACAGCCCGCATAGGCATACCTAATTGAGGAGGATGCAGATGCCACGGCTCCATAATCTAAAATAGGGCATAACAGCCAGTTTACCAGAGGTAACACAGAATACAGTGTCATTACAGACTCAAATCTATCCCGACATCGGTATCCAAGTAAAGACGATGCATGAGAGACCCAGATTATAAAACCCACAGACCAACGAATATAGGTAGGAACTAATTATTTTCTACCGTACTTTCAAAAACCTTGTGAAAGTTGATGCTTGGTACAAACTACAAGTAGACACAAAGTTATAAATGTGTAATTTGGGCAATAGACCAATGTGTATCTGTGTCTTGGACCCAAACGGAATACATTTGTGTGTTTCAACTGAAAAGAAATTTGGCGACTGAGTGTGTCCTGACCAGAATCAACAGCCAGCATCTCCCTACTTTACCTGCCTTAATTGAAGGTAGCACTTTTTCTTTTTACAATATCACAAGTTAATTGTAACAATAGAAAAATAGAATTGCAACAATTACAAGTTGGTAAACGATCCCCGGGATGTTTATTGTGTATTGTAGGTCTTGTGAACAAACGGGTTACCATCTGATTTAACCTGCTTAATGAATGAATATATGTCCAGAAGATGGCTCTATAAGCAGTATATCGTGTACACAGGGGTACAGTGAAACACGAACAGAGAGCCGAAACACGTGTCGACAAGCTAGATAAGGAAACTGAGTAGTTTTACTTTTCTTGTGCTCTAAACAATGAACTACATATGTCATTGTCTATCAAGTGTCTGAGAAAACGACATAGGATCACTCACTAACCAGAAGTCACTATGTGTTGTGGTTTTATGTATAACTGCCATAGGAGCAGAATTGTGTATTCACACTAGTTTTATGTGTTTAGAAATGTGTATGGAAATGCTTTCTATCTCGCATTTGCCATGATGGTCATGTGGCTCAATGTACAAGAACCTAAAATGTCTTTGTAAAAAAAAAATGAATGTATGACATTTTGTATACTGTGATACTCATGAGGTGGAAGCTAAAATGAAAGCCGACAGCGAAGTAACTTAGAAAGGGTGAGCATTTGTTGCAATGTAATGAGTAAGAGAGGGGTAACCAGTCTCCTGAAGACATACAGGCCGATTCATGGAATAAATGTGCGCCGAAAATTCCGGCGCAGAGGGGCCTATACGTGCGCTGCGCCGAAAAATAGCGAAAAGCGCAGGGAAACCAGCGCACGTCGATTCATGGAAGTCCGTGCGTAAGAAAAGCATAGGACGTGCGCTGAAAAAGTGCGCAGGGCACGCCGGCGCACAGGTCAACCAACGGCGTGCGCCACGGCCACTACGCTATCACTCCGAGCGCAGCGCACAGCTCTAAAGTAGGCGGAACACAGGGCGGGACACTCGGAATGGGGAATAAAATGGGGCACAACACTCGGAATGGGGAAGAATGTGGGCGGCACGGGGAAGTACAGGAGGCAAGTGCGCGGAACGCCCACACGCTCTCCGGCAACACGTATTCATGCATTCGAACAGGGCAAAACAGCGCTCGATCAAACCAGCGCACAGGCCCAAAAACGTACGCCACATTCAGCAATGGGCCATACCGTGACCCCAAAGGACAAACGAGGTGCAAAGGTGTACGCCATTAACACGGACACCCACTGTTCAAAAATTTGCGCGTGTGTGTACAACGGGTTGCGCGAGAAGTCACTCGCGCGATTGCCCTGGGTACGTGTATCCCGGGGTGCGGGGAAGTCCCACACGCGATTGCCCTGGCCACGTCGATTTCAGGGGTGCGTGTGAAGTTCCACACGCGAAAAGCCAGGGTACGTCAATTACAGGGGTGCGCGGGAAGTTTCACACGCGGCTCTGCTGGGTGGGTCCTCACAGGTGTTCCATTCACACCCTCCACGTCCCCTGCATGCAACCCACACCACAGGGGACTACCCTGCACACCTGCTCATGCCTCCCACCACCCCCACCCCCCCAGCAGTCAGGGGCACCTTCCAGCAGGCCCCCACCCATGTCTACCACCACCCCCACCCCCCCAGCAGTCAGGGGCACCTTCCAGCAGGCCCCCACCCATGTCTACCACCACCCCCACACCCCCAGCAGTCAGGGCACCTTCCAGCAGGCCCCCACCCATGTCTACCACCACCCCCACCCCCCCAGCAGTCAGGGGCACCTTCCAGCAGGCCCCCACCCATGTCTACCACCACCCCCACCCACCCAGCAGTCAGGGGCACCTTCCAGCAGGCCCCCACCCATGTCTACCACCACCCCCACCCCCCCAGCAGTCAGGGGCACCTTCCAGCAGGCCCCCACCCATGTCTACCACCACCACCACCCCCCAGCAGTCAGGGGCACCTTCCAGCAGGCCCCCACCCATGTCTACCACCACCCCCACCCCCCAGCAGTCAGGGGCACCTTCCAGCAGGCCCCCACCCATGTCTACCACCACCCCCACCCCCCCGCAGTCAGGGGCACCTGCCAGAAGGCCCCCACCCATGTCTACCACCACCCCCACCCCCCAGCAGTCAGGGGCACCTTCCAGCAGGCCCCCACCCATGTCTACCACCACCCCCACCCCCCAGCAGTCAGGGGCACCTACCAGAAGGCCCCCACCCATGTACCATCCATGTCCACCTTCACCTGGGTCACAACCCCACACAATCATGACCGTAATGGACAGTCTGCCCTGCAAGAATTCCCAAACAACTATCCCATCCACCCACATATCAAACACAATGACATGTGACACACCCAATGTAAATCATATGAATGAACACATGTCTGTCACACACAGATGTTGCAAGTGAATGTCCAAACACCCCACATGTCATGCATGAAAGCAATGAGATGATACAACACATTGAAGGATCAAATGAAAATGTATTAAAAATAAACAAGGATGGTAAAAATAAAAAATAACAATAAACATGCAATGCAAACTAAATAATAAAAAAGTACAACCAAAAAAATCAGGAACACTAATTAACAAAAAAAAAGTAAAATAGGGGTCCAAAGTCAAAGTCCAAAATTAAATCCAAGTACAAATGAAAGAAGAAACACATTGCCTCATGTGAAAAATTAAAACAAATATTAACATCCCTCAAACTATCAACATGATGATCCGGGTCCATGAGCCCTAATAAATGAAACCTAACTATTTACACTAACTAAGAAAATGTCTATATACAAAAATGTGGTGCATTGTCCTTTGGCAACCAAATAATAACATTAAAACAAAGGAAACCTAACTACAACTAAACTACAGAACTATATACAAAGGCGGCGGGCAAGTCCTGCGGCTCACTGATTGTTGTTCCGGGCCAGGGCATCATCGAACTCCCGCTCGATGTCCCGGAGGCGGCCCCGTCCCACAGCCCCGAGGGGCCGCAGGGACGCCGATGTACCCACCTCCAACTCCCTGCGGATGGCCTCGAGGCACTCGGCCCGCCTCAGGGCCCTCCGCATGGAGTTCTCCGCCCTGACCATAGCGAGCCGCGCCTCTTCCGCCCGCCGCCGCTCCGCATCTATGGCATGGCCCAACCGCTGCCACACGGAAGCCACTTGACGTCCAGGGTCCTCCTGCCCTCCGGCCGATGCCTGCCCCTCTGATGGTGATGGCCCCGAGCCATCAAGGCTCCCACCTTCTTCCTCCTGCTGCTGACGTGCTGGTGCCGGTGCCCTGACACCTGCTGCCTGCACATCCTCCATTGTTTGGGGTGCTGTTGTTGCGGTGGCCACCCCTGCTGGACTCACGAATCCCGACTGGGGCAGGGATGTGTCCTCCACCAGCCTGGCCCCATCGTCAGAGGCAGCTCCACAGGGCACCCAGGTGACAGGTGGGTAGGAAGATGGCACGGAGGACGACTGGCGCATAGGGGGTTCAGGTGAGGAGGGGGTCGGAACAAGGCCCAGTGTATGGAGGAACACAGCCTGGTCTCCCTGAGAATGGGTCCGGACGTGGGCAACCCTGCTGGTGCAAGATGATGCAGACACAGGACCGGGGACAGGATTACACACAGGCACCTCCGCGGCGGCCTGTGCTGCCTCCTGTCCCTGCCCCTGTGCTCCACCACTAGCACCAGTGGAATGCCCACCTCCAGACCCCATCTCAGTCCCTTGCACGGCCTCCTCCTCCACCAAACCCAGCACCAACCTGGATGACTCCCTGCCATCTTCCGCCGCGGAACCCTGTGGGGTCTCAGCTGCCCCTTCTGCTGCCGAGGAGTCCAACTTCCTCCTGCGCCTCCTGGACCTCCCCTCGGCAGCTGCGACCTGGGACACAGCACCGGACTCCTCACTCCCCGACGAGATGACAACAGGGGAGGGGAGCCGGGCCTTGCGTCTCCGGCTGGCGGTGGCATCCCTGCCGCTGTGCTCCACAGCACCTTCTCCGCCCTCCACATCAGATGACGCTGCAGGCAGGGAGAGACAGGAGACAGGCATCAGGACACTGTACAATTGACTCACACACATAACAGTTGTACAAGAGTGGCATTGTCATACTCCAGACCTGGCATCACAATCCCCAACACACTTGTCTCCTCAACGCACACACGAGTCATTCAACAGCCATATTGCTACAGCCCGCTACATACATTCACATACAGTAGCATGAGCAGACAAAGGTGAGCCACACATCACATGATACACACGGACTCAAATACACATGCACACATGCAAAGCACACATCCAAGCATGTGTACCACTCCGCAAACTGTCAGTCATGAGATGAACATCCATGTCACATTTGCAATTCACTCTCCAACATGACAGTGTCACCTGCATCCATGTAGCAACACTGTTGCACCCTTCACAACTACACACACGCACACGCTGCAGACTAATGCACCTGGAATCAACATCCATGTGTCACACCACAAGCATGCCAACTCACATGCACAGTCAAACACATGTGCCCACACACAAGCATTTGCACTGCAAGCACACACACACACACATGCACCATCCTTGTCTCACACATCACAGGCACACATGTGCTTGTCTCACAGCCCTGCACACACACATTTATACATGGCCACACAAAGACATGTGCAACATGCACACTCCTGACACACCACCACACACATAGGTTACAATCAGTATGCATGTACACTCACCGCTCGACTCCAGACGGGTCTGCCTCCCAAGGACCTGGACATGGAGCGCTGGGGATATGCGTTCCAGGACCCGAAGTTCATCTTGCGACAAGTGGCCCCGCCGCCCCTTGGCATCCACTGCCTTCACGAGGCGCCGGGCCTTGTTCAGGGTCCTGGACCTGTAGTCCTCCCAGCGCTTCTTGACTTGATGGAATTCTCGGACTGCCACCCCCTCTGCGTTGATGGCAGTCACAATGTCCGTCCAGATCCTGGTCCGTCCTTCCTTGTCGAGGCGCATCCGTCCGTAGAGGGCATCATACTGCCCCAGGACTCGCTCCACCAGGACACCAACTTCGGTGGCACTGAAGCTGGTGCCCCTCTGCCTCCCTGGCCGGGGGTTGCCAGTCGTGCCAGATGTTGTGCTCCCTGACATGGCAACCCCAGAGGCAGGAGTGGGTGGGCAACTGGGTCCTGGGGCTGGGCTGTGGAGCGATGGTACGGCTGTCGGGAGTCTTTGGTTCCAGCAGGGGTGGTCACAGCAACTGCACCCCTGGCTGATGTGCAAGCAGCAAACAGCAGGGCACGTGGGCAGCAGGCAGTCAGGCAGCAGCAGATGGCAGGTGGGAGCGTGCTCGGGGCTCTGGGGGGCAGGATTCCGGCTTTCGGGGCAGGAGCGTGGTCTTCCGTGTGTGAACGCGTGGCCAGCTTGATACGGAGTGAATTGGCACGTGAAAATCATGCACGTCTGCGTGGAATCCGAGGAAAGGCCGCGTAAGCACGTCAGCACGCGTACGCGATTTCATTGGTCCAAAGGGCCAGGCGCGTAAGCGCATCTATAACGCACGGCCGTTTCCCAACCCGCGTGATTGGTCCAAAGGGCCAGGCGCGTAAGCGCGTCTATAACGCACGGCCGTTTCCCAACCCGCGTGAAAAAATAAACCTCCCGCGCAGGCGCCTCAGCACGCGTACGCGATCTCATTGGTCCAAAGGGCCAGGCGCGTAAGCGCGTCTACAACGCACGGCCGTTTCCCAACCCGCGTGAAAAAATAAACCTCCCGCGCGAGCGCGTCAGCACGCGTACGCGATCTCATTGGTCCAAAGGGCCAGACGCGTAAGCGCAACCATGACACGGCCGTTTCCCATCCCGCGTGAAAGAAACACAAGCCAGTGTCAATGCGTGTGATTGGAGGCTGGCCCTTCAGCACCTACACGCGGAAGTGATGCAGGACCTGTGGGCCTGCATAAAAGGTACATGTAGAACGCCATTTCCTTGTACGTGCTTTTCGTGGAGAGCGAGTTGGTGTATTCTGTACTTCTTGTCAGTTGACACGCGATTTACTTCACGGCGTTCAAAGGTCGTACTCCCTGTTACCTCTGACAGCTTTTTCTCTTTTGCTCTTTTTCCTGGGCCTGTTTCCTCACACAGCGTTCCCTTCTACTGTTGTCCTGTCTCCTCAGACAGCGTACCATTCTTCTTTTGGCGGGGGTGTTGCCAACGCGCACACGCGCGTCTTTTTGACGCATTTCTCCCTGGCAGACGGTGAGTTGCGCACGCATCTATCATCTGTGCTTGCCCCGTGTGTCACGTACCTCTGCAGAGGTCAATCTAGGCTGCGTGTGACACGCATACGTTCATTCTTGTGTTACTGGATGCCACAGCGTAGTGCAGGGTTTTTTATACGCACACGTGGTCTAGGAGGGGTATCGTGCACGTTCCTTAACTTTTTTGGGGTGCCTGTGCGTTGCGTGACCCGTCATCTTTCCCCAGGGGTGTCATATAGCCTTGCCACTGCACTAGGGTACGAATACCATCTGGTACCCAACCCCTTTGACACCCAATTGCCCAGGACAATTGTGCACACCGACTCACATACGCACAATAACATCAGTGCCATGGTTGGGAGGCGTGCAAGCCGTAAGGGTGGCAAAGGTGGCCGAGCCACACGTGGTGGCCGTGGAGGATCCACTAGGGGACGTGGTTGTGACTTGCAGGGTGCCCCTGTCCCCCCCAGTCTGGAGGACCAGTCAGGGACACCCATGCCCCCCCCTCCCCCCCCCCAGGTTGAGGGTCATGTGGCTGATACCAACCCTGATCAGCCCTTGTTGGACCAGCCCATTGTGGCACCAGACCTGTCCGAGGGTGACTCCATCGCTGACATCCAGGTCAGCAGGTCCACTGCACGTGCACCGCTGCACATTGGTGTCATCAGGACACGCGCATCTATGCCAGATAGGTCATCTGCTGCCCCCCGTGGGCAGGGTGTGGCTCCATCCACCCCACCTCTCATACACCCTGCCAAGACTGTGTCGGTCCTAGTTCATGCACCTCAGATCAGGCCTGACCCTATCCCTCTACCCCCAATGCCTGCACCTACTCCCATGCTGAGTGTGCAATCCCACACACCCAGTACTGAGTCCACCACGGCTCCTGCCCCTAGTGTCCACAGCGGCCTAGGACACTCTGGATCCCCACCCCCTTCCAAGCGGAAGAGGAAGAGTGCACGTCCGGCACAGGCTGATGCCCCAGGCACGGCTGCACAGTCCGGCCCATCAAGGAAGCCCAGCTTCACAGACGCCGAACTGAATGCACTTGTTCAGTATGTGTCAGACCATGATAGGGAAATGGTCATCGTTGCAGGGTCCAAGACCACACATGCCAGACGCCAGGCACACTGGCAGACCATTGCTGACAAAATAAGTGCCCTTGGAGTAGTGAGGCGCACAGCTAGTGATTGCCAGAAGCGCTGGAATGACCTTAAGCGCAGGGCAAAGGATAAGCTGGCCTCAAGTCATGCCGCAACCTTGGTGACGGGAGGTGGGTCCCCAGCACAGGAAATAGAACTCACACCACACGAGTCCGTAGCTGGATCCTATGTCACCGAGGGACAACTCCAAGGTGTGGGAGATCTCCCTGATTACGAGGCATCATCCGGTGAGTGCACCTGCATGTGTGTTATATCCATGTGCATGGTGTGTGTGCGAAGCCTTCATGTTGGGTGCCTGTCAAGGGGGTGTGTGGCAGAGTTGATAGTGTCACCCATGTGCCTCATCCAGTATGTTCAGTGCAACACCATGTGCCCACAGCACTATCCCTACTGCCAACAGTGCACATATGGCCCTACACCCTGGAAGTTCCCCTTGAATTGTCATTTTGTCACGACATTGTTGCTCATTCTCCCCTGTCTATTCATCTTATGTCTTACATACCATTCCTACACTTTCCCCCAGCCATTCAAGTTCCATCGTCACATGCCTGACATGCAATGATACCACATGCTAATGCGTCCTCTGTATATACATGGCACTCAACATGCTGTCATACTGTGGAATTTGCCTTGACACCCACCTCCTACCTGTGTGCTCTTGTTCCGTCTGGTTTCAAGCCCCATTCCCTCACACTCCATGCTGCTCTTCATGGTCTATCTTCCCTGACTTCTACTGTTCAGACCATCGTGCCCTACTCACGACACCTGCTTGCAAACAGTCAAATGAGGGCAACCTGCCCTCCAATGCGACCCACCCTATTGCTGACAAGTACATCTGAGCCGACTCAAGGTTAACTCTCACTGACATCTGCTCATACATGCCTTTGCCTGTCCCATGGACCCTTCACATGGTCCCAGTCCTCTCTCCTTGCTCCTCTTCCACCATCAATGGTGTGACCCGTTGGGGTGTACTCTTGGCCTCCTTCCAATCCTCAGAGGCCACAATTGATGTGTATGGTAATGGGAGCATCTCAGTCCAAGGCCCTCAGGCCAACCTTATTCTCCTTGACAAATGCTACCCACATCTCATCAACTTCCTTTCCTCTCCTGCTGTCCCCCCTCCTCTCTCCTCATCTATCCTGCACTGCCTCCCTGCACCCTCCCATGATCCTTCTCCGCCTCCCACTCCAACTCCTACACATGCTGCACCTCTGATCTGTAGCACTCCCCGTAAGTCCTACAAGGCTGTCAACCTCCTCCACATTTACACTCCTTACTCTGCCGCTGCATCAGGCATTCCTCCAATATATGTCACTTACATGAGGTAATGCACCTTGACATCCTTGGTCTCATGGAAACATGTCTGACGGCCAGCTCTGTCTGCATCTTTGACACACTCCTACCTGACGTTCAGGAGATCCTCTCCTTGGCCCGGCACTACTGTGCAGGGGGGGGTGTGCCCTTGCCTTCCCTGAGGGTATTCCTGCCACTGTCACTCCTACGTAGACCTACTCCCCTCTGGAATGGCTTGTGTGACGTCTCTCTCCATCTCACCTCGACATTCACAAACTGTGCGTTCTGTGTATCGGAAAACTGGTCAAATGTACTACTTCCTTTCTGAGTGGCCTCACCTCTCCTCCTCACTCATGTCCCCAGACACTGAAATCCTCTTCCTTGGTGATGTACGCATCCACCTGCATGCTTGTTGTCCCCCCCACGTGACTTTTCCGTGACCTCAGCAACTCCCTATCACCCTCTAAACTCCCGTCTGTCCCTACTCATTCTGCAGGGCACACTCTTGATGCTCTGATCTCATCTGACCTTCCCCTCTCCATCCCTCTCTGCACTCCTCTCTCCTGGAGTGATCACTTTCTCCTCTCCTCCCACCTCACCCTCACCACCCCACAGGCAAAGCCACCCTCACCACTGTCACACACCTTCTTGGTATTCCAACCCATGAAGTGTGTGTCAGTCGAGGCTTATGCTGCCAAAATCTCCCCCCCCATCCAGCTCCCCCTTAGGCTCACTCCCATCCTGACAGGGCCCACTCCATGCTCCACTCTATGTCAGGTACACTGGATGTCTTTGCCACGGTCATGACAATCCGCCTGAAGCCCCATGCCAATGCTGACTCCTGGCATGACTCGGATCTTGTGAACCCAAAACACAGGTGCCGGGTGGCAGAGAGGAAATGGCCTGCATCATGCTCATCCTCTGGCAAACTGGCCTGCCGCCTGCTCCAAAGGCAATAGCGTCTCACCCTTCTCACCAAGATGAGAGCCCCAATCCAAGGGCACATATCTGCGGCATCTGACAACTCTGCAGGACACATTGAAATCTGCAAGGACCTTGCCGAGCCAGATGCAGTGTGTACCTCCCCTGTCCCCTCCGAGCCCACAGCACTGCATGACTGTCTCTGTACCCCTATAGGCCACCCCCCCAGCACTTGTCTGCGCCTACCACCATCTGCCCTCGACGTTAAGTCCTACTTACCTTGTACAGCACTTCCACCCGCCACTTCCCCTTGCACTTCATTGTGCCACCCACCTCTGCACTTGCGTTACATGAATGACACCAGCACCAGTAGGATTGTTGAATGGCATCCCCTTCTGCCCCACCACCCCTCAGTGCTCCGCTGTACCTTCATACATTTCTGTACAGGTGCTTCACGAATGCTATATGAATCCATTACAGGTGATGGGGAGGTGGAATCTCATTGTTTACTGCATTTTGTTAATGTTGACAAGGCACTGTGTATCGTGGCCAATTGGGACTAGCAGATCCATGTCCAACATGTTAACTTCTTGATGTGATGAAGCAATGTCAGGACCAGAGTGGCCAAAATCCAAATTAGTTGCCCTCCTCTCCCTCTTCACTTGGTGGCTATGTCACATGCCATGTGTGTGATGGCATGTGCATTTGACATGGCAATCACCGGCCAATGTGTGATGCCAGTGCTAGGCAGCATGGGGAGCAGGCGTTGCTCTCCATTCTCTGTGTCATCATTGTGTGCCCTGAGCCTCCCCTCCAGACCCAGTGATGGTGAATGCATAGGAGGTTTCCCAGTCATGTGGGACATGTGTCATTGAACTACTGCCTCTGTTGTTCATCAGCCCTTGTTGTATGCCATGGTGCTAATGCCTGTTTCCATTTCTCTCTTTCATGTCTTTGCAGGGGACGAAGCACTTGTTGATGCTGGGGATGTGGTGGTGGAGCCGTCCCAGGAGGGCAACCCGGGCCGACCTTCCACAAGTGAGGGACGTGGTGTGTTTGTGGGTGAAAACCCACAAGTGCTGCAGGTCGTGCTGTCGAGGGGTGTCTCTGGGGGTTCCTCCCCCGAGCAGTATTCAGGTGTAGACTCGGAGGATGACACCTATGTGCAGTCGCAGGAGAGTGTTCTTGGGAGAGAATCTCCTCTGTCCGACCCACCTGCAGCCGGGTTATTGCCCTCAATGGGGATGTCAGTGTCGGCAGCTCAGCCTCCGGTGGTTACGGATGCAGGGCCACACCACACAATCTCTGATCCTGTTCCTGGGGCTGCAGATCAGAGAGGGAATGCAGTCCTGCAGCCTGAGGCTTTGCCGGCACAGCAAGGCGCAGTCCGCCTTGCCCCAGGCAGGTGTGGTGCCCGCCAACGTGGTGGCCGTATGCCACCTGGCAATACCGCTTGGGAGCAATCCATCTACGGTATGTCCACCCAACAGGCAGCATCATCCGAGATGATTGCACAGGCCATGGATAGGGTGGCCACTTCCATTGTCCCCCCAGAAAGGCTGATGGAGCGACTGGAGCAGGCTACAGAGTCCATCTGCCAGGCACACAGGGAGGACATGTTGGCGTCCAACATGGACAGGCGGGCGGCACTGGCGACTCTGCGGGAATCACTTTCCATGGAGTCCCAGCGCCACAGGGAAGGCCTGAGGGAAGAATTCCATCACCTCAGGTCGACCCTGTTAGAGCTTGAGGCTTCATCCCATAGAAGGACAGAGGAGCAGCTGGAGCGTCTGACACGGACGCTCTCGGCCGAGATGCAGGCAACTCGTGCGGAGGTCAGGTCATCCCGGAAGTTACTGTATGGGGACCTCCGCATGATTATAATCCAGAACCAGACCTTCCAGACCCGCCTGCTTGCAGCCATGGAGGAGCAAACTCAGGCTTTGCGTGGGCTGCCTCCCATTGTCACACCATCTTCTGAGGCAGCTCCCCCACCTCCTGAGTCAGCTGCAGGGTCTGGCCAGAGCGATAGCGACTCATCTCCCACAACAGAGTAGCCGTGTGGGCCACGAACCTATGGGGTGTTTTATTTCCCATGATCCACACAGGTGGATTGTGGCGTGCATCCTGTCCTCGGACCTCATAGGTTGCCCCCCCCTCCCCGCCGGCCCTTTCATGGCCATTTTTTCTTATCATATTTTTCTTTTTCAAGTGTGTTGCCTTGTGTGGGTACCTGGGCATACACTGTATTGTGGCTGGGCACATGCAGGCTTGTCCTGAGTTTGGTTTCGATGCTTGGGTACCTGACATCCACACCCCTCCTGCTTCCGTTTCCATGGGCTTGCAAAGGGTGTGCCCAAGTGACAGCAAATTACACGGTGACATTGGACTCCCATGAGCTGTTGGGCAGTCCATAGTCAATACTGTGTAGACATTCATAGTGTACATTGTTGTTGCACCTAACTATGCATGATGGTTTGATATGTGCCTCAACTTACATATGTTACTCATGTTTTGCAGGTATTTCACACAGTTCTTCACACGGGCATACTCTCTGGAGTCAGACTACATGTCGGTAGATGTGCAGTGACACTTTTGCGTGGCGCCATCACTGTACATCTGGACGGTGAGGACATACCAGCACAATCAGGTATTGAGACTACCATTGATTACATGCATTGTGTCTTGTTTTGGTGGGCTTCAGGGTGGGTTGGTGTGTAATTTGATTGAAATGACTCTTACACAGGTGTGTAGTAGTGCCTCCATCACGGTTAGCTGTTCAAGTGCGGCTATGTTCCATTTGGGGCACTGCAATTTGTGACACCGGTGTCATGTTGTGAGGGTCAGTTTGTTTGCTCTCACATACCATGACATGGTGTCCTCTGTGGCGGGACTGTGAAGGGATTGGGTGACATGGCAATGTTGTCATGTAGCAATTCACCTGTGCCAATGCATATTTGATGAATGGAGTTGTGTCTTTTCGTAGTTATGCATTGCTGGTGTATGTGTAGGTAGGGGTGCACACATAGTGACACTTCCATGTTAACAATCTCAGGCTGATGTGTTTCTGACAGTTTATTGTCAAGATATTTTGTGACATTGTCAGGTAGTGTCATCATTGATCGTCAGATGGTATGTGCCAGAGCAGTGTGCACTAGCCAGCACTGTGATTCCTAGGTGAAGAAGTTGGCCACCAGTTGCGTACGGGCTGCCTCCCCCCGTGCCCTTTCCCCTCCCATGCGCAGCGGGCGTGCATGTGGTTGTGGATGTGGGGGCACCACCATGTCCACGGGCAGGCCCCGGCGTGTTGCAACGTTGTGCAGGACACATGCTGCCACTATGATCCTGCACACTAGTGGGGGAGCATATAACAGCTGCCCGCCAGAACGGTCAAGGGAGCGAAAGCGTGACTTCAGCACTCCGAATGTGCGCTCCACTATGCCCCGTGTTGCAATGTGGGCTGTGTTGTACCTTACCTCGGGTGGCGTGGTGGGGTTCCGGATTGGGGTCATCATGTGGGGGCTGATAGGGTAGGCACTGTCCCCTGCGGAGGTGGTGATGGGTATCATTAGTGGTGTTGTGACATGACCCTGTATCTGACATGCATGCATGTGCAGTGGCATTCATGCTCACCAAGCAGCCATGTATCTCCATGCCGGCCAGCCTCTAGGTCCCGGTTTAGGGTAGACATTCTGTAGATGAAGCTGTCGTGGGTGGACCCGGGATAGTTGGCATATACTGATGTGATGATTCCCTTGGCATTGCATACAACTTGCACGTTGATGGAATGCCAGTGCTTGCGGTTTCTATAGATGTGCTCTGTTGCCCTGGGGGGACGTAGAGCCACATGGGTGCAGTCAATTGCACCAAGCACTTTGGGGAATTGAGCCACACCATAGAATTCCTGGATGCACGCCCGCCTTTCTGCAGGAGTCCTGGGGAGATATATGTGCCTGCGGACTGATGGCCGTGCAGTGATGATGTTCAAGACCTGGTGTAGACAGCGTGACTGCGTGGCCTGTGACACACCACCCACTATGGCACTTGTCCGCTGAAAAGATCCAGTGCCCAAGAAGTGCAGTACATTCAGGACCTTCTGCAGGGGGCTGAGTGCTTGGGAGCACAGGGTGGGTGATGTGAGGTCATCCTCCCACTCACTGACCAGGTCCAGTATGATGTGTGCTGGAAACCTGTACCTCCCATACACCTGGTCATCAGGCATCCCGAATAGGCTGGTTCTGGGTGAGAAAATTCTGGCCCGGACTCTCCTCCTCCTCCTCCTTTGGTAACCCACAGCCACTGCTGCTAGGAACGGTATGTTCATCTTTGCACTGAGCTTGTAGGATGTTTTCACGTGAATATTTAGACGTGCCGGGTCACGTACGCCTGCTTCCTGCAGGCGTACGTCTTTCCGTATTGCCTGTTGTAATTTTGCACGTGTCGTGGCCGAGCGTGTGTGACTACATGCTCGAGGTTTACCAGGTTAAATGTACGTTATTAATATTGTAATTGTATTCAGATGTAAATGGTAACCGGGCGTTTTTCACGCGCGCGGTTGAATATGCGATTACTCGCTGTGTGCCTTTGGACCAATGAAATCGGGTACGCGTGCTGACGCGCTCGCGCGGCACGTGTATTTTTTTCACGTGGGTTGGGAAACACCCGTGCGTCATAGGCGCGCTTACGCGCCTGGCCCTTTGGACCAATGAAATCGGGTATGCGTGCTGACGCGCTCGCGCGGCACGTGTATTTTTTTCACGTGGGTTGGGAAACACCCGTGCGTCATAGGCGCGCTTACGCGCCTGGCCCTTTGGACCAATGAAATCGGGTACGCGTGCTGACGCGCTCGCGCGGCACGTGTATTTTTTTCACGTGGGTTGGGAAACACCCGTGCGTCATAGGCGCGCTTACGCGCCTGGCCCTTTGGACCAATGAAATCGCGTACGCGTGCTGACGTGCTTACGCGCTGAGGGCCTTTCCTCGGATTCCACGCAGACGTGCATGATTTTCACGTGCCAATTCACTCCGTATCAAGCTGGCCACGCGTTCACACACGGAAGACCACGCTCCTGCCCAGAAGGCCGAGTTACTGCCCCCCAGTGCCCCGAGCAGCCTCCCACGTGCCATCTGCTGCTGCCTGCCTGCTGCCACCGTGCCCTGCCATTTGGTGCCTGCACATCAGCCATCTGCAGGCGTACAGTTGCTGTGTCCACCCCTGCTGGAACTGAAGACTCCCGACTGGAAGAACACCACTCCACAGCCCAGCCCCAGGACCAAGTTGCCCACCCACTCCTGCCTCTGGGGTTGCCATGTCGGGCACTGAAACATCTGGCACCACTGGCAACCCCCAGCCAGAGAGGCAGAGGGGCCCCAGCTTCAGTGTCACCGAGGTTGGGGTCCTGGTGGAGCAAGTCCTGGGGCAGTATGATGCCCTCTTCGGAAGTAGCCGCGCCAACTATGAAGGACGGACTCGGATCTGGAACGACATCGTGACTGCCATCAACGCGGAGGGGGTGGCAGTCCGCGACAACCGACATGTCAGGAAGCGTTGGGAGGACTGCAGGTCCAGGACCCTCTCAAAGGCCCGGCGCCTCGTGGAGGGGGGCCGGGGCCACATGAGTTCGATCCAAATGAGGGTCCTGGCACGCATACACCCAGCGCTCCACTCCCAGGTCCTTGAGAGGGAGACCCGTCTGGAGTTGAGCGGTAAGTGTGCAGGCATTGCTGTGTGAGACAGTGCATGTTGCAGTGTGCTGGTTGTGTGATGCTGTATGTGTGGAATGGGCCTTGTAGGCATGTATGTGTGCAGTGCTGTCATGGCGATGCATGTGCGACCAGTAATTTGTGGATCACATGGTTGTTGTATGTGTTGCTATGCAACCTGAGGAGGCCTATGCAGATTGGACACATGTGAGCATGCAAGTGTATGTTCGTGGACATGGGTGTGGGTGAGGGATGGATGCTGATGCCAGGTACATGTATGGTGTCGAGGTCGGTGTGCTTGACCTGCATGTCTGTGACTTTTGAATGGCATGGATGCATGACACATGTCTGTGACACTGTACAGATTCACTGATGCTGCCTAATCATCCTTGTATCCACTGTGTTTGTGATGTACGAGGCCACATGGATGTGACAGAGGTGAAGTGTGTGCGTGTGATTTGCATGACCAATGATGCATGTGAGTTCCATGACATCGTACTTTAGAAGAGTGCAGTGGACATGTATGTTGATGTGCATGCCATGGACCATGGGTGTTGCGTGTGTGTATTGCCTGACCCATGTGTTGTGGAGGGACACGATAGAAGTGTACTTTACCATTGCCAGTCATCTGATATTGCTTCCTGTGTAGGGGACCATTGTACAGTGCCCTGATGCTTGTGTTCTATGTCTCCCTCTATGCAGCGGCTAGTGATGGAGAGGGCGGAGACGGCGCTGTGGAGGTAGACGGCGGGGATGCCCCCACGGCTGCGGCAGAAGGGGTGGGTGAGCCCCCACAGGGGCCAGCTACAGCGGAAGAGGGCAAGGAGCCATCCAGGTTGGTGGTTTCTACAGAGGAGGAGGCGGCCGAGACTGAGGCACACCTGAGGCCTGGTGGGGGCATCCCTGCTGGTGCAAGTGGTGCAGTCCAGGGCCAGGGGCAGGAGGCAGCACAGGTCGCCGTGGAGGTGCCTGTGCATGTCGCTGTCCCTGACCCTGTGAGTGCACCACCATGCACCAGCATGGATGCCCCGTCCCAGGCCCGTCCGCAGGTGGAGGGGGTGTCTATGTCATCTGACTCCCCTCCACCTGCGGACGAGGGGACCCGTGGGCGCATGGAAAAGGTCCTGATTGGGGTAGCGTTGCGCACGGGGGTCATTCGTGATGACGTGCGTGCTTCCCGGGAGGAGCACGCACATCATCACGAAGAGCACCGTGCCGACGTGGCCCAGTTGGGATCTGCCATTGCCGCGGGTTTTCTGCAGGTGATGGCCAATGTGTCGGGCATCTCCTCCTCTGTGGAAAGTATGCGCCGGTCGTTCTCCTTGCCGTCTTCCGGCCCAGTTGACACCAGGGCCCCCTGTGGACCTGCCCCGACTAATGCAGCCGGCTCAGTGGGGATCCCATCCCTGCCACAGTCGGGAGTCGGTGGTCCAGCAGGTGTGGACACCATGGCAACTGGACCCCTGCAGGTGGAGGATGTGCCGGCATCATCAGGCAGGGCACGTGCACGACGGCGTCGGTGGATACCATCAGCCTGGATGCCGTCGTGCTGGCAGAGGCAGTGGCTGCAGAGGCAGCGGCAGCGACGTGGGAGGCGTCATGGCTCGGGGCCATCAACATCGGAGGGGCAGCCATCGGCTGGAGGGCAGGAGGACCCTGGACAGAATGTGTCTTCCGTGTGGCAGCGGTTAGGCCACGCAATAGATGCGGAGAGGCGGCGGGCAGAAGAGGGGCGGCTCGCTATGGTCAGGGCGGTGGACTCCATGCAGAGGGCCCTGAGGCGTGCCGAGTGCCTCGAGGAGATCCGCAGGGGCTTGGAGGTGGACACTGCGTCAGCCCTGCGGGCCCTCGGGGCCATTGAGGATGAACGCCTCGGGGAGATAGAAAGGGAGTTCGATGATGCCCTGGCCCATAACATCTCTCAGTGAGCCGCAGGACTGGCCTGCCGCCTTTGTATATAGTTATGTAGATAGTAGGTTTCCTTTATTTTTATTTATTATTTGGGTTGATTGGACAATGGCCCACGTTTTTTGTATATAGTTAGCATTAGTTAGGTTTTGGGTAGGTTTCATTTTATGGTTTTTAGGGATATTGGACCCGGACAATCATCTTTGTACATAGTTTGTGGATATTTTCGATTTTATTATTTGGACCATGGGGCAATGTGTTTGATTTTGATTTCCATTTTGATTGACTTTGCACCCGTTCTTTTGGATTTCACCTTTCATTTGATTTTTTTTGTTTTTTACCTGTTACTTTGTGTATTCATTTAGGTGTTTCTTTTTTTTTCCTTCTTACATTTTAATACATTGTTCTTTTGATTCTATTGTGTGGACTTCTCTCATTGGTTTGTTGACTGTCACAATCTGGGTTTTCACAGTCATGTGTTGCCATTGTGTGAGTCTGACGGACTTGGACTCATGCGCATATGCTCATTGGTTATGTATCATGTAATGGGTATTTGATTTTTGAATGGATGTGTACCTTGGATGTGTGTATGGACTGGGGTGACATGGGGTGGGATGTGGTTGCCCATGGGATCCTGGGATCTGTATTGTGATTTCCTATTGGCAGGGGAACATCTGTGTGGGCCTGGTGGAGGGTGCCCCATGACTGCTGGGGGGTGGGGTTGGTGGGAGACATGAGTGGGACATAAGTGGGGGCCTGCTGGCAGGTGCCCCACAGTGCTGGGGGGTGGGTGTGGTGGGAGGCATGAGTGGGACATAAGTGGGGGCCTGCTGGCAGGTGCCCCACAGTGCTGGGGGGTGGGGGTGGTGGGAGGCATGAGTGGGACATGGGTGGGGGCCTGGTGGAGGGTGCCCCATGACTGCTGGGGGGTGGGGTTGGTGGTAGACATGAGTGGGACATAAGTGGGGGCCTGCTGGCAGGTGCCCCACAGTGCTGGGGGGTGGGTGTGGTGGGAGACATGACTGGGACATAAGTGGGGGCCTGCTGGCAGGTGCCCCACAGTGCTGGGGGGTGGGGGTGGTGGGAGGCATGAGTGGGACATGGGTGGGGGCCTGGTGGAGGGTGCCCCATGACTGCTGGGGGGTGGGGGTGGTGGGAGACATGGGTGGGGGCCTGGTGGAGGGTGCCCCATGACTGCTGGGGGGTGGGAGTCATGAGCAGGTGTGCAGGGTAATCCCCTGTGGTGTGGACTGCATGCAGGGGACGTGGAGGCTGTACAGGGAAGACCTGTGAAGACCCAACGATCGGAGTAGCGTGTTGAACTATCCACGCCCCCCTGAAATGGACGTAGCCTGGGATTTCGCGTGTGAAACGTTCCCGCGCACCCCTGAAATGGAAGTAGCCTGGGATTTGGCGTGTGAAACTTCCCCGCGCACCCCTGTAATGGACGTAACCTGGCTTTTGGCGTGTGGGACTTCCCGCGCACCCCTGGAATTCCCGTAGCCTAGCTTTTCGCGTGTGAAACTTCCCGCGCACCCCTGTAATGGACGTACCCTGGCTTTTCGCGTGTGGGACTTCCCGCGCACCCCTGGTATTCCCGTAGCCTTGCTTTTCGCGTGTGAAACTTCCCGCGCACCCCTGTAATGGACGTACCCTGGCTTTTCGCGTGTGGGACTTCCCGCGCACCCCTGGAATTCCCGTAGCCTAGCTTTTCGCGTGTGAAACTTCCCGCGAACCCCTGTAATGGACGTACCCTGGCTTTTCGCGGGTGGGACTTCCCGCGCACCCCTGGTATTCCTGTAGCCTAGCTTTTCGCGTGTGAAACTTCCCGCGCACCCCTGTAATGGACGTACCCTGGCTTTTCGCGTGTGGGACTTCCCGCGCACCCCTGCAATTCCCGTAGCCTAGCTTTTTGCGTGTGAAACTTCCCGCGCACCCCTGTAATGGACGTACCCTGGCTTTTCGCGTGTGGGACTTCCCGCGCACCCCTGCAATTCCCGTAGCCTAGCTTTTCGCGTGTGAAACTTCCCGCGCACCCCTGTAATGGACGTACCCTGGCTTTTCGCGTGTGGGACTTCCCGCGCACCCCTGCAATTCCCGTAGCCTAGCTTTTCGCATGTGAAACTTCCCGCGCACCCCTGTAATGGACGTACCCTGGCTTTTCGCGTGTGGGACTTCCCGCGCACCCCTGGTATTCCGGTAGCCTAGCTTTTCGCGTGTGAAACTTCCCGCGCACCCCTGTAATGGACGTACCCTGGCTTTTCGCGTGTGGGACTTCCCGCGCACCCCTGCAATTCCCGTAGCCTAGCTTTTCGCGTGTGAAACTTCCCGCGCACCCCTGAAATGGACGTAGCCTGGGATTTGACGTGTGAAACTTCCCGCGCACCCTTGAAAATCGCATGGGCCGCTTGCCGTGATGGTCCAGGGTTAGCGCAGCCCCTTGCGCTGGTTTGGGATTTTTATGAGATTTCCCAGCGCAAGGGGCTTTCCTGGGGGCGTAACTGGCGCTGCAGCGAGTCGCTGCGCCACTGTGCGCCACGGCTGCCTGGGGAAGCTAAAATCCATGAATACGCTGTGCGCCGGATTCGGTTTTGGCGCACGCGGCTGGCGCAGACTATCGCACGCGCACGCTGTGCGCCAGCCGCGTGCGCTACTTGTGCGCTGAATTCTATGAATTACCCTGATAGTGTTTTACCTCTTCCACGTTTGAGTCTGGTCCCCCGACAACACAAAATTAGTGGAAGTACCCATTTGATATACTAGAGTATGTTATGAACCACCTGCTGCATCCTTGTCTAACACCCGGCAGACTGTGTTTTGAACCAGTTGCTGCTTCCTAGTCTACCACCAGGCAGAGTGTGTCATGAACCAGCTGATCTTTCCTAGCCTGCCACCAGACAGAGTGTGTCATGAAACAGCTGCTGCTTCCTAGTCTACCACCAGGCATAGTGTGTCATGAAATAGCTGCTGCTTCCTAGTCTACCACCAGGCAGATTGTGTCATGAAACAGCTACTGCTTCCTAGTTTACCACCAGGCAGAGTGTGTCATGAAACAGATGCTGCTTCCTAGTCTACCACCAGGCAGAGTGTGTCATGAAACAGCTGCTGTTTCCTAGTCTACCACCAGACAAAGTGCGTCATGAAATAGCTGCTGCTCCTAGTCTAACACCAGACAGAAATAGCTGCTGCTCCTAGTCTACCACCAGACAGAAACAGCTGCTGCTTCCTAGTCTACCATACACTAACACACACGTTTGTGAAACGGCCCATTGATCTCATCTGAAACGTCACAGATGCTATTTACTGGGAAGGTGGACAAAAACAATAAGCTAGAGGTTTGTGGAGTAAATTGTTCATCTTGTGTACGTGGGAATGTATGCATACAGACAACTGTCCTTGGCAATGAACCTTTTAGCAAGCCTACCGGACGCGAAAATAAACTGAATGTATTCTTAAAGAAATGTGATTTGTATTACATGTTGATAGTTACAACAGCTTTTCTTCCCTCTTTCTGCCATCTTCGTTTAATTCACTTATCGAATGGGGCTTAATTATTGCACATTTACGGCAAATTAATATGCCTTTGCAGTTGGTGTTTTGTGTAATTCTGTCAAACTGCTTCCTTAAATTCAATCTCATCAAAAAACAAATGTGTTCGATGTGATGCCAGCCAGAAAGTACAGTCCGTGTTATTGCAAGGTGGCGGCATAAGGGCTCCCGGTGAGCTACCCCCGACACCCACAAAGCAGTGCGATCCTAATAAAAGGTTCCTTGCGAGGAGCACTTATCCTCCTCCTGCACCAAAGCCTACCTCTGCCACAGTGGCTGTCCCCATCAGCATATTAGGTAGGATCGCAGGGCCACCATTTTATATGACCCACCACATCAAGGGAGATTTCTCTTCCTGAACTTCAAGACATTAAAATACTAACGACTCTTTTTGTGGTAGGTCTGCTTCTGCAACAGCATACATTCAAATACCAAGATCTACATTTCATTTTAAAATGAATATATATAATTTATTTAACTTGTCATTTAATGCAGATGTCACAAAAATACAAAACTTAAAGTGTTTTGTAGTAAATCTTGCATTAGAAAAGGTGAAGCACCGTGGAAGCACCATATAAGCAACTGCTTCGCTGCAAGTTACTTTGCTGATCTGCTGATTTGGATTGTGTCGGACTTGTCGGATTCCCTGGAATTGCCTTGCATCAAGGTGCATTGCAGGCCCTTTTTGTCCCGCCCACTCCTCACATCGAGGCAACTTCCTCTACATTACGAGCCCGCCTGCGTACAGCATGCACGCTCTCGTGGAAGCCCCATATAAGCACCCGCTTCGCCGTGAGTTACCCTGCTGATCTGCTGATTTGGATTGTGTTGGACTTGTGGGATTCCCTGGAATTACCTTGCAGACTAGATTGAGCAAAGTGACTTTGTTCCTTGAATGGTGGACCCGTTCAAGTCCTTGCCCAAAATACTTTTTACAAGACTTTCACAAGTCACACGTCATTTACTTTTGTTTTCTTTCGCTTTTGTTGTAGGTGCATTGCAGGCCCTTTTTGGCCCGCCCACTCCTCACATCGAGGCAACTTCCTCTACATTACGAGTCCGCGCGCGCACTCATGGAAGCACCGTATAAGCATCTGCTTTGTCGCGAAGCCGCAGCGATGCAGGCTTATTTTGTTCCAATTTTATTTGCTTTGTTTAGCATTTAAGGCCCTTGATTTGCTCTGCTGTGGCCCACCTCCCCTCCCATCCATGGGTGATGGCCTTCTCGGCCTATTCTTTAAAATCTGCCATGCCCACACTGTTTACCAACTCTGAATAGCCTTGCAACTATTCCAAAGATTGTTCCAATCCGCCATCTTCATTACTCCGGTTGTTCCTACACAAGCCCTAGCCCAAACTAATACTCCGAACCCGACACTCTCCACGCAACCGAGCATGGTGAGTTTGGCCCCCACTGCTCCCGTGAGACTATCCATCTCGGCTTTGCCAAATCCTTTGAACCCTTTGAAGTCTTTGAGTCACCACATTGGATGACACAATACTGAACTCAGTTAAGGGCCACACTATCCCCTCTACATTGGGTTGCCATCTTTCTCCTATTTCCTTCCCAGTGTTGAGTCGTGAATCTTCTGTCATCTCCATTCATGCCAGCCACTCTGACTCTCCGACTTCAAGCATTGATCAAAGGGATTCTGACACGTCATGTTCGGTAGCAATAAATTCTACTGCGGCTGAGGTGCACTCTATGCTTCAATCTTTTGTCCATCCCACTCCACACGCTTACAAACCAGCTCCTGACGTGAACGCTTCACACTACACAACCTTGCTACAACCTGCTTTGGTTGCAATTAACACCACAATGTTAAGCCTTGTCAAACTCTTTGAGACATTGGACACTAGGTCAATTACACAATCATGTCAATTCAACGATTTAGTAAAATGGTTGAATGACAATTGTGTAACAGTCAAGTCTCGTGATGCACAGGCGAAACTGTGCCCTAAAGATTCTGAAGCCTCTGTCATTGCAGTGGGTGATTCTAAATCCTATGAGGTCACGACTGGGGGTGTTGGGTCACAGACGTCGCCAATAAGATCAAGCGCCCACTTACCAGTTATTTCTGGAATAATTCAAGCTATTGATTGTTCACCTGCTCCAAGAGCCAGACCTTATGCTGATGACTCGTGGACCTCTTCTGATTCCCTGCATCTTTCAACTACCCCCTCATCTGAGAGCATCACCGTGCCTTTAATGTCACACAATTCTTTGGTAGTGCCAGTCATAACTAACCTCAAAAAACTCCCTAAGCCCCAGTTAAGGGGCCACGTTTTCCTCCAAAAAAATCCAAAAACATGGCCGGGACCAAGTTTGCTTTTTTCCAGGTCATTGGCAAATCCAATAAATCTCAAAGTACCAGAGACTTGATCTCTAGTTGCCCTGTCTTGCCCCCCCCCCCGACCTCCCAGTGCTGTCACGAGTTTGAGTTCACACATTCCAGTTACCTCACACTCTCCTCTTAATTATTTGGTGCACATCATGGAACAAAGAGATATATGAAAAAACAACAGCCTCAGTCAATGTACCCAAGAAGTGTGTAAACTCTTCGGCCATGCAGTCCTCTGACTTGGATGACGCACAAAACGTGAAAAATGGATGATATATATTTAACAGCCCGACTGCCTTGTCCAAACATCCAGGTGCAGGATGACTGCACACAAACTGTGCAAACTGATTGCTCATGTCTCATGATGCCTGCGATGTCATTAATGGTTGAGCGGGGCACTTCTAACCAAGAGGCACTCCCAGTGCCCCCTTCTAATCATGTGTCAAATAAGACCCTACTACTTGACCCTCAAGAGTTGATAGGGCCAATTCAAAACATAGTTTCCAATCAGCTTCAAGTTATACCTTCACAGACACTCAATCCCTCTGTGTGTACAGTTCAGGACCCAATGAGATGGGCCTCTCATAAGCCCCCTACATCTTTTGTACCAAAAACAGCAGAACAGTTGAAACCATTTTTTCACACTTTAATTTTGAAATGTCGTGAATGTGGCTTCCAAAACTATGACCTTAATAGGCGTAGCATCTTGAATATTTTCAGTGATGTGGTAGCTCTCGAGGACGTCTCTTCAAGAGACATTGAACAAATTTAATTTATTGCGGAAGAAGCACGTTCCATGATTAGACTTTGGATCCCTTCGGGGGTGGTTTTAAATACAATCTGGCATGCAAAAATGCAGCTATTTGAACTGGGATTTCTGCTCGCGCAAGATCCAGCGCGCCACATTGAAAGGCCACAAACTGAGAATCACACATATATTTGGGTGCCCATGACACAAGTGGTTGTCACACCAGGGCTCCTTTGCACCCTTCAAATTAACCATCAATTGAACAAGCTAAATTGCCCCTGAAAATCTTGAGCTGGAATACTCGAGGACATCCCCATTTACAGCTCTCCATTAAACAACTGCCTCACATTCACCACATTCTAGCGCTGCAGGAGACATGGCTGGTCTCCCCTCCCGTTTGGGACAGTTATGACTCTGTTTTGCTTTCTGCCATTCCAAGCAAGGGTCGACCATCATCAGGTCGGTGGTAGCTGTCAATACTGGTTTGGGTATAACCATTTACCCATGGGCATCTATTAGTGCCTAAATCCAGTTGGTAAAGATTTCCAGTAAAGAACAAACCATAGCAGTAGTTACCCTATATAGGAATGTAGCAGGCCTGTCTAATGAGGCCTTCTATAGTGGCTTAGCAAAAATACTTGAACTAATTCATATGCATGACCAGCTCATAAACACCAGGATTTTGGGCGATTTGAACTTAGACTGTTGGAACCCCATTCGTACCACAAAAGAAGTGCGTAGATGGATTTCATTCATGAAAGCTCACAACTTTTACATGGTAAATGGGTCTGTGTCGGGAGACATTCCAGCCCAACATACCTGGCACAGGGGTACATCAATAAGCACAATTGATTACATCTATGTTGATGCTTCTTTGTTTCCAAATGTGATTAAACTGATTATAAATGATCACAAACAAAGTGATCATAGGACACGATCAGTAGACATTGCTTGGGACTTAGCTGACACAGTGCGACCCTTCATGAAGCAAACACTTAGTACCAATATGTCCAGAAATAGACTTCGATGGAACCTCACGACATTGGCTGTTTACTGTCGTTCACTGGAAAAAATAACGTATTGACCTATCCAGCACAATACACAGCCTTGTTACATCCTTTTATTAATACCATTATTATACAATCTCATAATGGTTTTAGACACAGGCACTCCTTTAATCCAGAGCTTAAATTAAAACGTGCAGAATATAGACGCACAAAAAGAAAAATTCCGAGTATGAATTCACAGACACGTTGCCAAGATTTGAAAACTGCCAAATGCCATTACAAAAGTTTTGAAAACTGCTAAATGCCATTACAAAAACTGGCTACGCAGTAGGAAATCTGTAATGTTTCAACAAGACAGTGAAAAGATGGCATACGTAATGTCAACTAAAAATTCTTCCCAAATGTGGCAACTACTGTCTAATCATACCCAGAATAGACAAGCTGACGCCCAAATCAACGGCATCCAAGAATACGAAGGGGTAAAGCACTTTTCTGAGCTATATACTGATAAGCTTTTCGATAATCTAAAATACACACAAAAGACAGAAGGCCCCTGTAAGGTCACTTACTCAGTCACAATTCTTCAAGAGTATATCATGCAAGTCAGTTCTTCCCGCGCTGCAGGGCCAGATGGCCTCCATAATCTAATGTTCATAGCTAATCCATAAGAATGGGCCCAGATTCTTGACAAGATTTACAGTCATGTGTTAATATCACGAACAGTTCCAGCATCATGGAAAACTTCACCATAATTTCAATCTTTAAAAAGGGTGATTGTAGCCTCCCTCAGAACTACCGTCCAACAGCCCTGCTGGATGCACCAGGCAAAATCGTCACAAAATTGATTCTGCGTGATTTTAATGCCTGGACACAAAAACATCAGTTGCGTGATCCTCATCAGACAGGGTTCGTCGCTGGCGTGGGCACCAACATCAATTTACTTTGTTTCAATGCCATCAAAGCCCAACGCCAGGCGACAAAACAACCAGTTTTCTTTGCCTTTATAGATCTCCATGCAGCGTTCAACTCCATATCTCGTATTATCTTGATGGCCAAATTAGCCCGAGATCAGTGTTCTCCGATTTTAAGTGATATCATCTATGCTTTACATTCCAGCACATCTGCAAATATAACACTGAATCTAGATGGAGCTTTATCAGCCCCAATTGTAACCTCTAGAAGTTTGAAACGGGGATGCCTCTTAGCGTCTGCTGTATTAAAAAATGTTATTCACGATGTCTAGGCAATAGCTGATACTATTATTTCAGACTCTCCGAAACTCAATAATTGTCATATAAAAACACTTATGTATGCCGATGATCTCGTGCTGATTTCAAAAACTCAGATGGGCCTACAGCATTTATTATCAGCCTTTGAAACATACACTACACAAAGCCAACTTAAAGTCAATACAACCACCAAAACTCAAGTAGTGATATATTCACCACAATGTC
Organism: Ambystoma mexicanum; assembly: GCF_040938575.1. Classification (NCBI taxonomy): domain Eukaryota; kingdom Metazoa; phylum Chordata; class Amphibia; order Caudata; family Ambystomatidae; genus Ambystoma; species Ambystoma mexicanum. The sequence goes on from NC_090940.1 coordinate 267,812,129, forward strand.
GAGATAAAACATTTATCTGGTCCGTCAATCAAATTAATCTAGTTGTTGTCCCTCAGTATACATACCTAGGTCTCTCCTTTGAAGGTAAGAACTATGCTCAAGGAAAGATGTTAAATTAGCAACTGCTATTTCGCAAGCAAAACTCATTATGTTCAAGTATGGCAAATTTTCAGTGAAACCAGTGTGGCATTTTGGACCATGAAAGGGGTTCCAATCTTATTGTATAGCCTTGAAACACTATTCGCAGCTCTTCCATTCACATTTGAGAAATGGGAAGCTACATTTTGGATAAAGACATTAAATCTCCCACAATGCGTTCCAGCTGCTTGCCTGAGATTCGAGTTGGGCCTGGTCTCCCTCCAAGCTCTTTACAACTGGCGCATTACTGCATTATTTAGAAAATGCTTAGTCTCTACAGACTTCACGGTTATCCTTAAAACTTTAACAGTATATATTTTCTACTAAGCATACATTTCCAGTAGCATGGACCCAAAAAGTACATCAAATAATGACCAGCGCAGAGGTTTCCATCTAGATACTCCTCACTAATCCTGACAAAGTAAAATCCAAAATATATGAGTTTGACTGGATTCACACAAGGGAATTATGTCTCCAATTTAGAGATGCTGCCGTGTACAGATTTCCTCCGAAAAAAGTTGCACTCTACCGCCGTACCTGATGAGAATACCTACTCCACAATATCGTGCAGGCATTTTACGTTTGCGATTCAATTTATGGAATACAAAGGATCTACAGGCCAAACGTAAACAATTGCCAGCTGTATTTAATTTTTGTCGTTTTTGAATCATGAGTTTCCAGAAACTTTATTTCATTTGACTTCAGAGTGTGCTGCATTGAGGAATCATAGAATCATTCATTTTAAAAGACACTGCAAATTCCTGGGACAACTGGAAAATGACCAATATTGGTCTATCATTTTGTGGTCCGCATATACACCAATTCAACTTGCAGAAATTAACTTTTTGCAGAGCTTGAATTTAGAGACATTGGGGGACCACAATCAACAAGATCTCATGATTCGCAATTATTAATTGTGTAGCACCTCATTTTATTTTGTGTCTTGCTTTGTAATATGTAATATGTACTTTTGTTTTTATTCAGGTTTTTAGTTCAAATAAAAAATAAAATAAATAAAAGGTGATATGTGGCATCAGGTGCTTTACAGAATTGTATAAACAAAAAGATAAAGAGCATATTTTTCGTAAAAATCTAAATTGTATTGGCTTTCCAACTCATTTTGCGGTCTGTAAACCCATTTCGACATATTCTGAGTGCTGTTGAAAAATACAGTCAACCCCACCAAAAAAACAAAGACTCACATATCAGATGACATGTTTTTACAGGTTGAGCCCTTATACATCCCATAAGTAAACAGGGTGGAGCAGGCTCGGACTGGCCTGTAGGCCAATAGGTCCATGGCCGAACCAAAAACACAAAATGCTGTTTTTTTGGGCCAAATGGGCAACTTTTCTGGCCAATTTGGGCCAGTTTGATCAGTGAATTCACTCTGCGGCTAGTAGTTTTGACCAGTGTTGCTGAATAAATTATTCTTTAAAATGCACATTTTGCATCACACTATCAAAAAACTCCACCTTGTGTACTATTCAAACAGTGTCACAGAAGGATTGAACAGCCATTTGCAACCGTGGGCCACTTTTTCATTGGTGCCCAAGACAATTGTATGGCCCAGTCCGACCCTGGGGTGGGGTCCAATTTGAAATTGGAGAGGTAAATGTGCACAGTATCAAACTCCATTGTAGCTAATGTTTCATTTTAAAATAACTTCATAGATGAGATGATCCGGGTTCGAGGTGAACATTGGGTGGTATCTTAGAGGTTAACTCACCGGCTGAGACTTTTCCAAATTGTGCTTGAAAGATAATGTGAGATGTTAAAGAACAGTGGGTAGTGTTTTTGAGTTTGTGGCCGAGTTACCATGTCTTTTCACTTAATTCCATGACGGGATGTGAGAATGTTATGAAATATTATTTGAAGAGCTCACATGTGCCACAACTGTTCTCTTAATGCTGGTGATTGAATAGAGTCTGTGTGTAGGATGGGGGCGGGGAGATCAGCTAGCTCAGAAATATTAACACATGCCTTTAGCTCGATATTCACCTATACAGAGACTGGATAGGTCAGACTAGATTAGAATTCCAAAGATAAGGTGCTAGAATGCTAAAGGAACTACCACCTATGCACACTCTGTTGTATTTCAGGAACAACGATGAAGCAAAGTAGAGAATATAAAATGGTGATTCAGGGCATAATGATGTAAATGGTCAGAGATACAAGATGGTCACGCTACAAGATGGTCCATGCTAGGTGAACACAACATGCACTACACTGAGAATGGTGACCTCAATGCACTCCTATTTTGGGAAGCAGTGTAGAGCACGCAACGCAGGAGTCATGTGATGCCAGTGTATAGTTCCAGTAATGATTCAACTGGTCATATTTTGATAATCATTGATGTATCTGTAGAAAATATTGAGCATGTCCAAACCATAGGACACTAGCACAGTAGATGCAAGAGAGAACTAAGGCTAACATGGATGAAATGTGTTCCTCTTGTTGTAGAAAAGTGATCATCATTGTTAAGGTGTGTAAATGCAAAATGCCCATTTACACCACCAGGGGGAACTAATATTTTAGGGAAAGGCTGCTATCCATGATGACTCCCAGGCTCCTAACCTGCATCACCGGCGGAGGGCATTCTCCAAGTTCCGACGGCCAGAAAGTGGGTCACCAGAGAATGTGCTGTGGACCGACTATAACATTTCTGACCTCACTGGATTCAGCTTTAACAGGTTGTTGTTCATCCAAACCTTACAAGGAAGCAAACATGATGACAGATAATGTTGCGAAGGTTCTGAATCAGATCGTTTGACAAAAACTTGTGTCTCGTCAACATAATAACAAAACCATGCCAAAACGTCTGAACATTTGCAGCAATGGCTATGGTCCACGAGGGACTTCACAACTGGAAGTGACAATGTCAGATCTAAAAGGAGGGGGGATAAATAGTAGTTACCCTATCTGAAGGAGTGAGGAAATCCCACAAAGAGCTACAATGGTTACTGCCAAGCCTTGAAGTCTATGAAGAACAATGCTATGGTCCACCGCATCAAATGTCAATAGCAGTTGCCCATGTCTGTTTGCCTCTGACAATGAAGGGACTATGTGCCAATTATGCTCCACGAATAGGCCTAAGCACACCTACATTTGCGGCACCGAAATGCAAGATTCCCTTTTTTCCATAAGGGAACTTGAAAACCAGCTCAGTCTGGAACCAGTCGCAGCTGCACAATTTGCTGGAACTTTAGTGGCAGCCAAATTAGTTTTCGGACATTTAAGCGTGTCACATCCTCTTTGAAAAGGTGTCAATCTCAAAAGCCAATGGGCGGAATGAGAAGTGTTTACTTATTCAATAAAGAACGCTGCATTTGAATAATGACCTGGCTAGCAGCACAGCCCATGCAAAACCCAGCTAATGCTATTCCTGGTAGAACGTGCCGAATATTGGCTGCGGATATAGAATATAATGAGAGTCCACACATGTGTCATGCAAATGAGCTGTTTGGGCCAAATGATGCACTGGCCATTCATTTGCCATTAGCTCCACAGATAAACAGCGCGCAATGCACACACGACACATATTCCTCCAAACATCTTCAAATACATAAAACAGTATTTGTTGCCAAAATGCAAAAAAGTCACAGATATAGCAGGTGAAACGGGTTACATTTTGGAGCAACGGTAGGTAATAACACATTTTACCCCATTTTATGTTTCTTAGTCGGATGTTTCTCTTTTTTGTATTAACATTTCCATTATAACAAACACAGGAAAGTACATGATTTCGCTTTCAAGTGATTATTGGAATAGCAGGTCGATGAGAAAGTTACTTCTCAATGTACGAAATTGTTTTCTTTCCTGCAAAAACAGGTCTGCTCGCCTACCCAAAGATAGAGGAGCTCTATAGTTACTCGCGTGTTATCTTCAGCATGACCTTTAGCACTTTAGAAGGTCAGGTCTCCAGAAAAACTTAAGCTGTCCCTTGTCGTTGCAGCTGCCCAGTAATTGGCGTGGCTGGCGGCTAGCCTATCTCTGACTCCTGCACCCAATGAGAAATACGATGCGCACATGGTAGGCAGAGGGAGAGGAGAGTAGTGAGAGAGAGAGAGAGAGAGAGAGAGAGGAGGGGGAAAAGTATAGAGATGGAGAGAGAGAGAGGGAGACAGATGAAGGGGGAGAAGGATAGAGAGAGAGGGGAGTAGAGAGTAAGGGGGAGAAGGAGAGGGGAGGAGAGGAGGAGTGATAGGAGAGGAGGAGTGATAGGAGAGAGGGGAGGAGAGTAGAGAGGGAGAAGGAGAGAGGAAGGGAAGAAGGAGAGAGGAACGGAGAGAGAGAGGAGAGAGCAGGGAGGAGAGAGGGGAGAGAGTAGAGAGAGGGGAGAGTGAGAGATGGAGAGAGAGAGGGAGACAGATGGAGGGGGAGAAGGATAGAGGGGAGTAGAGAGAGGAAGGGGGAGAAGGAGAGGGAGATAGAGAGGGGAGGAGAGGAGGAGTGATAGGAGAGAGGGGAGGAGAGTAGAGAGGGAGAAGGAGAGAGGGGAGAAGGAGGGGGAAGGAGAGAGGAAGGGAAGAAGGAGAGAGGAACGGAGAGAGAGAGAGGAGAGAGCAGGGAGGAGAGAGGGGAGAGAGTAGAGAGAGGGGAGAGAGAGATGGAGAGAGAGGGAGACAGATGAAGGGGGAGAAGGATAGAGAGAGGGGAGTAGGAGAGGGAGATAGAGAGGGGAGGAGAGCAGGAGTGATAGGAGAGAGGGGAGGAGAGTAGAGAGGGAGAAGGAGAGAGGGGAGAAGGAGGGGGAAGGAGAGAGGAAGGGAAGAAGGAGAGAGAGGAGAGAGCAGGGAGGAGAGAGGGGAGAGAGTAGAGAGAGGGGAGAGTGAGAGATGGAGAGAGAGTGAGACAGATGAAGGGGGAGAAGGATAGAGAGAGAGGGGAGTAGAGAGAGGAAGGGGAGAAGGAGAGGGAGATAGAAAGAGAGGGGAGGAGAGGAGGAGCGATAGGAGAGAGGGGAGGAGAGTAGAGAAAGAGGAGAGTGAGGAGAGTTGAGGGAGAGAGTAGAGGGAGAGAGTGGAGAGAGAGGGGGAGACAGATGAAGGGGGAGAAGGATAGAGAGGGGAGTAGAGAGTAAGGGGAGAAGGAGAGGGAGATAGAGAGGGGAGGAGAGGAGGAGTGATAGGAGAGGGGAGGAGAGTAGAGAGGGAGAAGGAGAGAGGGGAGAAGGAGGGGGAAGGAGAGAGGAAGGAAAGAAGGAGAGAGGAACGGAGAGAGAGGGGAGAGAGCAGGGAGGAGAGAGGGGAGAGAGTAGAGAGAGGGGAGAGTGGGAGATGGAGAGAGAGAGTGAGACAGAGATGAAGGGGGAGAAGGATAGAGAGAGAGAGAGGGGGGAGTAGAGAGAGGAAGGGAGAGAAGGAGAGGGAGATAGAAAGATGGGAGGAGAGGAGGAGCGATAGGAGAGAGGGGAGGAGAGTAGAGAAAGAGAGGAGAGTGAGGAGAGTTGAGGAAGAGAGTGGAGAGAGAGGAGGAGACAGATGAAGGGGAGAAGGGGAGGGAGATAGAAAGAGGGGAGGAGAGGAGGAGCGATAGGAGAGAGTAGAGTAGAGAAAGAGAGGAGAGAGAGATGAGAGTAGAGAGAGAGGGGAGAGAGAGGGGGAAGGAGAGCTAGAGGAAGGGGGAGAAGGAGAAAGAGGGATACAGAGAGAGAGGAACGGAGAGAGAGGAGAAAGGGAGGAGAGAAAGAACATCAAACGAGGCACTCCCTGACAGAGTATGAGGGAGAAATATGGCTATGAAAGAGCAGAATACAGAGAGGAGGACATACCAGAATACAGTATTTCAAAGAAATGTTGACAGTTGGTACATCTACTGCTTTCGATGCATTACAGCAATAAAGCAAGCTGAACTTGCACCAGTGTGTCTGGCAGCTGCTGCTATGCAAGATGTCAACACTGCCAAACCGAGAAGGAATGGCAGTGGACTGAAATTTCGGGAAGTACAGTTTGCAGTTGTTACTACTTGGAAAAGAAAGCGTCATGTGCTCATGTGTGCATCTGTGCTCTATTTGATCCACTGGCGTGTGATTCCATTTGATCACCTGCATCTGGGCAAGGTTAACGCTAATTCATGGCCACACAATCAGACTGAAATTGCAATGTTACTGAAGCACCTTCTCTCATAAGAAATTCAGGTAATATACTATGGTATGTAGTTAAATGTTTTGGCTAACAAACAGCTTTATTAAGAGTTAGGCAGTAAGGGTAAAACACAGTATGTCAAATACCGCCTGCTTTTACCACCTCATTCTCAATCCTGGGAAGAAGGAAATCTTAGTCTGTGGGAAAACAGTGCTCCTTCCCCAACCTATTCCCTGTCATCACTCCCCCACCACCCGGCAACCTCCACCTCAGTGAAAAACCTTAGATGCACACTGGACATGGATGGATCCCTCTCCCAACACATCAACTCTGTATCCAGTACCTGTTTCTTCCACCGAAGCATTCTCAGGCGCATCTTCCCATACCTCACCTACCCTCACCGTTTCTCTGCCATCATCTCCATCATCCTCTCCCGCTTATACTATGCCAACTGCCTTCATCTAGGCACACCAGCGTTCCAGCTAAGGAAACTGCAAAGAATCCAAAACGCTGTGGCCCGTCTGCTCATTGGCCTCCCTTTTCAGAGAACACATCAGCCCTACACTAAGAGTCCTCCGCTGGCTCCCTATTGGTCGAAACACTACCTTTAAAGCCATGTGCATCACTCACCGTGCCATCCACAACACCAGCCCAGAATTTCTCCAAAACAAACTCACTAGCTACCACCCCGAGAGGACACTCAGACTCTCTGCCCCTTCACATCCTTAACATTGACAATCACTTGGCATTCAGAAAGGCCCTCAATACCTGTCTCCTTCCTTCAGCCCTCTTGAAACCTTCTCACCCTCTATACTGTGATTCGCGCACAGAGGCACTGGCCCAAACCAGGCAACACACTGATCCACCCAAACCTCCACAGACGCCGACAGCGTTCGCAGCAGCATGCTGTGATAAACTCGGCCTTCCTTCTCCCGCCTCAACCCCAGACAATCGTACATCACTCCCCCATCCCTCCGGGACCCCCTCCCTATGCTCAGGCTCTCAATCTAGGGAGACCACAGCTGGTGAGAAGATTTAATTGCATTGAACCAAGGAAAGCAACATCGAAGATGAACTCCATCCGAGTTTAAGGTATGTATAACTTGCACCACGTCTGTGAACACAGGCTGCAGGCACGTCCACCCATCCATGCACTATAGAATGCAGCTATGGCTATGCAAATTTGGTCAGGCAGCTAACATAGCCACCCACACTGCCTCAACACCTCTGCCATTAGTATACAGCGGCAACCTACAAAACATTTTGGTCTAGCTGGGCCCACATCTAGTCTCCTGCACCAACGCTCTATCCTAAACCACCAAGAGCAACCACCCATGTGCCTGACCTCCGGGCTGCTTACTGGAGCCTAGCCAGCCCACCTAAGTCCTAACCTGGCAAAATGTACACAGGCACCTTAAAGTTAACTCTTAGAATCTCCCCCACATGGACTTTGGTCCCTGAGGGCTTTCCAACCGCAAAGCGTATTGAGGCCATACACATGGGAAAAGGGTGCTATATAAATGACAAATACAATACAATTTGTCTGTGAGTACATGAGGTATTTACCTCAAACAGGAGTCATAGCTTAAAACACATGGACGTGAATTAGGTGTAGCTAGTGGTGCAGGCTTCTACCCCTTGTAATCTCTGTGGTACACCTGGCACTGCTTCCCAAAGTTAGATGTAATTCTTGTTCGGTGAAAAGAAAACCCTGTTGGGCAGAAAGCAATCACTTTGTTTTTGGCACACTGACCTTTACAAAACAGGACTGGTTGTATAGTGGGGGCAACCACCACAAGCAATGCATTGAGGAGTGCCAGGTGTGTCCATTGGCAAAAGGAAACTAAACACTTGCGAGAATAGCACTTGCCATGACATCTTATTGTTTAGGGAAGTGTGTGAGCTTCTGTACAGAGATCTCTGTGTTTGAAGTTTGCTAAAGGGTGACGTTTCATGTATTGTATGTGACATTTCACTGTGACCTGTGCGAGCATGTGCCTATTTTGTACATATAGTAAATACACCTTTTATACAGTATGTCGAAATGGATGTAACTAGCTCAGTTAATTAAGTGTTTTAGTAGCAGTGTTCCTAATGCATTCCATCAAATAAATCATAACTGTTGTCCGGAACAAAGCTCTATAATGATTTTGTTAATATTTTCTGATTGATTTAGTTTGAGGTTTGGTACTTTGTATATCCGCATTGGAACACAAGAGACTGGTTGTGCTCATGATAAAACACAGTGCAATAATGTTAATATGTTGTAAAACTAAAGCTGGGATGTTGGGATATGTTCTCTCCTGGGTAAATTGATGACATTGGGCCTCATTACATGTTTGCTGGTCTGGAATCAACGTGCCAGTAATTCCATTTACAACCATGTTTCCGGACCGGCAAAGTACACGTTTTCCATTGGGGTGGCCCGAGTTACCTGCATCCAAGATCTGGAGGTAAGTCAGGCACCCCACTTGCAAAAAACAGCCAGTATTACCGGTGCCTGTAATACAGACAATCCCCCCATGGAGTCCTTCAGAATCCAGAGAATGGGGATTAACCTACCGTTGTCAGTATCTATAATCTGCCGGTAGTTCCAGCAGATCAGGTGCCAGTAACACTGCCAGGATACTGGCAAACATATAATGAGCGCCAATAAAACAAGTTGCCTGTGCACAAAATCTCAGCTTTTCCCCTTGAACAATATGTGTGATGCTGGGCAAACCTCTTTACCTCGTAGAGCCTCATTTTCCATAACATCAAGATGAGATCAGGTTGAAGTGATTCAGATATATAAAAACAAACAAAAGCAAAGTACATACATGCTCTATCATATCAGGCTTAACTTGGCATAAGATGGCAGTAGTTGGGCAAATGAAGTTGGACTTGACATTTGACCACAGCACTTGACTGTACATGGCATATGAGGCCTAACCTGGTAGAAATTGACACTACCTAGGTGTGTGAGGTTGCACTTGGCATATCATAGCAGGGCCTATCATGCTAATCAGTATTTAGCTTAATATTACTATACTGGACATATGAGGCTTTTTAAAATGCAAGATAAAAGTAAATACCATATGGGGCTGTACTAGCACAAGAAAACAATGCTTTTGGTCTTTTGGTGGGTGCACCGAAAGCATTATATGGTTACGAACTAAAATAGCTTTTTGCCCACTTTAGCACTATATTTTTTTAATATTGTTACACTCACAGTAATGTCTTTATCTGCTTTTGTGATGTCACTTCCTACCATTTCCTCAAGGTCATATGACAACATTCCCTGTGACATTAGAAGGTAAAACGATCATGCAATTCCCCACACTCATGCCATGGAGTATGTGATGGCACTTCTACTATCCTTGGAATTTGTGTGTATTGGCATCACTGATAATGCATCCAGTAAATACCACCCTAATTAAAAGATAACATTCACCCTCAAATTGCCCCATATGTTTGCCTCCATCTAAACGCTGGAGACAAGAATATTTCCTTACCCGAGTAGTTTATGAAGTTGTTGTGCTGTTTGTAGTGTTCCAGATAGGTAGGGTTAACAGTGCCAGAACCGCCAAACCCAGGGCTCTGCGGAGCCGCTGAACGAGCTGGGAAGCTGAGAAGAGAAACGCTGAGTGAGCCTACTGTAAAGATGCCAGCCCGTGACCCCAGGAAGAACCAGTGATGCGCACCTGCTGAATTAGAGGTAACGGGAGTGGCGGGAGAACCAGAAATGGTCCTGGTAACTGTGAAAGTCTTAAGAAGGCTCTAGAGGGCTACAGGAGTAATCTCCCTCATCACAGTTATTGTGAAAGCCATAAGAAAAGCCAAGAGTGTTACAGAAGGGATCTCCCTGGTCACCGTAATTGACCAGAGGGAAAGGCAAGGGTGATATGCGAGCAATCTCCATTGTCATAGTGGTGTGAAAACCATAAGAAAAACTAACAGGGGTACAGGAGTAATCTTCCTCATCGCAGTGACTGTGGAAACCCTAAGAAAAGCCAAGCGTACTACAGGACTAACCTCTGTTGTTCCAATAGCGTGAATAACAATTTGTTGAACCAAAACCAAGAAACTAGGAGAGGGAGAATATATGACCAATTATTAATGAATTATTAATGAAATAACCATTGTGGACATTGAACACTTGACAAAGACCAAAGAAGACCCTTTGAGGATCCGCAGGGGATAATCAGAACTGTTACAAGAGACTATAAGAAGATCAGTCACCAAGGCTGAGCCAGTCGGGCCTGCAGAAGGGAAACATTCTCCTGAACCCCTTTCTGTTTTCTGAATCCTTTTTGATCTGTGGAAGGGTCAGAAGCAGGTTTGTTTTTGGACAGAGGAAGGAATTTTTGCTTTAGACAAACCACCCTGACGACAAGCACCCTAGTTAGAGTTTTGTTAGCTAGGACAAACCCTTTAGTATAAGGAAAAGTAGGTATTTTTCTTATTATTTCAAAAAAAGCCTTGTGCCTTCTAACTTACCACACAATAGAGTAAGAACAAGTCTCAAGTGGCTTGGTTTCAAACCTCTCTACTGCACAAGCTCACAACCATCCTCCCGCCCTAGAACTTCCATACAGTGGCACAGGCTTTTGTGATATCGCACATTGGGCCTCATTACGACCCGGGCGGTAAGTACCAGTCATTACCGGCATGGAGCAACTACCGTGTCCGTGCTGGCAATAGACCGCTAAAAGCGGCCTATTACGAGTATGCGGGCACGAGCTTTGCGGTAATGACCCCACCGCCACGCCGTAAAAGTGCAAAAAATCTCCCTTTCTGGAATTGTACGCAGTGCAAATAGCACCGCCGGCATCCAAGCCATCGGCATTAGCGGTGACCGCTAATAGCGCAAACCGCTATTAGCGGTCACCGCTAATAAGCGGATCCAGAAGTAGCGTCATCGCACAGGAACGGGAAAGAGCATGGCGGCCATCTGACCCCCAGAACTCTACCACACCTCCAATACTACCTGCTGCATCTCACCATGCCGAAAGCTGTTAAAAAAACCACAGATCGCCTGCGCAAGGAGCACTTCTCCCGAGAGGAGTTAACCATGCTGGCGGAGACGCTGCAGGAACATGCAGATGTTGTGTACTCCTCTGACATGTCCCGCCCTGCATTCCAGCGCAAGAAACAGATATGGGCAGAAGTTGCCCAGAAAGTCAGTGCCGTTGGCACCACACCCCGCACTCCCAAAGATGTACGTAAGTGCTGGGATGATCTGCGTTTACGCGTGCAGAGCATCCTCTCCGCCAACCGCAACCTGGGGATGGCGACAGGCGGAGGTGCGGACTCCCCCATCAAGTCGCAACCATGAGAGGAGATCTGCGCTGGCACCATAGGGACGGAGGCAATTGAGGGAGTGGGGGACATGGAGGGGGGGAGCCCCGTCATCGGCCGATGCAGGTAGGTGTCCCAAATGAAACAATGCTAATACCAACACGATGATGTCCACCTGAACTGACAGTGCAATGATGTAGAGCAGGGTCCACCAGACACATATGTACAAGACTGCCTACAGGCAGTGCACATCATCTTGTCCACATGCATAATGCACCCCATATGTGTTACAACCCAGACGCTTCCATGCATCACCCACCCAAAAGCCAAGCAACCCGTTTGTCACTCACCCAATGTCAATCAACTGCCATTCCATATGAATGCAGCCACCCCAATGCATGCCTGATGCCTGTAGACCCATCACTAACCCTCTCCCTCTATTGGTCCCCCACAGGAACGCATTCAGACAGTGGTGACGAGGACACTAGGGAGGATGATGCCACACCACAAAAGAAGGCCAGGGCAAAGGAGGGAGAACACTGCCCCTCGACTTCAAGGGGTACAGGCCAACATGCACCACTGCAGAAGGTCAAGAAAACCCCAGAGGCCACAACACCAATGTGCACTATGGCCCCCACAACAGCACCCACACCAGCCACCAGCGCCCATGAGCCAGTGTCAGAAGGCACAGCATCGGCTGCCAACAGCACAGTGGGGGTGACAGCTGCCACAGCAGCCGTTTCGGACGATGAGGAAGATGTTAAGGTGCATGGCGCAACTATCGGCACAGCCCCCCTGCATTCACCACAACTCTCCCCATGCAGCATGCAAGGGCTGTCTCCTGGGGATTAATGGCCCGGCAGTTTTAGCCCCACGCCAACTGTGCATGATCCAGAAACATTGTTTGAAACCCCTCACACATCCACCACTGTTCCAACCAGCCAAGAGGGGATAAGGGCTATTCAGAAGCGCCAGGAGGAGCTGACAGTGCTGTTGACGCAGCATATCCAGGAATGTGGCAAGGCAAGGGATGACATTAGGAAATGTGCTGCATCCCTGAAAACAGCAATCGAGACAACCTCGAAGGACATTTGCGCCGAATTGGCAGCAGTGTGGCAGGTCCTCTCCGAAATGGTGGCAGCAATGCAGGCCATGCGTCCACAACAGTTGCCAGGACAATCTGGGACAACTTCTAATGGCAGCTCAACTAGGACCAGCCCCGTGCGTAGGTCTGGCAGGAACCTGCGCAGATCGGACAGGCGTGCACCTGGTGCTGGTAGAGGGGGAGGGCTGTAGGTACAGCCCGGCATACTGGTCCCATGTGGACTAATGGTGCACGCCAGTGCACACCATGTGGGGGGAGAGGGAGGGGAGAGAGGGTGTGTGGGGGAGTTGAGGGGGCAGGGGGAGAGGGTGTGTGGGGGAGTTGAGGGGGGAGGGGGTGTGTGGGGTGGAGGGCTTGTGCACTTTGTTATATTTCTTTAATACACCTGTTGGGAAATCACAATTCACATGTGCTGACAGTGTCCATGTCCCCGATACACCCAGTGCCCTGAGTGCCACCTCCATGTCACACTCCCCGTCCATGTGTGCTAGAAACATTGGTTGATCAGAGTCTGATGCATGGCACGTCCCTCCTGTGCATCGCTGCCTCCCTGAAGTGTAGCCCCATCTCCACCCTCCTCATCCTCATCGTCAGGTGGTTGCAGTTCAGCGTCAGGGGGCAGAGGCACATTCCGTCTGATGCACATATTGTGTAGCATGACACATGCCATGACGATCTTGGCCACCTTCTCATGGCCATACAGGAGTGCCCCACCAGACCTGCTGAGGCAGCGAAATCGTGCCTTCAAGAGGCCAAATGTCTGCTCAATCACCACAAGGGTACGTGTAGGCACACGATTGTAGTCCTCGTGCCTGTTCTGCGGGTTCCGGACTTGGGTAAGGAGCCACCTCTTGTAGGGATAGCCTGCCTCACCTGCATGTGGGCAATAATGTATATGTGTTAGTCATCACATCATATGGGACCTGTATCAATGACACCATAGCATGCATTGATTTACTGTTCGCTACCACATATCCATGCATGAATACAGACACACGATGTGACTGATGTGTGTATTCCTCCTATGGACAGGTGTGCGTGCTATCATCTAGTGGGCGCAGGGGGGTCCTATTCCTTGTGAGTGATCATGCACTGTGTTAGTCCACGCTGGTGCTGGTTGTTCCCATGATCTGGCTGATGTGCAGTCATTTCTATGCTTTCATCCTGTCACTGTTGATGGCAGCCTCATGATGCTCTCACTATGCACGACAGATGGTGACATGCAGTTTTGGTGGACCTCTGTGTTAGTGTAGTGGTGTTTTGATGTATTTGGCCCTCATGTGACTCCTTTGTACGCAGTAATGGAGGACTGTCCTTTCTGTTGATGGTATTTAGTGCTGTGCATTGGCCATACTAATTGCTTGTAGCTGCATTGTGTTGCGTGGTATACAGTCTAAGTATGTACAGTGCTTATGTTGATGGCTATGGGATGGTTGCAACACTGCATCAGTTTCATGGCAGGGCAGCTTACGTCTTGCATTTTGGGGTCAGGTGTCCGGTCTAGTCTGGCCTGCTTTGGGTTATGAGCATGGTCCACTTTCCTAGGCACTCTCAGCCAGGTGAAGTATGCACCCCCCCCCCCCATCTCAGCCAGGTGAAGTATGCATCTTTCCCCCCCATCTCAGCCAGGTGAAGTATGCATCTCTCCCCCAATCACCTACCCACATCGCAGTTCCATGAGCCTAACATGTAACTCACCTAGAAGCCAGGATCTCTGCCCCACATGTCGCTCCATGTAGCGTGGTATCGTGGAGTTCCGCAGGACCATTGAATCATGGGTTGGTCCAAGGAATCGGGCACAAGAATGTGTGGTTATCTTGTTTGCAAATTGTTGGAGTGGTATAGCTTACGGTTGCGATACACTACCTCCATGACATGTGGGACCACCAATTCCACATGGGTGCAGTCGATGGCGCCAATGCAACCAGGGATGCCGGCCAGTGAATGGAAGCCAACTTTGGTGTTGGAGATCTCCTGGGCTGTCCGTGGTAGGTAAATGTGGTCACCTGTGTGCTTCAGGAGGGCATCAAGCACTTGGTTCAGCGTACGTGAGAATAAGGGTTGTGATATGCCATGCATGTGCCCCACTGTGTGCTGGTAGGTGCCTGTGGCCAGGAAGTGGAGCACAGACGCTACTTTCAGTAGGGGTGGGATGGCAGTGCGTATTTCAATCAGGCTGACAATGTCGTCATGTATCATGTCCACAATGGTGGTGAAGGTGTCCCGGTCCAGACGGTACAGGGTGTGGATCTGCTCAGAGGTTAGGTTGAATGGACTGGCTCTGATGCAAGGGATTTGGGGCTGCCTGCGTGGTGCCACTGGCTGCACTGGTGGGGCATGCTGTGCCTGCCTCACCCTCCTTCTCCTCCTGTGTCTCCTCTGTGCTGCCTGTTGTTGTTGCTGCTGGAGTTCCACTGCAATCATGTCTTCCAGCCCCAACATTGCTATTAGTATTGGAATCATTTTGGTGTGTGACTGGGCTTGGGGTGTGCTCCTTTTGTGCTGGCCCAGTCTATATTGCCTCCACCTGTGCTGATTATGTGCACCTGTGGCAGTTGGGAACACTGCACATGGCCGTTTATGGGTGGTCCGGGATGCCGGTATTTGCTCCATGCCGGTAAGGTACTTTTTGGGCTTCAGTAGGGCGTTATTTGCATGTCCGCCTGACTTGTGATGTTCCCCTTTTTATGCCATGCCGGTATTTGCTGCATTAAGGGTTGCGTGCCCGCGCTCCTGCCGCTATTAGCGGCACTGTTAATTACGGTGCCGCTAATAGCGGGTTGGCGTGTCATAATCGTGTCATAATCGTGCAGAGCGGTACGCGATGCTGGTAATCCATTACCAGCATCGTTATTCACTTACCGCCCGGGTCGTAATGAGGACCATTGACAGTGGAATCTCAGATAGTATCAAGTTCAAAATAATATGCCTCAACAACAACAGTTGCTAGTACGCTAACCCACATAACACCTAAACTAAAAATATTGGATGGCACAAGGTTATCAGGTTCTCTGGCAGTAAGACTATCACCGGACTGGAGACAAAACTGTCTCTCAGCGAGATAACTAGAACAAGTCCTTCTCATGCTACACTCCACTCCTCTTGCACTCCATCCTGATGGCAAACTGAACTACTACCAGTCTCCTTCAGTTAAGAAAAGAAATTAAGTGCTTACTCTTCCAACAACACCTTGGTTTAACCTAGACTCTGGCTATTGGGATGAATCTGCTAGAGTCATTACTGTTTCCCTGGTGGTGACCTCCACACGTGGCCAGGGGGCGGCAGCTGCTACCTGATCCTGACCCATGTCACAGCTATATGAGGGAGGATCATATGGGGGAGGCAAGCTCTAGGGAGATGTGATGGCTTTATCGGGTGGCACATGGTATCACCCATTTCCCCCATGGAAATAACCCTCCCATATCTATTACTCTCATGGCCTATTGTCATACATCTACAAATTCTCATATGACGAATAGGTTAAACTATTTCTTCAGGTCTATAGGCTCATAACAATGAGCAGAACAATTAGAAACTTGTGAATGTTTACAATAAAAGAATATGGGAAACCCAAATAAGATAAACACTTCTGGGAGAGGGCAGAGGCCGGTATGAACAAAAGTCCGGGCAGGCGAGTAGACCAGGCAATTACAAATGTGTGAAATAAAGAGGTCCTGTGTAGAAACACCAGGACTAGAAAAAGGGATTGTGTTAACTAGGAGTGAAGGAACAAAACCCTGGCAGAAAAGTATACCAGGTGTCCTAAAAGAAACAAAATTACAATGCCCCACAGTTAGAGAGTGGAGAGGAATCCAGGGGAAATGAACCACCCTCTGGAGCAAGGACCTTTATCCTTGAAGAACTCTTTGTTGGAGCCATGTATTATTCTTTTATGAACACCTTTTTAAACCACCCATGGTTAAAGACATTTCCATTTTCACCTTAGAATTTAGGTTATAGTGTGAGGTACAGAGTAAACCTCTGGACATGGGACAGTTTTGTTTTGGACATTCTGACACAGAAAGATACTTAGCTTTGGTTTAGGTAGGGTCAGAGAGACACTTTCCTAACCCCTTTTATTTTCAATAAGTCTTTAACCAAAATCATGGCTAACTCGGAGTTTCATTCCTGACTCCTCACACTATTCTTGTGCACACCTCCATCCGTATAATGTAATTATTTCCAATGTTGACACAATGACTTGCTACATTCTCACACTAATGATTTGCTTTATGACCAATACCACCATCCCATTGTTCGAAGGAGAAGGAAGAGGAGCATGAGGGGGACGAGGAGGTCTGAACAACTTCCATCACATATGCATTTACTTCCCTCATACTTTGATGGCGATGTTTGTTATATGTTATAAAAAGTATGGCATAAGGTATTTAAGAAATTCTGCAATCAATATTTAATAAATATGGCATGTCTGGCATGACTTTACTACCCTAGTCATAATCCAGGCAGATACCTCACAATACCACATACAGTGAGGGGAAACACATACACTATTCCACTAGTGAATATTGCCTAATTCGTTAATGGGTCTTTGGTATCTTTTTCATCATGAGCTAAACACAAAAGTTAACAGTAAACATTGGACACGCCAATAATGAAAGTAATCTACAATTGCTCTTTCATGTTATATGTTTTAAAAGCAAATACTTCATCAAAAATAACATACAAGTGAATGCAATGAAGATGCAACCAACGTTCCATTCATGACTTATTTGCCGATTCTTCAAAAGGAAAAATGTATGGTCCACCATTTGCAGGAAATGACTGGTGTTCCAAAAAGTAGTTTTGTTATCTTCTCCCACGTATAATATTAAATCCTGTAACTATATATCAGAATTGAACAAGACAATCTACATTTACACATCCCGACAAGATCTGTGGTCAATCTATGCATTGGGTGCTTGCACTTAAGAATCAGTCATCAGTGACAACATTATGATATGCAGGATTTGTGGTAATAAATCAAAATGGTCTATAGGAGTGTCAGGAAAAATACCTATGAATATGACTTCTGAATGGGGATAAGAAAACAATAGAGGAAACCTAGATTTTATGGTTCTATGAAATATGATTATGGTCTGGTTTCCCCACAACCTTACTCAATGATGCATAACAATGTTCACACACAGACCTGCTCCACCACCCCACTTTCTTATGTGGTGAGCATTCTGTAGACCCCCAATGCACCCTGCCCTACTGCACGCAATTTACCTGCCACCTTTCATCTGGGGGACTCAACTGCAACCCATGATCTCTTGCTAGGCCTCACCCAATTGCTTTGTGACTCTCGGCTCTAGCCTGCCTCATTTCCTTTGGATTCGGCCACCCACTATGCTAACCTGCCAACCCCGACCTCACCCTTCCCTCCTGCCAGCTCCTTTTCTGTTCCACCTTCCGCTGCCATCACTCCTTCCAGGTCTGCAGAAGCAATTCACAACAGGCTGGCTTTCAGGAAAGGTGGTCTGTCGGGAATTCTTAGTCAAAGGGGACTATCCTGTTTTTATGTCAAAGACATAGCTCAGGTACGAATACAATAAAGATAGAACACTGAATGGCTGTAGAATGGACAAAAAAACTATAAGTTAAATGTGCATAATCAAACTATTACTTAATCAATAAGTGTGAATGCTATAAACCCATTCAAAGCATGTTTTAAACTAGAACAATGGGTGTACAATATGACTAAACACATCCCTTTTTATGGCACAGAAAACACTCTGTCTCGAGGACAGTTCAAGGGAATTGATTTAATTCTTTGTGGGGCCTCTGCCCATCTCCCTTCTCTCACTTTCCCCATGAAGATTCACCCTAACCCATGCATCCATAACCCTGGTTAGAGCTATTGATTATTGACCCCCAGAGTCTAAGTTCTAGCTTATTCCAATGATGTTTTCACTAAAAGCAGGCTCACTGACTCCGTCATGAATTCCTAACTTTCCCTACTCTCGCCACAGGGTGCTCTAATTGGGAATATGGTTGAGCCTTGAAATTGCTCTGCAAGATGTACTTGCTTCCGTTCACGACTAGCCTTACCTTACCCTTCTACTCTACCATGCTCCTCTCCTGGACTCCTCCCCACCAACCTTCTGTCCCTCTGATGCGTCACCTCTACTTTCTCTTGCCTCCACCATTTGCTGTTAACTTTTCTCCATCTCCTCCCACTCTTCTGCTGCTACTACTACTCCCATTCGGCTGCTCCTCATCCACAATACTAATCCTCCTCCTTCATCCACAGTACTATTCCCACACTAATACTACTCCTCCTCCTGAAGTACTTGTGTATAGACACGTTATAAATGCCATATCATATCACACACAACTTCTCAACCACTCTCCTTTTACTTTGTCACAGCCATCTCACATGCACACCTTACACTACCATTTCTACACACTTGTCAAATACACACACACACACACACACATTCACACTGCAGTACCATTATTACCCATAAGCCAAGGCCTCACCTGATCCAACAATTCTCTGCAAGCAGCCGCTCCCTCCTTCCCAATTCTGGTCTCTTGTTCGCCATCCACCTCCTACTCTGACCTCACTCAATACACCAACAATTCGTGTGTCCTGTGCCCTGCTTATGTATCCCTCCCCTGGTGCCGGTTGGCCAGTTGTTCCTTACCAATCGTCTTTCCTCTTTCCCTTCACAGGGCATGTAATTGCAGGGAAAAGTTTAAACAGGGGGCCTACCCTGTCCACTTTCTTCATGCGGGTTTGCCGATTGCCAGACTTGGCGGCCATGGAAAAGCTGTATGACTGTTCATGGTTTGGAGCAAGTTGTTGGGGAATGTTTCGTAGGTTTGTGGAACCTTCCCCTTTTGAGACCATGATGGTCTAATAGATTGTCATGGTTTGTGTCAGGTCTAACAGTTAGCTTTGCCGGCCCACTCTGTAGGTTTCTGATTTGGACTGCTGTGCAGCATCCATGTGAGGGGTCAGAAAGGTGAGGCAGACCACTTTGTGAAGTTTTCACAACAAATGCCATTTGATTATATTCAAAGGTTAGATGAACACCTCACTATCCCTAGCATGATGAGGATTTCCCTGCGTAAAATAAACTAAAGGAAATACTCTAACAAAGGATATCTGTCCCTCACACTGATAAATACAACAAATAAACACGGAAATGCATGGCAAGTCAAAACAATGATTGAGTTTGCAATGTAACCACAGTCTTTCATAACCTGGGCAAACTCCCCTTCCCCAGGTTTAAACGTGATTCTGTGTCACAGTTCAAGAAAAGAAAACAAGGGAATCCTAGTTTGCAACAAAGTTCCAACGCAGTTTGATGCAACTCCAATTTGTTAACAGAAAGTTCCAACACAGAACATATGAGGTTCTTCCTCTTCCTTGAACAGGTTCTCAGTTCATCAATAGCAAGAATA